>NC_141322.1:460000-692500 GCF_037954235.1 Aulostomus chinensis | reverse complement strand
TGTGGAGGCCGTGATGTGTGTGCAGGTCAGTAAATAATGGTAGCTCCCTGCTGCCAGCAGCGACTTGCTGCTGACTTACAGCTGGCACTGAATCATCTCCTAACTACCACTGACACGAATCTGGAGTCTCAACCAGCGCGTCAGCTCCGAGGAGGCTGGAGAGGCACGAGTCTTATTTATCTCTCATTCATCGCCCACCTCCTTGGCTAACAGCCCACCCTTCCAAGGAAAATGATTTCTGGTCTCTCTGGACTGTTCATGTTTGTCTGTGGGTTGGAGACTCAAAGAAAAAGGGTTCATGGTTGTCCACATGCTGTTTCTGCAATTTGAAGAGTGATTGACCTTTTAATGGTGGCCTGCAGGCACAGGAAAACAGTCAGTGGCATGATGGAAATGTTCCATCAGAATTATGAGTCTGGTGGTGAAAGCACCCAGTGATTTCCCACACAGTTGTCAGCATGATGTCCTCGTAGTGAGGCAGAATTGGGAACAGCAGGGTCAGACATGGAGGAACTTCTCTTAATGTCTCTGCCTGTTCAGCTCTGCGTCACCCTCACGCATTATAGACCTGCTGGGACTCAAGGGGCTGCTGTCAGTCCTGGGAAGAGATGCTGCTCACCCAGCAGCACTTCCTGGCTGTACTGATATAAAACAGTACCTTAACTATTATAGTACCGCACAAGCTGTGAAAGTTGAGAAGCAAGTAATGCTTCCCAACTTTCAGCAGTTCAGGGCTCATCAGCAGTCCCCACTGCTGCTCTATTGATCCCAGCGTGGTATGAGCATTACAACATGATGCTCTATTATGTCCTCATCCATCAACTTGTGATCGGCAACCCCATCCCCCCTCCAGCCTTGTACTGCCTGCTCTTACACCTCGCTGTCCATGCGCAGAGGTGGAATACTGATCCTAATAATAATTCCAACAGAAATGTGGAATATCAGTGTAAACCTGGCAATAACCAGAGAGAGGAAATGAGCTTATTGAAGCTCTTAGCAACAAAGCCTGGCTGGAGTTGACCAAAATTGATGATGATGATGAGCTGCTGTAGAAAAGTAAAACCCAGCTGAAGGTTTGGTGTTGGGTTGGAAGATGTGGGTCGGTTACCATGAGGGCTGATGGCAGACATCTGTAGTTAGCTTGAGATGACAAACTCATCGCAATAATTAAGACAAAATGCTCATACACACACACACACACACACACACACACACACACACTTGCCCCCAGATATGTTCTGTTGAGTAGTTGCCCAGCTGTGTCAAGCCTTTTGTTTGGGGGCTGGACCTCAGTCATGTGCTGCAAATGTCCCACCCCGTGATTTGCGAGCTAGTGAGGTAACCCCGCCTCACGCCGCCTGTGTACCTGCGCCTGCGTGACTGTGTCGTGACTTGATCAGCTGATGATGATGTATCTTTAGAATGTTTAACAGTTGTTACTCGGGGCACCACTTGCTGTAATTTAGTTCCGTCCAATGAGAAAACGATCAGTCTCAGGTTGTAGCTCATGAATGAGTTCTTTGCAGGTCAGTGGCTTGCATACAAAGATATAAACTGGTTGGAACACTTCTCGGAATTTTAAGAGGAATTAATACAAATAAGAAAACACGTAAAACAAAGTAATAATTCCAGCAAAGCAATGAAGGCACAGTATCAGAGTATCAGACATGAATTCAAGCTGCAAGCAGCGTTGTGAGGGCCTGACCCTGGCCTGAATCCCTGGTCCAGGGTGGAGGCCTTGTAGTTGAGGAGTTAGAAGCCTGAGTCTGATCAGACAGTGAGAGCAGAGCTGAGAGCTGGCCCTTTAAGAACCCCTCCCCCACTGCTCTGTCTCTGATCTGTGCTAGAGTGAGAGCAGAGCTGAGAGCTGGCCCTTTAAGAACCCCTCCCCCACTGCTCTGTCTCTGATCTGTGCTAGAGTGAGAGCAGAGCTGAGAGCTGGCCCTTTAAGAACCCCTCCCCCACTGCTCTGTCTTTGATCTGTGCTAGAGTGAGAGCAGAGCTGAGAGCTGGCCCTTTAAGAACCCCTCCCCACTGCTCTGTCTTTGATCTGTGCTAGAGAGAGAGCAGAGCTGAGAGCTGGCCCTTTAAGAACCCCTCCCCCACTGCTCTGTCTCTGATCTGTGCTAGAGTGGAGAGCAGAGCTGAGAGCTGGCCCTTTAAGAACCCCTCCCCCACTGCTCTGTCTTTGATCTGTGCTAGAGTGAGAGCAGAGCTGAGAGCTGGCCCTTTAAGAACCCCTCCCCCACTGCTCTGTCTTTGATCTGTGCTAGAGTGAGAGCAGAGCTGAGAGCTGGCCCTTTAAGAACCCCTCCCCACTGCTCTGTCTTTGATCTGTGCTGGAGTGAGAGCAGAGCTGAGAGCTGGCCCTTTAAGAACCCCTCCCCCACTGCTCTGTCTTTGATCTGTGCTAGAGTGAGAGCAGAGCTGAAAGCTGGCCCTTTAAGAACCCCTCCCCCACTGCTCTGTCTCTGATCTGTGCTAGAGTGAGAGCAGAGCTGAGAGCTGGCCCTTTAAGAACCCCTCCCCCACTGCTCTGTCTTTGATCTGTGCTAGAGTGAGAGCAGAGCTGAGAGCTGGCCCTTTAAGAACCCCTCCCCACTGCTCTGTCTTTGATCTGTGCTAGAGTGAGAGCAGAGCTGAGAGCTGGCCCTTTAAGAACCCCTCCCCACTGCTCTGTCTCTGATCTGTGCTAGAGTGGAGAGCAGAGCTGAGAGCTGGCCCTTTAAGAACCCCTCCCCCACTGCTCTGTCTTTGATCTGTGCTAGAGTGAGAGCAGAGCTGAGAGCTGGCCCTTTAAGAACCCCTCCCCCACTGCTCTGTCTTTGATCTGTGCTAGAGTGAGAGCAGAGCTGAGAGCTGGCCCTTTAAGAACCCCTCCCCACTGCTCTGTCTCTGATCTGTGCTAGAGTGGAGAGCAGAGCTGAGAGCTGGCCCTTTAAGAACCCCTCCCCCACTGCTCTGTCTTTGATCTGTGCTAGAGTGAGAGCAGAGCTGAGAGCTGGCCCTTTAAGAACCCCTCCCCCACTGCTCTGTCTTTGATCTGTGCTAGAGTGAGAGCAGAGCAGAGAGCCGGCCCTTTAAGAACCCCTCCCCCACTGCTCTGTCTTTGATCTGTGCTAAAGTGAGAGCAGAGCTGAGAGCTGGCCCTTTAAGAACCCCTCCCCCACTGCTCTGTCTCTGATCAGTGCTAGAGTGAGAGCAGAGCTGAGAGCTGGCCCTTTAAGAACCCCTCCCCCACTGCTCTGTCTCTGATCTGTGCTAGAGTGAGAGCAGAGCTGAGAGCTGGCCCTTTAAGAACCCCTCCCCCACTGCTCTGTCTCTGATCTGTGCTAGAGTGAGAGCAGAGCTGAGAGCTGGCCCTTTAAGAACCCCTCCCCCACTGCTCTGTCTCTGATCTGTGCTAGAGTGGAGAGCAGAGCTGAGAGCTGGCCCTTTAAGAACCCCTCCCCACTGCTCTGTCTTTGATCTGTGCTAGAGTGAGAGCAGAGCTGAGAGCTGGCCCTTTAAGAACCCCTCCCCCACTGCTCTGTCTTTGATCTGTGTTAGAGTGAGAGCAGAGCTGAGAGCTGGCCCTTTAAGAACCCCTCCCCCACTGCTCTGTCTCTGATCTGTGCTAGAGTGGAGAGAGAGGAGGAGCACCAGGACTGGAGTGGGACAAGAGGAAGAAGTCTGCATACGCTGGTCCAGAGGGACACAGAACACCATGTTCTTGGAGGGGTTTTTGTCAGGAATGCAGTGGTGTGGTTGGTAGAGCTGTGGGATGGATGGTGTAGACGTGAGAAGCATTTGTTTGACAGTATGTACCTGAGAGGACACCGTCTCCCCATCGGCTTCCATTGGAAGGTGAAACGTGTCTCCCCCACTTTGACGGGTTGTAAAATGGAAACCGAGTAATTCACGTAAAAACTTTTAAAGATTTTTGAAGAGCACAGTTGTGTGATTAATGTGTGAAAGTTTGGAAGCGATACCATTAATGCCCTAGGAGGAGAAAGATTTTGTTCGGGGAGTAAAAAAAGTGCTCATTTTGTCCAATTTGTGGACATTCTGTTGTAGATAGGTGGTAGGTCAGAGTGTAGGAATTGTTCGTCTTCATGAGACGAGTCCAACAGTGTTGGTCCTATGTTTGTGGGACATTCCTGGGAGGAGTTATAGCACTGCAAATTACCTAAAATTATCTTATAGTTGTGTGGCTCTGTAGGTGGCGCTATAGACTTTTTTGTTGTTTTTTTGTGAGATTAGTGAATGTTTAGCCAGACTGGACAAGTGTGCCGAATTTCAGCGAATTTCATTCATGTTCAGGGGGTGAAATTAGACTATGCGCTCATTGACAGCGAGAACAGTCCAGGACCAGGTTTTGAATGGTGTGGATGTGAAAACCGGCTCCAGGCCGTCTGGCCCAGCTGCCTCATGGGTTTAGGGGGGCTGGGACACTGTTTAGTGGGTGTTTGTTGTGTTTTAGTGCTGCTGATGTGTTGCTCTGCTGAGCAAACATGATAGGGTCTTCACCTGAAGAACCTTCATGCTCAGGCCCTGATTGTTAGATTGATCTGAGCTTCCTCTTTGTCCTGTGGTGGAATCAGTCAGAGGGTCCAAGACCCAGCACTTAGTGACTATGTAGCACTAACTGGGTTGTGTGATGTTGTATGTTTGTCCAAAAAAAGAAAAAAAAAGAAAAAGAGGGAGGGGGGGCGGGCGACACTTCTTCTGCCACTAGATGGCAGTACCTGTGACCAAATCACAACTGAAGCACTTTTGCGCTACTATGGGTTTCTCCTTCAGTCTAAATTCTTGCTTGTGTTGTACGTCGCTTTGGACAAAAGCGTCTGCTAAATGAAATTGTAGAATTGTAGAAGTGGACGGCAAAGGTAGCAGGTAAAAAGGTGTGCAGGATGAACGACAGTGACCTACGAACAAACGAAGACTACTGAACGGAGGCTGACCAGGCTCTACGGAGTCTAGCAGCGTTAGCAGTGAGAGAGAGAGAGAGAGAGAGCGATCGAGGCCTGAACAGATGCAGCGCTGATCTTTGTGATTGTGACAGCTTGAAAACCAACATAACCGGCTTACGTTCTCAGCTGGGTTGCTCCCATCGATGTACGATACCTCTCCACGAGCTGGTGGGAAGACGGCCTCCAAAGCCTCCGCCTGGACAACCGTGGCTCCCGCTGGGATTCATTGGATGGAGAAGGGAAGCGCGTTGGTTCACTACCGTCTGGTCTCAGGCTGCTGGCTGCCTCAACAAAGCTGCTCTTCTCAGGCACAAGGTGGCTTCTCTTCACTGGTCAGGATGGAGGTGCGAGGCTCACGGGAGGTCAGTAGTGTAGCGACCGTGAGCCGCGATCGATGAAGAGTAACAGAAATAGAAAATCAAGAATTTAAATGCTACGCAGAACGATGCCTTCATGAACTCAAAAATGAGTGTACCAAACTCAGTGTACCAAAAAAACCTCTGTCTAAAGGTAAAGAACAAAGAAACAAGTAAAATAAGCACAGTAGAAAGGTAACGGGGAGAGGTGGACCAGCCGCTCTAGGAGCTCGCGCAAAAAGGCAAGAAGTGCTGAAGAGAGCCCCCGAACCCAAATGCAACGGATGATGTCTCGACTATTATAGTAAACTGGTCCGCCTCTGGGGAGCAGGGGTGAAAGTGGCTCAAAAGTCTTGCCAGAACTGTACGCACGCCCTTTGCCAAAGCAGGTCGCCAGCAGCCGAGTTCTTTGATTTTGCCCTCTGTTTTGTTTTCTTTCTCTTTCTTCGTTCCGTGAAAGCAGAACAGCGTGGTTTTAACCAATCAGAACTAACAATGCTGGTAACGTGACCCAGGTGTCCGTCTGTCAGCCAACCAGAAACGCCTCGCATGCCAACATGCGCCCATGGGCACGACTCCGTGTCAAGGCGGTTTCACACTGAACGAGCAAGGCGCAGGCTGCGCGGGGGAAGTCCATTCATTGTGTATGAGGGCGCTGTGACGTCACATGAGCGCCAACCAAGCCCAGCAACTGGGTAGCGCTGCTACTCCTCAGACACTACTGTGTTAAACAGAGAGCAACCACGCATCACACAGAGGTCCTCTAGAGAATCAGATGCTCAGTGTGATGACAACAGTGACAGCAAGGAACTTCACTACAGACACTGAAATATTCCTGACGTCATGTCCTTACACACAGGTGTGTGTGTGTGTGTGTGTGTGTGTGTGATTGAAGTTAAGTGAGGAATTCTGTGACAGAGACTTCAGTTACAAGGTGGCATCCCTTGATCCAGAGTCCAGGTTTCATCTGTGGGTGTTGGTTCCTCCTCTTGTACTTCGTTTAACAGTGACACAGAACCTCCAATCACATGAACACTCTAATTGACGCAAGCAGTTTTATACTGGAAGGTTGAAGCACCCATACATCCTAAGAAAGAGGGAGCATCTTCACATGATCAGACAATGCATCCCCAGTTCATGATCTCGGGTCTCTTCCACAAGGCGAATGTTTATTACGCTCTGTGGGGGTAGAAGTCGCAGAGAGGTGAGAGACCCCCCTTTGGCGAGCACTCCTGACTGGAATTACAAGTTTGTGGGTCAGGGTGAATAAGAGTCGATGACTGGAGTCTTTGAAGGAAAAAGGGGGACGTAGAAGTTCTTGGTTCACGTAAGGGTTAATTACCATTAAAAAGGTCAAGAGGGAAATGTTCTGCTCCTCTTTCTGGATTAAGTGTTCTGGGTGGGGGGTTGCTCCAGACATCCTGCCAAGAGTGAGGAAAGAAAAGGGTTAGTACACTCCACCTGCGTGCCTGCGTTCATGGTCAGTCAGCTAATCCATGTCTGCGCCTGGCTTCTTGTCAACAGGAAACCCAGGATCAACTCCCAACTGGTTGCCCAGCAGGTGGCCCAGCAGTACCCCATGCCACCCCCACCCAAGAAGGAGCGGAGGGAGAGAAGTGAGCGCACAGACAAGGAACGCCTAGACGGCGACGGAGAGCGTGCCAACGGAGATGGGCGTCCAGAGGGGGAGCGTCCAGAGAGAGTTAGGCCAGAAGGTGACACTCTCGAGAAGGAGAAGAGTGACAAGGACCAGCCAGTCAAAGACAAACCTGACAGGGAGAAGGAGATCAGTCCAGCTGTCACGAAGAAGCCCGGCAGCAAAAAGACCCGGTCAGTCTCTCTCTGTCCGTCTGTCTGTCTGTCTCTCTCTCTGTCTGTCTCTCTCTCTGTCTGTCTGTCTGTCTCTCTCTCTGTCTGTCTGTCTGTCTCTCTCTCTGTATGTCTGTCTGTCTCTCTCTGTATGTCTGTCTGTCTCTCTCTCTGTCTGTCTCTGTCTCGCTGTCTGTCTGTCTGTCTCTCTGTCTGTCTGTCTCTCTCTCTGTCTGTCTCGCTGTCTGTCTGTCTCTCTCTGTCTCTGTCTCTCACACACACACACACACACACTTGTTGTGTTGTTGTTGTCCTTACGTGTGTGTGTGTGTGTTGTCCTTTAGACCCAAATCAGACAGCCATCAAAGCCCACCCAGTGATAAACAAAGTATACAGTCTGGCAAATCGGCAAACAAGACCAACAAGAACTCCCACATCTCCAGGTGTGTATCACCCTCACACACTCTCACATCCACAGATGTGTATCACCCTCACACACTCTCACATCCACAGATGTGTATCACCCTCACACACTCTCACATCCACAGATGTGTATCACCCTCACACACTCTCACATCCACAGATGTGTATCACCCTCACACACTCTCACATCCACAGATGTGTATCACCCTCACACACTCTCACATCCACAGATGTGTATCACCCTCACACACGCCCACATCCGCAGGTGTGTATCACCCTCACACACGCCCACATCCGCAGGTGTGTATCACCCTCACACACGCCCACATCCGCAGGTGTGTATCACCCTCACACACGCCCACATCCGCAGGTGTGTATCACCCTCACACACGCCCACATCCACAGATGTGTATCACCCTCACACACTCTCACATCCACAGATGTGTATCACCCTCACACACGCCCACATCCGCAGGTGTGTATCACCCTCACACACGCCCACATCCGCAGGTGTGTATCACCCTCACACAATCACATCCACAGGTGTGTATCACCCTCACACACGCCCACATCCACAGGTGTGTATCACTCTCACACAATCACATCCACAGGTGTGTATCACACGCCCACATCCACAGGTGTGTATCACCCTCACACAATCACATCCACAGGTGTGTATCACCCTCACACAATCACATCCACAGGTGTGTATCACCCTCACACAATCACATCCACAGGTGTGTATCACCCTCACACGCCCACATCCACAGGTGTGTATCACCCTCACACAATCACATCCACAGGTGTGTATCACCCTCACACAATCACATCCACAGGTGTGTATCACCCTCACACACGCCCACATCCACAGGTGTGTATCACCCTCACACACTCTCATGGCTGTGGGTGGTGTGTCACCCCCCCCCCCCAAATGACTGTTGTTATTTTTGCTCTCAGGCCCAAACTGAAGAACATCGACCGGAGCACCGCCCAGCAGCTGGCCATCACCGTAGGCAACGTGACGGTGATCATAACAGACTTTAAGGAGAAGACTCGCTCCTCATCCACGTCCTCGTCCACCATCACGTCCAGCGCAGGCTCTGAACAGCAGCACCAGAGCTCTGGCTCCGAGAGCATGGACAAGGGTTCGTCCCGCGCCTCCACCCCTAAAGGCGATCTCTCTGTGGAGCACGAGGAGTCGTTCTGAGTTCCGGGCCCCACTCCCCTCCATCCTCACCCTGCTCCGCTTCCCCCCTCTCCCCCCACGTTTCTGGACTCTATGGATCCCATAAGGGGAGAAATTTCATCCTCCCCACTGCTGCCCTGCCTCCATTCCATGACCACCCCGGATGCTGAGAGGAGCAGCAGTGCGCCTGCCAGTCGGGGAACTGAAGGCCCTGCTCAGGGACCTTTGACGAGGCCTGGCACAGGCGTGGAGAGCTGGGCTTTACGGAAGAACTCCCCACGGTAGCATCCAGACACTTGTATGTATTGTTTTATATTTGTATGTGGATGTGAGGCCAAGTCAATGTTTTTGTTTTTGTAAAAAATTCTCCGCTGGGCACAATAACCACCATCATTTTAATAACTATTATTACCCTTATTTATTACCTGTTGCACCTGTATACTTTGATATTCTCCCTTTTATGTTGACGCTTTGCTGTGTAGCTCTGCCGCCCAATCGTTCCGTCAGTGTTTTTATTACAGTCACACATACACACACACACACACACACACACACTGGTGCTAGATACACTGTGAAGCAGATCTGGGATTCACTCAATGTGACAAAGTGCTGATGAATCAAATTGGCAGCAACACTGTCTCACCCTGAACACTGTTGGGACCGCCGCCTGTTCGTCGTGTCCAGGTCCGTGTGCATCAGAAGGTCACCTGGAGTTCAGACTCCTCGATGGTCTGTGAGTTCGTTCGCTAGCGCACATCTCTGCAGCATCTCATGAACTGTACAGTGTAGGCTGTTGTGTAAAACACTAAAAGCTGTTGATATTTTTCTGCATTCCATTTCTCAAGTGTTGAGTTTTCCGGCTGAGGGCCGAGCGGTCGTCCCAGCTCTGAAGCCGGCGTTCTGTTGACTGAAGGACGGTTCAAGGCAGTTCCTCGTGGTGAAACCATAGTGAACTGTAACAAAAACCCACTGTGTTGTGAAGCGAGTTCACTTTTCTTTCATTGTGCTCCTTAAGATGACTTTGAATCTGCATTCTCTCAACCTGAAATCCCAGAAAGAAGTGCAAAGACAATATTTTTCTTTAAATCTGAAAAGATTGACAATTCGATTGTTTTTTTATATTAATTTAAGACTCCTGTTATTGAAGGTAAAAAATATTGCTGTAGTCGATAGAATACAGTTGGCTTATTTAAGGGTTTTAATTCACTTTTCACCTTAGCTGATTCTAGAACAAACATGATTTTCTTTTAACTGTATGAAAATGTATAAAGAATAAATGTGTATATGATATCTTAGTTTTATTTATTGAAGGACCAAAGGAATTTCATAATGACGTGATACATAGAAAGATGAATAACAATTTGAAATGCAATTATCTAATGTGTGAGATGATAACAGTTTAAATAAAGACTAATATAATCCATGGTAACGGTGTTCTTTTTGTCCACTCATCCCTGTGCACGGCTAAAAGCGCTGAGTCCCAGAACACCAGCGGCTCCACACTCTCAGGCCTGACTGGGTGAGAGGGCAGCTGAGAGGGCCTGCTGGGTCCATGCACCCCATCTCTCTTGTAGACCCTCCCTGTAGCTCCACTCCAGCTGCTCCTGGGTTAGGTGAAGCTAAATATCCCAAATATGGAGACTCTAAGGCAGGATGTGGCGAAGGCAAGCCCAGGAGATCACGTGCGCTGCTCTTCCGCTGCGGCTGCTGTGCAATTATCTGTTGTTGCACATAAAAGTGGGATCAGTGTTCAAAGTGAAGAAAAGCCAAAATGGTTTGTTCAGTTTTCCTGAGACAGACTCCCTGCTAGAAACGGGCCTGACAAGCCATCTTTCCACCTGCCTTACCTGCTCCCCGTCACCTGACTCCACCTGAAAGAATCCCTTGTTTCATTACTGACAAATGGCCATTTGCTGAGTATATGAATTATTGCTTGTACATAGAATTTTTAAAGGTGCAAACACTATGAAAAAAGGCCTGAAGTCTTTTCTTTCTTGTTTCCTTTTCCACGCAAGCAGTTCTGTTCTTGTGTGCGACCAGTAACCTTAATTTACTGTGTAAAGATGGTTACATTTTTTAGCTTTGTTTGTCAGAGACCCAAATATAGAATGCTTGTTTTCTGACTGTATAATCTTAATCGTGAATTTCCAAGTACATGTATTATACAAACTCATTTCTTCCTATGAAAAATGTCTTGTTACAATGCTTTTAAAAGTTATTGCTCGGTTTTAAGAAAAATGTGAAAAAAGTAGGACAGTACAATAATCCGCTCTTTGTTTAATCCAATTTGAGTTTTTCTTTTCTGTTTGTTTTAATTCTAGCTGATGTGTCATTGTTTCCCCTTGTGAAATGGTCACATTCTGTTCCTGGTGTGGAGGAAATGTACGCAGCATTTTCAGCAGATCACAGCTCCTTGTCTAGCTTCTAATGTTAAAATAATACATGTTTCTGGCATGTGCACGACTTTGCGCTTCTAGGCTAACCTGATCATTTTCCTCTGCTTCAAATAGAAATGTCTATTTATGAATTTTGCTTGTAGTTTTTCACAAATAAAATTGTTAAAGTTATCTATTTCCTGGCTGTCCTGTGCCTTCTTGGTGTTCATGCATGTTTTATCTGCAGCAGCTTTCCCACAAGTAGGTGTGTGTGTGTGTGTGTGTGTGTGAGTGTGTGCGTGTGTGTGAGTGTGAGTGAGAGACAGAGAGCAAGTGCCTCGGCAGCACAATGACACACTAGCATCAGCCGTCAATCATCCGTCTCTTCAGAGGTGGATGCTGATGCTGCGGCACTCCTCTGTCACTGGTGATGACCTAAACACATGAAGTGTTGAGAACCCAGCAGTCACAGTCACTTTTCTCTCGGAGGCCATGAGGCGGCGTCTGTGGGTCGGGCCTTGCTACATTCTCTGCTTCATACATGCACCCTCACAGTTTTGTTTCTTAGCATTTTTCTTAAAACCTCACTGTATACACAAACAAGTCAAGTCAGCTTTATCTGTGTGGCTCCAAACCCCAACCAAAGTTCTGTCCTGACTCTGTCCAAGTAGAGCAGGTCCAGCACCTCCCTCCTTCAATGAACCTCCACCCAACAATTCTCCATCAGCAGCACATCCTGCAACAGCAGCCACCAGAACCTTCCTTTACAAGGCAGGAGGGTGGAGCAGATCCAGGATCAGTGGGGACGGAGAGAGAGCAGGAGAGCAGGACAGAGACAAAAGACCAGACAGGACCCCCGGAGCAGGCTGGATGGACTCTCCTAAGTTAGTGGAGAACAACCCAGCGAGGATCCTGGGGGACATCCAGATCCAGGCTGACTAATGTGCTGATGGACCACCAAGACAGTAAGGTGATGTGATAGATGGAGCATCCAAGAGACAGCAGCACCAGGAGCTGACAGAGGAGCTGAGGAGATGTGAGAGGTAAAGGCAGCAGTGGTGCCAGATGACGTGCTGGGCCCTTAATTCAGCCCTGGAAGTAGAGCTGCAGGTGGAGAGGACATCCAGGAGTCGTGGTTCGACCCTGTTCAACCAGAGGCGTTCCTGAGGCTGTGTGTCCTCCTGCCAGTCACCTACACGCTCACGGACCTCCTTGTGACACACGGGGTCATGTGATACACACCAGTAACAGACCACCATCAGTTCTACTGCAGTAAATGTGTCACTTTGTTAATGCTGACCCTGTCAGAGACGTCTTTGTGATTACTGAGAGGATAGTGGGCGTCGCCCTCAGGTCTGAATCTTTGGAACTAGTGTCTGGACTACAGTTAAGCCATCAAGAGCAGGTAGTTTGTCTTTTTTTATATGAAGAATGTAGAAAACAATTGAATCGGCCAATATATTGGTTATTGGAATTTTTTATTTCCTGATATCGAAATCAGCATCGGCCCCAAAAACTCCATGTGGGTCGGGCGCTAATATCTATTTAATAATATTAACAATAATAATACTTTTTTTTTTAAAGGCGCCTTTCTTGGCACTCAGGGTCGCTGTACAGAGCACATTTAAAAAAACACCATATTTATCATATTTATATGTGTGTCCCTCTCACCCCCCCCACACACGCTAACTGTCCTGAGACCATGTGCTGCTGCCACACATCATGTTCGATTCCGCACGTCTACTTGCACCATCTCTGTCAGCTCCCTCCTCAGTGGAACCACAGTTATTAAATGGCTGGTGCATCCCACGCACTTTGGTCCCATTAATAATGAAGGAGGGTGAATATTTTACACTCCACATGCTTGAAACATGGCGCTCAGTGAGAAGGTCAGGAATGATTACACACTGCAGGCTGACAGGCAGCAAGAAGCCATTTGTTCAGCAGTAATAACCCTAAATGATAAAGTAATGCGGCTCCATTGAACGAGAGAAGACCAGTCACAACGTCTGCAGCGGACGTCACACCCTCAGTTAGAAAAAAAAGCTGAATTATTTTCAGTGTCTTGAAAAAGACACTAAAGACATTAAACCCATCTGAGGGGTGTTTACCGTAGCCATCACCTAAGAGTCCCGAGGGAGGGTGGTGACACATATCAGAGATCCAGGTGAGCTCCAGGTGAAGCTCTCCACCAGCCTCACACTCCTCCCAGCTTCATCAATAGTTTACAGCACACCACCGTGACACACACGCATGATGCAGCACTGGAGCAGCGCTCACACAGGTGATGGAGGGCTTCAGGATCCTCTTCCGTACAGCACCACACGTATGACGGAGGAACGTTCATGTTTGTCTTCATCTTGTGGATGTGGATGAGGTCTGACAAGAGCCAAGGGAGCAGATGAAGCAGAACAGAACGGAAGCTGTTGAGTTTATTAAAACCTCATCAACAGAGCCAATCTTACACTGACCACTTGGTTCTGGTTCTGACCCACTGACCACTTAGTTCTGGTGCTCCATAGAGGCTCAGCCTGCCTGCATTTCCCCTCTGCTGCTATGAGCTGAACCGTCTCAGGGGGGTCTTGGCCCAGCCTGCTCCTGCGGTCCTGGCTGGTGGTCTAGACCCGGTCTCTACCCATCTGGTCCTGGTCCTAGTCCTGCTTCTGTGCTGCCATGAGTGGAGCCTTTGTGGTGTCTCCAGTCCAGACTTCTCCAGCTGCTGGTAGAATTCTTGATATCAGACTCTTCTACCTGGACGTGGTTCCTGCTCAGCAGAAGCTTGTCCTCCCATGATGGGGTGAAAGGGTGGATAGCCACTATTCTGATCAGTTAGCTAAGGTAGCCACTTGTCAATCACATGGTAGCCCCGCCCTAAAGGTCAACCTGCATTACATCTTATTTTTCATGGGTTACAAAATGCTATTTTGAGGAAACTTGAAACTAGAGATTGAAACCATGAAGTAGGTATTTATTGGAGACTTCTGTCCAATCAAAGGCGCTCTTCCCTCTACAGAGTCAGCTCCTACTGGCCACCAGGAAGAATGCATTTTTCCCATCCAGAAGTCTGGTACAAGTCTTTGTGTCTGTCTATGGTTGGGAGCATTTCAAAGTACGAGAGCTCAAATAGATAGTGGAGTTTTTTGCCAACTTTTTGTGCGACTCGCTGTGTCTCATTCTCTTCCCCCCTGATAGAGGCTGACAGTGCAGTCACCTGACGCCAGAGAACACCCCCGTGTCATGATTGCTAGGATTCACAGCTTTCAGATGAGGGAGAAAATACTGCAGCTGGCACGAGAGAACATCCCTCTGACCTACGACGGGAAATGGATCCACAAACTCCCTGGCGGAGACAATGATGTGGTGCTGGCCATACGAGGAGGTGAGGAAGAAATTCAATAACGCTGGGATGCACACCAGATTCCCCAATCCTGCACAGCTCTGAATTACCAAAGGCACCAACATTGACATGATTTTCAACACCCCAGAAGATGCCGATTGCTTCCTGCTTGATAACTTAATTGCTGATGCTCACAGCAGGACAGATCAGCTAAAGGCCCATTTATACTCAGCGTACGTATGGAAATGTATGCATCCATTTCAAACGATGTTACCATCACTGCTCACATACTTACCTACAGAGGCAGTGTTGTAGGAGGCAGTGGTGGATGAGGCCCTTAAATACATTGTGACTGGGGGACAGAGGATTCTTTTTACAAGAACTGCCGATGAAAGAAATTAATGACAAGCTTCATTTTCAATACTTTGGGATGTTCGCCGGGACATTCAAGAACTTGCTTTGCCAGGTGTCCCCCCACATGCAGCACAACAAGTCTCACACAAAGTCTCTTCAAAAAGTTCCACCGTGGCTATTTCTTCTTTGTGTCTCAGTAGAGCTACATATCAGGGAGTAATAGCAACACTGCCCCCACGATATCCGGTGGTACTGCTCCGTTTGGTTCATATCCATAAGTTTCATGGAAACTTGCAGGAATACGGATGAAATGAGGGCAGAGTACATTCAAAAGGCTCCGTCTGTATCTGTATGCGTATTTAACATTAGCATAAATGGGCCTTAACATGACTTCACAACAACATAATTCTTGACTTCCATCTTGACAGGTCAGCTAGCAAAATAAGTAACCCCTCTAACACTTCTATGGTCCTAAATAATCCTACCACTTCCAATAACTTAGTCAACATATGGTGGCTCCAACATCTCACAGTTAGAATCATTATATAGAAGCACAGGCAACTCCCTAACATAGCAGAATAGAACTTAGATTTTAGGGTACTCGCTACAATACCTGCAAATAGGTATAAATAAGATATACAGTAGAATCTGTCACTCACACTGGCTAGACGGGTTTCATCCTGAATAGATTCTCCTCCTTTAATGTTAGATGGGTTACGGGCATTTTCCTTTTGACAACCTTTCTAAGCAAGCCATCCTGTGTCTAGATGCAGAAAAAGCTCTGGACCAGGTGGAATGGCAGTTTCTCTTGAGGCTTCTGGAGGAGTTTGGTCTTGGTCTGTCTTTTATTTCATGGGTGCGCATGTTGTAGGCTCAACCTATAGCATCTGTTCTCACGAACCTGGCTAGGTCACCCTCCTCTCCTTTGCAGAGGGGGATGCTGCAGGGGTGCCCACTCTCGCCACTCCTCTTCGCATTGACCATCAAACCGTTAGCAATTAGCATGAGGGAGCATGTCCTCATTAAACTTATAGCGCTGGGCATATTATATCATAAGATCTCTTTATATGCAGATGATCTGGCCCTTTTTGTAACTGACCCTGAACAGTCAATACCGCACCCACTCCAGCTTATCGACTGCTTTGGAGAGGTCTCCAGTCATGCTGTTAACTGGCAGATGAGCCCGCTCCTATCGATAGCTAATGACACGGACCCACCATTCCTGTCATCTACATGTTTTAAGATAGCCTCTGACTATGTGAAATACCTGGGCATTAAAATAACCACAAAAAAAATTGTTCTAATATTTAGAATCTGGAATCAAATCGGAAATCTCTTAGGCTTCCAAACACCTCAGTACATGCTCCAATCAGGCTGAACAATGCCTTCTTACCATCTCTTACAGACACAGCCTTCAGAGTGTGGAGCTGTATGGGTATTGTTAGTTTTAAAGACCTTTGTTGGACACTTAAGCTCCTCTGAACAACTAAAGTCCAAATTCTCTTTCAAAGTCTCAGTTCTTAAGATATTTACAATTGAGACACAATGTCCAGCAGGCTCCTAAATCATATGCGATTGAGATTGGGGATAAAACATGGGATGAGGTATTAACTAACCTTAAGTCTTGCTCAATTAACGCTCGACTCTAAATGATCCAATATAGAGATCACATTCTAAAACTAGACTGAACAAAATTTTCCCTGATCTCTCTCCACTATGTAATACCTCAGAAGGTACACTTACACATCTCGGTGTCAGTACTCTGAGACAGAAGGACACAAAATGCAAAAGCAGACAGGGAAGTTCAAGCTCAGTCAGTTTATTCAGTCCGGGTTCAGTGCACAGGAGTCAGATAATCAGGGTGAAGGGACAGACACTCAGGGCAAAAACTCGAAATCCGAACACAAGGGGAAGGTCATACACACAAAGACTGCTGGAATGCTGACATAAATTACTAGATGAACTGGCAACAAAGGGAAGGAACATGGGGTTTAAAAACACATACAGGGTAGTAAAAGAAACAAGAGGGTAATCGCACTGGGGAAGTAAACTATGAAACACAAGACTATCAAAATAAAACAGGAAATAGAACAAACCCTAACAGTACCCCCCACCTAAGGGCCAACACCCGGCAGCCCAGGACCCCAGGGATGACAGTGATGAAAATCCTGGGCTGGGGGTCTATAATGTGGCGGAATGGGAACCATGACCGCTCCTCCGGGCCATATGCCTCCCAATCCACCAGGTAATGTGTGCCCCTGCCCTGACGGTGCACTGCCAGCAGGGCCTGCACAGAGTACAAAGGCTCACCATCCAGCAGCCGAGTGGGTGGCGGGGAGTGAGAGGTCTTTCCGATACCGGTTTCACTTGAGTCACGTGGAAGGGTGGGTGGATCCTGGAGGGCCTAGGGAGCTTGAGCTTCACCGAAGAGTCTTTAATAACTTTCACAAGGGTGTATGGTCCGATAAATCTGGGGTGAACTTACGACAGGAGCTGGACATGGGGAGGTCCTTGGTAGAACAGTGGCCGTCCGCTGTTTTCTTGTAAACAGCAGAGGATTTCAGGAGTGCATGCCGGGCCCGGACCCACATTATAACATAAGTTCTGCTGTCTGTTTGGCAGATGGAAGTTCAGGCATAGGAATGAATTTGACCATTTTTGAAAATCTGTCTACAGCCGGGAGGATGGTTGTGTTGCCTTGTGAAGGAGGAAGTCCAGCGGGATGTCCAACTGGGAAAGCTACGGCACAGGTAGCGGTCAAAGGAGTCCGGCTGGTGGGGTGTGGGACACCTTTTGCTGTGAGCACACAACAGGCAGAGACATAAGAGGTAACATCTGTGCGGGCATCGGGCCACCACTACCACTGTAACTCTCTGAGGAGAGTTTGGTGCACACCCAGGTGACATGAAATAGTGCTGTTGTGAGCCCATTTTAACACCTCTCCCTAGAGGGGAGGAGGCACATCGAGTCTGTTGAGGGACTTTCAGAGACTTGTTGGCCTGTTTGACTTTGGATCCTATGCTCCAGCTGAAACCTCCCAGAACACAGCCCTCTGGGAGGATGGGAGCGGGCTCAGTGGAGTTAGTTTCTGAGTTGTGAGGCTGGGACAGAATGTCTGGCTTCACATTCTTCTTACTCAGGTGATATGACGAAGTGAATTGGAAGTGGGAGAAAAACATGGCCCACCTGGCTTGACGTGTGTTCAGCTGTTTAGCAGATTTCAGGTATTCCATTATGGTCTGGAAACAGTTGGCTTGCCCCCTCCAAACAGTGTCTCCACTCCTCCAGTGCCACTTTGACGGCCAGCAGCCCCCAGTCCCCCACTGAGTAATTCTGCTCTGCAGGTGTGGGCCTACGGGAGAGGAAAGCACAGGGATGAGCTCTGAAATCAGTTCCTGAGCGCTGAGAGAGGATGGCTCCTACTCCCACATCTGAAGCATCCACCTCCACTATGAACTGCAGATCTGGCAATGGGAGTTTGAGGACTGGGGTTGAGGCGAAGCTGCTCTTCAGGTGCTGGAAGGCTTTACCTGATGCTAGAGACCACTGGAAGGAGAGCTTAGTTCACAAAATGGGACAGCCACTGTATTGAAGTTTCTGATAAATTTCCTGCAGACATTAGTAAAACCTAGGAACTTTTGTACATCTTTTTGTGAGGAGGGGGTTGGCCACTGAAGAACAGCCTGGACTTTTTCCTGATCTATGTCGATGTGATCATAGGAGATGATAAACCCCATGAATTCAGATTCATTAAACTTTATCCCTGTGGGGGGCAATTCAGGGAGCAGAGAGAGGTACAGTTGGTTACACAACATATATTAGGTATTAGATAAGAAGCTCACCTTGGGGTGATGGAGCTCACATTTCTCAGCTTTTATATGGCATTTATGAGTTAGAAGTCTCTGGAGAATGTCCCACACTATCTGTACATGGGACTCCAAGTCTGGGGAGAAGATCAGAACGGCATCCAAATACACAAAAACACTTTTGTTTAGCAGGTCCCAAAGGACATCGTTTAGCAGATCTGGTCGGTGTCGGTGCCAGTGGAGCCTTTCCCCGGAGTGAGGGAGAAGGGCTCCTCCGGGGAAAGGCGGGGTCTGGCCAGACTATGAAGCTGAACGATCATATCATCCATCTGGGTCGATAGACTGGCGTGGGTGGCTTCACTCCACTGGGAAGCGGCAACCACGTCCTGGCAGACCTGAGCCAGCTGATCCTCGTGGCTGAGAATCCACTGTCCATGTGCTTCGGGGCAGCACACATGGAGTCATGCTCTGCTGTGTCTGTTGCTGGCCAGTTTGTCTGTCAGAACTCACTAAGACAGAAGGACACGAAAGGCGAGAGCAGACAGGGACGTTAAAGCTCAGATTATGTTTATTCAGTCCGGGTTCAGGGCACAGGAGCCAGGTAATCAGGGCAAAGGAATAGACACTCAGAGGGCAAAAACTCAAAAGCCAAAAACACAGGAACGGTCATACACAAAGCCCACATCCACTGCTGGACCACTGACCTAAATGACGAAATGAACTGGCAAGGGACGGAACATGGGGATTAAATACACACATGGGGGTAATGAGACAGGGGGAGTGACCTAGGAAACAACACAGGGGAACACAAGACTATCAAAATAAAACACAGGAAACAGAAGAGACAGAACACAAACCCTAACATTCTGGATTTGCCTGAAATTGCACAACTTTTGGTCTCTCATTTTTCAATGAGATCTTCTATCTTTAATGTCACTATAACATCTGACCCTGAAACTGCTCTGGTAGGGCACTCCGACACTTAAGACAACTTGTGTTGCATCAGACATACTGCTTTGATTCATGGTATGATGATTGCCAAGAGATGTATCCTGAATCTGTGGAAGTCTGATTTGGCTCCCAGTTGGAGACTTGGTTGAGGAAACTCATAAATGTAGTACATGTGGAAAAACAAGGTATGAACTTTCTGGTAGCCCTCTGAAGTTCTCCAAGATATGGAGTCCAGTACCAGAGCACATGAACCATCAATGATAATCTCTTCAGCCACCTCCCTTGCTTATGTGCGTCCTTGGTAAGATAGACAGCTGCATAGTGGAGCAGGTGACACTGTCGTGACTTTTGCCCCATTTATTGATCTATTTTTATTTCTATTTTACATGTCTATGTCATTGTTGTTTTTTATTTTTCATTTTCTTATTCCTGTTTATTTATTTGTTATTGTCTTACTTTTAATTCTATTTGAAAACTCTCATAAATGAAATATTAGAAAAACATTAAAAAAGAGTTAGGGTTAAATTAAAATTCTCTAATGGATGATTTGGTTTGTTGTACATGTGACAGCTGATGGAAATGCTATCATGCTGGAGACGAACAAAGCAAGAGGGGTCCAGGGCCTCCTCACAATCCTCATCGTATTTATGAGTAACGGGGGATGGGGGGGTTCTAATAATGGGAGGGGCACCTCCACATGTTCTCAGTGTCCCTGAGCAAGATCCTGGACTCCTGCTTGCTCCTGATGAGAAGGAGCTTGCATGGCAGATCAATGTGTGAGTGCGTGTGCATGTGCGTGCGTGTGTGTGCGCATGTGTGTGTGTGCATGTGCGAGTGTGTGTGCATGTGTGTGAGTGTGTGTGTGAGTGCGAGTATATGTGTGCATGTGTGTGAGTGTGTGTGTGAGTGTGTGTGCGTGTGTGAGTGCGTGAATGTGTGTGCGTGTGTGCATGTGTGCGTGTGTGTGCATGTGTGTGAGTGCATGTGTGCGTGTGTATGAGTGCATGTGTGTGTGAGTGTGTGTGAGTGTGTGTGAGTGTGTGTGTGTCTTGTTGAAAAGCCCCTCACAGGTACAGCCTGTATGAATGTGATCATCTGCTTCTTCAGCTAAGCCGCACGTTTCCACGTATGCAGATGATGCTTTGTTGTATAAATGTGGCAAACGTAGCTGTTGGGTGTCTGTATGTTAACACACAGCTCATTTCCCTCCTTTCTATGGTCTGCATGCTTACTATTCATGCTGCAGAGGAAAGCCAAATACAAATTCACCCTGAAACCATTGAAACATGTTAAGTAATGGCCTTCACCTAATTTTCTCCTGTCCATACAAGAGTTTCGTCCTCCTGTGTTTTGCCACCCATCTTCCCTTGTTGTCAGTGAAAGTCGTCCCTGCGGTGAGCTCCTACATTCAGATGACGTTGTTTTGTCCAAAGCAAATGAGTATCTGAGTCAGAACAAGCCACTCACAGTGATAGTGCCTTAATCATGTGGGCACATACTTTGTTGCTCTGACAGCCCAGAGGGCCGCTACATCCAAGCTGCTGGCCGTCATTCACACAGTAAATCAGACCGAGGCTGACAGCTGGGCACCGCTCCAAATGTGTTTCCACTTGGGAGCCTTCCAAACACAACCTTGAGAGCTCAGCCAAGCTCCTATTGAGCGGTGGAGGGAGCTGGAGGTGGGCTGAGATGTCTCTGGGCTGCTGCAGGAAAAGGAGTCCAGTCTGAGGTCAGGCTGTTTCTCTTAAATGTTCATCAAGTAGACGACTTCAGAAGACACTCTGACAGCTTTGCTATTTTGTGTTCAAGGTTGAGATGAGGTGATAATATTTGATTCCAGCATGAGAATCTGTGCTGTGTGTACACATCTACAACTAAACTACTGTTGTCACACTCAAATCCATATCTGCAGATGTGTCTGCTCCTCCTAATAATGTATCACTACACGAGTCACCACTGATGTGACAACTGGGCTGCGGAGGGTTCGACGTACAAAGAGACAGACTGACTACACACCCAGTCGGTGTGTAACATTATAACCTCCCAGACTTCACCGTCTTCATCTCACCCCCCTGATCGTGTCACTGTACAGGTTTGACAGCATGAGATGATTCTGAAGATGCTCGCTGAGGCGGTGACAGATGCAGCTGCAGCGCTCCAAACGCTGATGATGAGGATGCTGCAAGAGAAGAAGAGCAGGAAGATTACAAACCCTGGAGAAACAAGGATGCTGCTTCTGTGATATTAAATCCACCAGTTAGTGGTGCGATGGTGCCTGGGCTGCCTGATTATTTTCTGCGGCTTCTGTAGAGCAGTGAAGAGCTCTTCTCTCTGCAGCATAATGAGATGTTGAGTGGAGATGGAGTCTTTTTCAGGCTTTGGTGAGGTAGTTGTTGGGATTCAGGAGTGGGGGTGGAAGAACGGGGGAATTTGAGGCCCACCATCCCAAAGATGTAACTACCTGCGAGGCCTGTGAGTGGCATGATGCCCTGCTGCCAGCTGGCATGACGCGGTGCATACTGAGCATCTCTCCTGCAGTGCCATTGAGCACCATGGGCCCTCGCAGCCGGGGAGTCATTTATATTCTCACTGCTACTTGCCAATAGTTGTGTGACCCATGTTTTGATGTACTGTAAGTAGATTTAGAGGGAAGACAAATATATCCACAGAATGGAAATGCTGTTGCTAGGCGTTGTAGTTCCGCTGCCAGACAGTCACTGCTAGACTGACGCTTTCAGGCTGATATGCACGAACCTCCATCCCATCCATTTTCTCTACTGCTTGTCCCTTAAGGGGGGAGGGGGAAGGTGGAGCCTATCCCAGCTGACATTGGGTGAGAGGCGGGGTTCACCCGGACGGGTCACCAGTCCATCTCAGGGCCATCAGGAGCAGTTAGGGGCTCAGTATCTTGCTCAAGGACACTTGGACATGGTCATTGCTGCTAGACAGCCACTCTACCTCTGAGCCATGCCGGTCTGCCTTGCAGGAACCAGACATGCAGAAAACAAAGACACGGGCTCCCCACTCTCATCACCTCGTTACATCTCTGCTCTCCTGCCGGCAAGTCAGAATGAAGAAGAGTCTGTGAGCTTAAAGACAGACGCTGCCTCTGCTCCTCTCACATATTCCACCACTGATGGACTCACCTCCATTCTTGGGAAGTAATGAAGAGGATTTCTATGAATGTGAAAGCAGGCAGAGGCACTGTTAACACCTCTGCTGCTCCGCGCTGCCGTGGAAACAGGAGGCAGGCAGACAGAGCCTCAACAGAAACTCATTAACATGCTCCCACCGTCAGTCATGTGATCGTGACAGTCATGTGACCATCTGCTTGGGTTCCTCCTCACCTCAGGAGTATTTATAAATCAGCAACATTTGACAGTAAAGGTACATGAATAGAGGGTAGTTAATGCTTAGTTAACTGCTAAGTGATGTCTGGCAGTCATTTACCAGGCATCATCCTCATCCCGATGTCACCTACAAACCGGTTTAAACCTGTAACTGGTTCGTGTCTGTGTTTGGTTTCTAAACAGATAAATGGACGCAGACTTGGCCAATGAGGGATTTTCCTTGAACCTGAATATTTTTGGCAGGTTCCTGCCCGTCAAGTGAGATGCAGACAGACGCAGGACGGCTCAATTAGTCAAACACTCTATTTGTGTTTCACTGCCAACCAGCGGGAGTCCAAGACTCTCTTGGAGGAGCCTGGATTTCCAGGAGAGCTGGCAAACACAGTCCGTTTGCACCACAGCCAGATTGCAGAGCCACACACGGAACAAACAGTGGGATTAGCAACACAAACTGTCTGAAGACGCGTCGTGTTGATGAGCCTGATCAAATGTTCACTCATTCACTCGTCTAACGGGAACTGCCGGACTCATGCTGGGTCAGACACTTCTGACAGGAGACCCCAGCTGCCTTAGCAAGTGGTGTGTGCGTGTGTGTGCGTGTGTGTGCATGCTGTAGCCAGGGCAATTCTTATTGAAAATTCCAGACTTACCTGCTCTGTGGTTTCATCTGAAACATGTTTTGAATTTCTTAAAATCAGAATCCTGAATCTAATCTCAGAGCTAAAATAAAAAGCTTCACCAAATACGTTTTTCATTTGTGGCCCAGATCCTTCTTCCATATTTCCTCCCTGAACCGACTTAGCCTTGAGGTCTCTGACCATCTGACATCCATGTTCTGTCACTGGCTTGAAGGAACCACTTCAGCTCTTCAGGAACAACCAAAACCTGTAAAATTTCAGGTAATCTTTATTGCTAGTGACAAAAACAACTTCACCCCCCCCCCCCCCCCAGATTTCATAGTCAACACAGCAGAATAAAATGCATTAAAATTCAATGAGGCAGAACAAGGACACACTGCTGAGACATTCTGACATTAAAAGAAAAGGCTCCAGGCACGATTTTGAAATATATGTGATTCAAAAGATTGACACACACCTTGGTACCTTCAACCACACGCCTGGTGTATTAGAAGCATCACCAACCCTCAGAGGCGCATGCAGAAGAGGAAAATGTTAGACATTACAAACACCCAGCAGGGTCAGAAGGAGCCTCCTCCTTCTTTTATAGTGTAATAACGCCATCTTGTGGTGATAGTTGTAGCAAAACAAAAAGGAAAAGAAGAAAAGGAAAAGTTGTTTCATCTGCCGGACAAACAGATGTCTAATTAGCACACTAATTATCATCATGCACCAGTCAGCAGTCAAGTGCCATGAACCTGAGCTGCTGTCTGATGCTGAGCTCTGGAGCCAAACACCTCTTCATCAACTATCAGATTAAAACAGGCTGTGAGTATCTGAGCATTCCCAGGAGAAAATCTTCTACACTTTTTTATGAGACAGAACAAGAAATTAGGAGGTTCAGCACCAGCTGACCTGATGGCTCGGTTGTCAGGCATCAGCGGTGCAGCAGACAGGAAGGAAATATCAGACAACTACAACTGACCGGAAGAAAAGAACTTGCAGTAATGCTGCAATGAAAATAAAATCAGTTGTTGCCTCCTAAACCTCCCTGAGGATCCAAGTCTGAGGAGCAGAAACAAATAAAGGACATCAAGTCTCAGATAGCATTTCTCCGTCAAACTCTCTTAGAGTTGTTCTGGGGTTCAGAGACACTCAAGTTCATTTCCAATTTCACGAAGGGGCAAAATATTCCAAATATAAGTGTTTCCTTGATAACCTGCAACCAGGTGGGTGAGAGAGATGCTGCAGGGGACGTCAGGAAAGAGAAGATAATCAGGAAACATGGAATACGAGATGGATCTTGGGGGGGGGGGGGGCGGGGGGCGTGAGTTAAATAGCAGACGGTAAAGTTTCTAAAAGTCCAACTGAAGTGCTGCTTCAGAAGAAGGGAGGGAGTGTTGGAGAACCTGTCAGTTGGTTCCACCGTTACCTGGAGATTTTAAACCAACTTTTAATTTCTCAAAAATGTTACAAAAGAAAGTACAATACAAACAAAAACTCAGCCAAGAAATGAAACGAAAAGAAACATCCTCAACTGAAAAAACGACCCAAAACCAACTCATCCTTCTTCACAGAACACAACACAAAAAAGCACGAGATCCTCTCAAACTCATCCCCATTATTGGTCAAAATATAGAAGCCGAAATCAGTTTTCAGGCGCACATCCATCTAAAAATAATCATTGTATCTGCATCAAATGAATTTTCAAATTTGTTTTTCTGGCTGAGATAAATTGCTATTTGTGCTTGACCCAAAGACACATTTGACTCTCTTCTTCCTGTTGTACCTGTAACCCAGGATGAACTTTGGTTTGAGAAGACCTCATCAAACAAAGCAAACATGCAAAGGAGAGAGAGAGACCTTCAAAAAACACGTAATAAACACACAATTTTGTCCCTGTGGGCGGCATGGCTCTGGGGTAGAGTGGCCGTCTAGCAACCGAAGGGTCGCTGGTTCGATCCTCGACCCCGGTGACCATGTCCAAGTGTCCTTGAGCAAGATACTGAACCCATAATTGCTCCTGATGAGTAGGTTGGTGCCTTGCATGGCAGCCTCCACCATCAGTGTGTGTGAACGGGTGAATGTGAAGAGCTTGGAGTGCCGCTAAGGTAGAGAAGCGCTCTATAAAATTGAGTCCATTTACAATTAAAAAAGATTATAACCATATACACTACCCCCCGCCCCCCCACAGACACAAAATATATGTCACAAATTTTGCTTTAGTATTTTCACAGAGGCAGCACGGTAGAGCAGTGGTCCTCCCTGTGGCCCCCATCAAGAAGGTTGTGGGTGGAGCCCCGGCTGCAGCACGGGGTCTTTCTGGGTGAGTCTCCATGTTCTCCCTGTTCCTGCTGGGTTCTCTCTGGTACTCCAGCTTCCTCCACAGTCCAAAGACATCAAGAGGGGACCAGGTTAATCCAGACTCTAAATTGACCGTAGGCGTGGCTGGGAGAGCCAATGGTTGTCTGTCTCTATGTGTTGGCCCTGCCATGGACTGGTGACCTGTCCAGGGGGAAGGCTGCTGGGATAGGCACACCCCCACCACCCTCAACAGGAGAAGAGGGAGAAGATGGAGGGTTGATGTATTTTCACAGATTAAGGACGAGTGATTCCTGAGTAAATTTGCACGGAAGGTCCCCAACTCCCCACACAGAAACTAACTCTTCCAGGTCTGACACCATTTCGTAAAACATGATTCCCATTTCCCTCTTCCCACTCTTCCACTTCAGCACGGGTGGACAACAATGGAAACTGAGGATCTCTGCCCGATTCGTCCTCTGCAGACTGCGTCCCCTCTCTGAACAAACCCGGAAGACCACCCTCCACCTCTTCCAGCAGCTTTTCCGGGAGATGCATAGATTTAAAACCAGTTTCTTGACCCAGTCTGGCAGCAGTGTCCCATTGTCCTGCTGACCTCAGGTCTGCTACCTTTGTTAAGCTGGCTGCTTAAAGGTTTCTCCACACTGTAACAGATCTGAGCAGTCTGCCTGTATGAGTGGGTTATAGAACAAAGGTTCTTCCCCAACAACACCAAACAAGCAAGAGTCAAACCTGAGACACCCTGTCTGAGTTGATTCCGGAGGGGCTCAATGCCCAGTGCATGCAGCATACCAGACAGAGGACATCCCTGCCTGATACCTCTCTGCACAGGAACTGGCCGGCTGAGCCCTCATCCAACCTTAAATAAAACAGTGACATCAGAGTATACAGTCTCATCCAAGATACAAACCTTTTTTCAAACACAAAAGTTTCAAGTATTTTAAACAAATAACAGTGATCAACCCTGACAAAAGCTTTCTCCTGATCAATGGAAAACAGCACGACATCCAGTTCACGAAGCCTGGACAGGTCAACAGTCTGTACACATCAATGACACAGGTCTCCAAGTCCAAGGTCGCCCTTGTTGGGTAGCAGTGTCAGGACTGCTCTTGTGCAGCTCAGTGGAAGAGTCCCAGGGTCCAGACAACCTTTGAACACCTCACAGAGATCTTTACCCAACACAGTCCAAGAGCTTCTATAGAACTCTGCTGGAAGTCCATCGATCCCTGAAGATCGACCACAGCTGAGCTGCTGAACCGCCTCAGACATCCAGTGAAACAGGCTGCGCATCATCAAGCTTAGGCAGTCCCTCCAGAATCTTAGCCACACAGTCAGGATCCCAGCTACCAGCTCCAAATAGGCCACTAAAGAAGCCTTTGGCAAGCCTCTGCATCTCTGATGATTAGGCATTACAGTGCCGTTTGGAAGCTTTAAATGTGTTGTCTTATTGTATTCTCTGACTTTTCTCTCTAAATTAAAGAAAAACCGAGTTGGAGCATCAATTTCTTTGATGGTAAAAATTCTAGTTTTGACTTTGCCTTTTCATGTAAGAACCTACCTCAGGGTTTCCTCTTACTCTCTCTCAGGTCTGATTGTTACTGTTTCCCCCGCTGATTATCCCGTCTTCGAGTATCTCAATTCCTCATGCTAGTTCTTCCACGTACTTTCTGTCAGAGACTGCTCTGTGTGCTGTATATTGTTGACAGAAGATTCTAATTTGTGTTTTATCTCCCACCCGAGTCAAGCTATCAAAATAATTTTTCCTTAGTTTCCACTGATGAAGGATGTCAGAAAAAGCCTAAAGAAGATCTTATCTTGTGTCATTTCTACATTAAAGTGCCAGTAAGAAGTGTGTTGAGTGTAGACCAGGAAAGAAAAATCTATAGTAACCAAATGATGATCTGGCAAACCAGTGGGGGTTATTGATGCATTCATGAACCTGTGATTGTAGGTTTGATTCATGTAGGTCCTATCAAGTCTGGCTGCTCTAATTCTGCTCTCTGAACCTTTTAACTATGTGTACTGCCTGACAGCTGGATGGAGTTTCCTCCAAACATCTGTGAGGTCATTTACTGTGACTGTTCTGGATAAGAACGAAGCTGATGGTGGATGAGGCTCCTCTGAATTCCTGTCACCTGAGGGGTCTTTGGTACATTTCCAGTCTCCTCCAACTACGATCACTGAACTACTGTTAGACTGCTTTAATTTATCCATAAGTTTCTGAAAGAGTTCTATGCGACAGCACCTGAGTTATGAGCATATGCACTGATAAAGGTCATATTTACTCGGTCATCTCAGTTGGTACCAGTTAATGATGGTTCCTCTGAGACCACTACAGTCAGTTCTGGTGTTCCTCAAGGCTCTGTGCTTGGACCAATCCTCTTCACCCTGTACCTGCTTCCTCTAGGTCACATGATCAGGAAACACTCCATTAATGTTCACTGCTATGCAGACGACACTCAGCTGAACTCATCAATGATCCACATGGAACAAACCAGCTGACTGAACTGGAAGCCTGTCTGAAGGACAGAAAACATGGAGGACCATCATTTCCTTTATTAAACTCTGATAAACTGAAGTTCTTGTGCTGGGCCCAAACACCTGAGGACCACCTGATCTGATGAGACAGGTACCCTGGATGGCAGCACCCTGGCCCCCAGCACCACCGTAGGAACCAAGGAGTTCTCTTTGACCAGGACCCTTTAACTCCCACTTTCAACAAATCTCCAGGACGCCTTCTTCCATCTACGTAACATCGCTAAGATCAGACACATCCTGGCTCAAGAAGATGCAGAAAAACTAGTCCCTGCTTTTGTCACTTCCAGGCTGGATTACTGCACCTCCCTCCTACCAGGCTGGACTAATGGGTCCCGAAAGACTCTCCAGCTGGTCCAGAATGCTGCTGCCCACGTGTTGACTAGAACTGGTAGCAGAGACCAGGTCTCTCCTGGACTGCTTCTCTGCATGGCTCCCTGTCAAATTCAGAACAGAATTTAAAATTCTTCTTCTACCATCAAAGTCCTCAACAATCAGGCTCCTTCATCCCTGACAGAGCTCCTAGTCCTCTATGATCCAGCTAGAACCCTTCACTCCCAGGATGCAGGGTTCCTGCTGGTTCCTAGAGTTCTAACAGTAGAATGGAGCCAGAGCCTTCAGCTATCAGGCTCCCCTCCTGTGGAACCGTCTCCCAGTTTCAGTCCAGGACCCAGACCTCCTCTCTATGTTTAAGAGCAGACTTAAGACCTTCCTTGTTGATCAGGCTTATAGTCAGGACTGCTTAGGCTGGCCCTTAGATCTGCTGCTCTAGGCTCAGACTGCTGGGATCTCCCATGATGCACTGGGCTTCTCTCTCCTCCTCCTGTCCTCATACGTGTTACTAACTCCTCTTCTTCTCCCCTCATCCCAGATCTTGGTGCTGCTGGAGGAGGCTCCAGACCTGAAGAGGCTCCAGCTGCCACCCGTAGCTCCACCTGCTCACGTCCCCGTCTGTCCATCAGTCTCTCCTCCTGTCTCACTCTCTTTATCTCTGTCCCTCTCTCTCCTTCTGTCTCTCTGTCTTCCTCCATTCTCTGTCTTTGTCTCTGTCCTGCTCTCTCCATCCCCACTGATCCTGGATCTGCTCCACCTTCCTGCTGGTAAAGGAAGGTTCTGGTGGCTGCTGTTACAGGATGTGCTTGCTGATGGAGAATTGTTCGGTGGAGGTTTATTGAAGGAGGGAGGTGCTGGACCTGCTCTACTTAGAAAGAGTTAGGACAGAACTTTGGTTGGGGTTTGGCGCTATAGAAATAAAATTGACGAATTGAATCCTTCCCTGCTCTACTTCAAATGCTGAGACATTTATTGAATTAAGGTGCAGTGACAACAAACCTGCTCCACCTGCGCTGAAGTTTGTACCATGGCTGAGGAAACGCTGTCGTCTCCAGCTCCAAGGTGCTCCAACTTTTGCTAGGTTCTATTTTCATTCTGGCCCACTCAATGTTCTCCTGCAGTTTTTCAAGTAGATGCTGGCTGCATACTGCAGGAGTGGTTATTGTTGTAATGTCGGAACCCACAAGTGGGGATGACGTCCTGCCATGCTGGTGAAACAGAATGAAGCAGTGATCCCTGACGGAACTCACTAGCCTATGTTCTATTATGTGATAAATGTTAATGTATAAAGGTCGAAGTTAGAGCTGTATACTGGTCGAAGTTAGAATTGTATACCGGTCCAAGTTAAAGTTGTATACTGGTCCAAGTTAGAGTTGTATACTGGTCCATGTTAGAGTTGTATACTGGTCCACTTTAGAGCTGTATACCGGACCACGTTAGAGCTGTATACTGGTCCAAGTTAGAGTTGTATACTGGTCCAAGTTAGAGTTGTATACTGGTCCACTTTAGAGCTGTATACCGGTCCAAGTTAGAGCTGTATACTGGTCCATGTTAGAGCTGTATACTGGTCCAAGTTAGAGCTGTATACTAGTCCAATTTAGAGCTGTATACTGGTCCAAGTTAGAGTTGAATACTGGTCCACGTTAGAGCTTTTTACTGGTATACAGCTGTATACTGGTCCATGTTAGAGCTGTATACAGGTCCACTTTAGAGCTGTATACTGGTCCAAGTTAGAGTTGTATACTGGTCCAAGTAAGAACTGTATACTGGTCCAAGTTAGAGCTGTATCCTGGTCCAAGTTAGAGTTGTGTACTGGTCCATGGTAGAACTATATACTGGTTCACTCTAGAGCTGTATACTGGTCCAAGTTAGAGCTGTATCCTGGTCCAAGTTAGAGTTGTATACTGTTCCAAGTTAGAATTGTATACTGGTCCAAGTTAGAGTTGTATACTGGTCCAAGTTAGAGTTGTATACTGGTCCACTTTAGAGCTGTATACCGGTCCACGTTAGAGCTGTATACCGGTCCAAGTTAAAGTTGTATACTGGTCCAAGTTAGAGTTGTATACTGGTCCATGTTAGAGTTGTATACTGGTCCACTTTAGAGCTGTATACCGGACCACGTTAGAGCTGTATACTGGTCCAAGTTAGAGTTGTATACTGGTCCAAGTTAGAGTTGTATACTGGTCCACTTTAGAGCTGTATACCGGTCCAAGTTAGAGCTGTATACTGGTCCATGTTAGAGCTGTATACTGGTCCAAGTTAGAGCTGTATACTAGTCCAAGTTAGAGTTGTATACTGGTCCAAATTAGAGCTGTATACTGGTCAACATTACGGCTGTATACTGGTCCACGTTACAGCTGTATACTGGTGCACATTAGTGCTGTACACTAGTCCACATTAGAGCTGTATACTGGTCCAATTTAGAGCTGTATACTGGTCCAAGTTAGAGTTGAATACTGGTCCACGTTAGAGCTTTTTACTGGTATACAGCTGTATACTGGTCCATGTTAGAGCTGTATACAGGTCCACTTTAGAGCTGTATACTGGTCCAAGTTAGAGTTGTATACTGGTCCAAGTAAGAACTGTATACTGGTCCATGTTAGAGCTGTATCCTGGTCCAAGTTAGAGTTGTGTACTGGTCCATGGTAGAACTATATACTGGTTCACTCTAGAGCTGTATACTGGTCCAAGTTAGAGCTGTATCCTGGTCCAAGTTAGAGTTGTATACTGTTCCAAGTTAGAGTTGTATACTGGTCCAATTTAGAGCTGTATACTGGTTGAAGTTAGAGTTGTGTACTGGTCCATGGTAGAACTATATACTGGTTCACTCTAGAGCTGTATACTGGTCCAAGTTAGAGCTGTATACTGATCAAAGTTAGAGCTGTATACTGGTCCAAGTTAGAGTTGTATACTGGTCCAATTTAGAGCTGTATACTGGTCCAAGTTAGAGTTGTCTACTGGTTCACGTTAGAGCTGTATACTGGTCCAAGTTAGAGCTGTATACTGGTCCACGTTAAAGCTGGATACTTGTCCAAGTTAGAGCTGTATACTGGTCCACGTAAAAGCTGTATACTGGTGCACGTTAGAGCTGTACACTAGTCCACATTAGAGCTGTATACTGGTCCAATTTAGAGCTGTATACTGGTCCAAGTTAGAGTTGAATACTGGTCCACGTTAGAGCTTTTTACTGGTATACAGCTGTATACTGGTCCATGTTAGAGCTGTATACAGGTCCACTTTAGAGTTGTATACTGGTCCAAGTAAGAACTGTATACTGGTCCAAGTTAGAGCTGTATCCTGGTCCAAGTTAGAGTTGTGTACTGGTCCATGGTAGAACTATATACTGGTTCACTCTAGAGCTGTATACTGGTCCAAGTTAGAGCTGTATCCTGGTCCAAGTTAGAGTTGTATACTGGTCCAAGTTAGAGTTGTATACTGGTCCAATTTAGAGCTGTATACTGGTCCAAGTTAAAGTTGTGTACTGGTCCACATTAGAGCTGTATACTGATCAAAGTTAGAGCTGTATACTGGTCCAAGTTAGAGCTGTATCCTGGTCCATGTTAGAGTTGTATACTGGTCCACTTTAGAGCTGTATATCGGTCCACGTTAGAGCTGTATACTGGTTCAAGTTAGAGTTGTATACTGATCCAAGTTAGAGTTGTATACTTGTCCTTATTTGAGCTTTATACTGGTCCATGGAAGAACTATATACTGGTTCACTCTAGAGCTGTATACTGGTCCAAGTTAGAGCTGTATCCTGGTCCAAGTTAGAGCTGTATACTGGCAAATGTTAGAGCTGTATACTGGTCCAAGCTAGAGTTGTATACGAGTCCATGTTTAAGCATTATTCTGGTCCAAGTTAGAGCTGTATACTGGTCTAAGTAAGAGCTGTATACTGGTCAACGTTAGAGCTGTATACTGGTCCACGTTAAAGCTGTATTCATGTCCAAGTTAGAGCAGTATACTGGTGTAAGTAAGAGCTGTATACTGGTCCAAGTTAGAACTGTATACTGGTCCACGTTAAAGCTGTATACTTGTCAACATTTGAGCTTTATACTGGTCCATGGAAGAACTATATACTGGTTCACTCTAGAGCTGTATACTGGTCCAAGTTAGAGCTGTATCCTGGTCCACATTAGAGCTGTATACTGGTCCAATTTAGAGCTGTATACTGGTCCAAGTTAGAGTTGAATACTGGTCCACGTTAGAGCTTTTTACTGGTATACAGCTGTATACTGGTCCATGTTAGAGCTGTATACAGGTCCACTTTAGAGTTGTATACTGGTCCAAGTAAGAACTGTATACTGGTCCAAGTTAGAGCTGTATCCTGGTCCAAGTTAGAGTTGTGTACTGGTCCATGGTAGAACTATATACTGGTTCACTCTAGAGCTGTATACTGGTCCAAGTTAGAGCTGTATCCTGGTCCAAGTTAGAGTTGTATACTGGTCCAAGTTAGAGTTGTATACTGGTCCAATTTAGAGCTGTATACTGGTCCAAGTTAAAGTTGTGTACTGGTCCACATTAGAGCTGTATACTGATCAAAGTTAGAGCTGTATACTGGTCCAAGTTAGAGTTGTCTACTGGTTCACGTTAGAGCTGTATACTGGTCCATGTTAGAGTTGTATACTGGTCCACTTTAGAGCTGTATATCGGTCCACGTTAGAGCTGTATACTGGTTCAAGTTAGAGTTGTATACTGATCCAAGTTAGAGTTGTATACTTGTCCTTATTTGAGCTTTATACTGGTCCATGGAAGAACTATATACTGGTTCACTCTAGAGCTGTATACTGGTCCAAGTTAGAGCTGTATCCTGGTCCAAGTTAGAGCTGTATACTGGCAAATGTTAGAGCTGTATACTGGTCCAAGCTAGAGTTGTATACGAGTCCATGTTTAAGCATTATTCTGGTCCAAGTTAGAGCTGTATACTGGTCTAAGTAAGAGCTGTATACTGGTCAACGTTAGAGCTGTATACTGGTCCACGTTAAAGCTGTATTCATGTCCAAGTTAGAGCAGTATACTGGTGTAAGTAAGAGCTGTATACTGGTCCAAGTTAGAACTGTATACTGGTCCACGTTAAAGCTGTATACTTGTCAACATTTGAGCTTTATACTGGTCCATGGAAGAACTATATACTGGTTCACTCTAGAGCTGTATACTGGTCCAAGTTAGAGCTGTATCCTGGTCCACATTAGAGCTGTATACTGGTCCACATTAGAGCTGTATACTGGTGCAAGTTAGAGCTGTATCCTGGTCCAAGTTAGAGCTGTATCCTGGTCCACATTAGAGCTGTATACTGGTGCAAGTTAGAGCTGTATACTGGACCAATTTGGAGCTGTATACTGGTCCAAGTTAAAGTTGTATACTGGTCCACATTAGAGCTGTATATTGGTCAAAGTCAGAGATATATACCAGTTCATTCTAGATCTGTATACTGGTCCACGTTGGAGCTGTATACTGGTCCAAGTTAGAGTTGTATACTGGTCCACTTTAGAGCTGTATACTGGTCCAAGTTAGAGTTGTATACTGGTCCAAGTTAGAGTTGTATACTGGTCCACTTTAGAGCTGTATACTGGTCCACATTAGAGCAGTATACTGGTCCATGTTAGAGCTGTATACTGGTCCAAGTTAGAGCTGTATACTAGTCCATGTTTAAGCATTATTCTGGTCCAAGTTAGAGCTGTATACTGGTCTAAGTAAGAGCTGTATACTGGTCAACGTTAGAGCTGTATACTGGTCCACGTTAAAGCTGTATTCATGTCCAAGTTAGAGCAGTATACTGGTGTAAGTAAGAGCTGTATACTGGTCCAAGTTAGAGCTGTATACTGGTCCACGTTAAAGCTGTATACTTGTCAACATTTGAGCTTTATACTGGTCCATGGAAGAACTATATACTGGTTCACTCTAGAGCTGTATACTGGTCCAAGTTAGAGCTGTATCCTGGTCCACATTAGAGCTGTATACTGGTGCAAGTTAGAGCTGTATACTAGTCCAATTTAGAGCTGTATACTGGTCCAAGTTAAAGTTGTATACTGGTCCACATTAGAGCTGTATATTGGTCAAAGTCAGAGATATATACCAGTTCATTCTAGATCTGTATACTGGTCCACGTTTGAGCTGTATACTGGTCCAAGTTAGAGTTGTATACTGGTCCAAGTTAGAGTTGTATACTGGTCCACTTTAGAGCTGTATACCGGTCCACATTAGAGCAGTATACTGGTCCATGTTAGAGCTGTATACTGGTCCAAGTTAGAGCTGTATACTAGTCCATGTTTAAGCATTATTCTGGTCCAAGTTAGAGCTGTATACTGGTCTAAGTAAGAGCTGTATACTGGTCCACGTTAAAGCTGTATTCATGTCCAAGTTAGAGCAGTATACTGGTGTAAGTAAGAGCTGTATACTGGTCCAAGTTAGAGCTGTATACTGGTCCACGTTAAAGCTGTATACTTGTCAACATTTGAGCTTTATACTGGTCCATGGAAGAACTATATACTGGTTCACTCTAGAGCTGTATACTGGTCCAAATTAGAGCTGTATACTGGTGCAAGTTAGAGCTGTATACTGGTCCAATTTAGAGCTGTATACTGGTCCAAGTTAAAGTTGTATACTGGTCCAAGTTAGAGTTGTCTACTGGTTCACGTTAGAGCTGTATACTGGTCCAAGTTAGAGCTGTATACTGGTCCAAGTTAGAGCTGTATACTAGTCCATGTTTAAGCATTATTCTGGTCCAAGTTAGAGCTGTATACTGGTCTAAGTAAGAGCTGTATACTGGTCCACGTTAAAGCTGTATTCATGTCCAAGTTAGAGCAGTATACTGGTGTAAGTAAGAGCTGTATACTGGTCCAAGTTAGAGCTGTATACTGGTCCACGTTAAAGCTGTATACTTGTCAACATTTGAGCTTTATACTGGTCCATGGAAGAACTATATACTGGTTCACTCTAGAGCTGTATACTGGTCCAAATTAGAGCTGTATACTGGTGCAAGTTAGAGCTGTATACTGGTCCAATTTAGAGCTGTATACTGGTCCAAGTTAAAGTTGTATACTGGTCCACATTAGAGCTGTATATTGGTCAAAGTCAGAGATATATACCAGTTCATTCTAGATCTGTATACTGGTCCACGTTTGAGCTGTATACTGGTCCAAGTTAGAGTTGTATACTGGTCCACTTTAGAGCTGTATACTGGTCCAAGTTAGAGTTGTATACTGGTCCAAGTTAGAGTTGTATACTGGTCCACTTTAGAGCTGTATACCGGTCAACATTAGAGCAGTATACTGGTCCATGTTAGAGCTGTATACTGGTCCAAGTTAGAGCTGTATCCTGGTCCAAGTTAGAGTTATATACTGGTCCACGTTATAGCTGTGTACTGGTTCACTCTAGAGCTGTATACTCGTCCATGTTAGAGCTGTATACTCGTCCACATTAGAGCTGTATACTGGTACAAGTTAGAGCTGTATATTGGTCAAAGTTAGAGATATATACTGGTTCATTCTAGATCTTTACACTGGTCAAAGCTAGAGCTGTATACTAGTCCATGTTTAAGCTGTATTCTGGTCCAAGTTAAAGTTGTATACTGGTCCACATTAGAGCTGTATATTGGTCAAAGTTAGAGATATATACCGGTTCATTCTAGATCTGTATACTGGTCTTCGTTGGAGCTGTATACTGGTCCAAGTTAGAGTTGTATACTGGTCCACTTTAGAGCTGTATACTGGTCCACGTTAGAGCTGTATACTGGTGCAAGTTAGAGTTGTATACTGGTCCAAGTTAGAGTTGTATACTGGTCCACTTTAGAGCTGTATACCAGACCATGTTAGAGCTTTATACTTGTTCACTCTTGAGCTGTATACTGGTTCACTCTAGAGCTGTATACAGGTCCAAGGTAGAGTTGTATAGTGGTCCAAATAAGAGCTGTATACTGGTCAAAATTAGAGCTTTATTCTGGTCCACATTAGAGCTGTATACTGGTGCAAATTCGAGCTGTATACTGGTCCACGTTAAAGTTGTATACTGTTCCAAGTTAGAGTTGTATACTAGTCCAATTGAGAGCTGTATACTGGTCCAAGTTAAAGTTGTGTACTGGTCCATATTAGAGCTGTATACTGATCAAAGTAAGAGCTGTATACTGGTCCAAGTTAGAGTTGTATACTGGTCCAATTTAGAGCTGTATACTGGTCCAAGTTAGAGTTTTCTACTGGTTCAGGTTTGAGCTTTTTACTGGTCCAAGTTAGAGCTGTATACCGGTCCACGTTAAAGCTGGATACTTGTCCAAGTTAGAGCTGTATACTGGTCCACGTTAAAGCTGTATACTGGTGGACGTTAGAGCTGTACACTAGTCCACATTAGAGCTGTATACTGGTCCAATTTAGAGCTGTATACTGGTCCAAGTTAGAGTTGAATACTGGTCCACGTTAGAGCTTTTTTCTGGTATACAGCTGTATACTGGTCCATGTTAGAGCTGTATACAGGTCCACTTTAGAGCTGTATACTGGTCCAAGTTAGAGCTGTATCCTGGTCCAAGTTAGAGTTGTATACTGGTCCAAGTTAGAGTTGTATACTGGTCCAATTTAGAGCTGTATACTGGTCCAAGTTGAAGTTGTGTACTGGTCCACATTAGAGCTGTATACTAATCAAAGTTAGAGCTGTTTACTGGTCCAAGTTAGAGTTGTATACTGGTCCAATTTAGAGCTGTATACTGGTCCAAGTTAGAGTTGTCTACTGGTTCACGTTAGAGCAGTATACTGGTCCACGTTAGAGCTTTTTTCTGGTATACAGCTGTTTGCTGGTCCATGTTAGAGCTGTATATAGGTCCACTTTAGAGCTGTATACTGGTCCAAGTTAGAGCTGTATCCTGGTCCAAGTTAGAGTTGTATACTGGTCCAAGTTAGAGTTGTATACTGGTCCAATTTAGAGCTGTATACTGGTCCAAGTTAAAGTTGTGTACTGGTCCACATTAGAGCTGTATACTGATCAAAGTTAGAGCTGTATACTGGTCCAAGTTAGAGTTGTATACTGGTCCAATTTAGAGCTGTATACTGGTCCAAGTTAGAGTTGTCTACTGGTTCACGTTAGAGCAGTATACTGGTCCACGTTATAGCTGTGTACTGGTCCACGTTAGAGCTGTATCCTGGTCCAAGTTCGAGTTGTATACTGGTCCACGTTAGAGCTGGATACTGGTTCACTCTAGAGCTGTATACTCGTCCATGTTAGAGCTGTATACTGGTCCACATTAGAGCTGTATACTGGTACAAGTTAGAGCTGTATATTGGTCAAAGTTAGAGATGTATACTAGTCCATATTTAAGCTGTATTCTGGTCCAAGTTAAAGTTGTATACTGGTCCACATTAGAGCTGTATATTGGTCAAAGTTAGAGATATATACCGGTTCATTCTAGATCTGTATACTGGTCTTCGTTGGAGTTGTATACTGGTTCACGTTAAAGTTGTATACTTGTCCAACATTAGAGCTGTATACTGGGACAAGTTAAAGTTGTATACTGGTCCACAATAGAGCTGTATACTGATCAAAGTTAGAGCTGTATACTGGTCCATGTTAGAGTTGTATACTGTTCCAAGTTAGAGTTGTATACTGGTCCAATTTAGAGCTGTATACTGGTCCAAGTTAAAGTTGTGTACTGGTCCACATTAGAGCTGTATACTGATCAAAGTTAGAGCTGTATACTGGTCCAAGTTAGAATTGTATACTGGTCCAATTTAGAGCTGTATACTGGTCCAAGTTAGAGTTGTCTACTGGTTCACGTTAGAGCTGTATACTGGTCCAAGTTAGAGCTATATACTGGTCCACGTTAAAGCTGGATACTTGTCCAAGTTAGAGCTGTATACTGGTCCACGTTAAAGCTGTATTCTGGTGCACGTTAGAGCTGTATACTGGTCCAAGTTAGAGTTGAATACTGGTCCACGTTAGAGCTTTTTACTGGTATACAGCTGTATACTGGTCCATGTTAGAGCTGTATACAGGTCCACTTTAGAGCTGTATACTGGTCCAAGTTAGAGTTGTATACTGGTCCAAGTAAGAACTGTATACTGGTCCAAGTTAGAGCTGTATCCTGGTCCAAGTTAGAGTTGTGTACTGGTCCATGGTAGAACTATATACTGGTTCACTCTAGAGCTGTATACTGGTCCACATTAGAGCTGTATACTGATCAAAGTTAGAGCTGTATACTGGTCCAAGTTAGAGTTGTATACTGGTCCAATTTAGAGCTGTATACTGGTCCAAGTTAGAGTTGTCTACTGGTTCACGTTAGAGCTGTATACTGGTCCAAGTTAGAGCTGTATACTGGTCCACTTTAAAGCTGGATACTTGTCCAAGTTAGAGCTGTATACTGGTCCACGTTAAAGCTGTATACTGGTCAACGTTAGATCTTTTTACTGGTCCACGTTAGAGTTGTATACTGGTCCAGGTTAGAGCTTTATACGGGTATACAGCTGTATACTGTTCCATGTTAGAGTTGTATACTGGTCCACTTTAGAGCTGTATATCGGTCCACGTTAGAGCTGTATACTGGTCCAAGTTAGAGTTGTATACTGATCCAAGTAAGAGTTGTATACTTGTCCACATTTGAGCTTTATACTGGTCCATGGAAGAACTATATACTGGTTCACTCTAGAGCTGTATACTGGTCCAAGTTAGAGCTGTAGCCTGGTCCAAGTTAGAGCTGTATACTGGTACATGTTAGAGCTGTATACTGGTCCAAGCTAGAGTTGTATACTAGTCCATATTTAAGCATTATTCTGGTCCAAGTTAGAGCTGTATACTGGTCTAAGTAAGAGCTGTATACTGGTCAACGTTAGAGCTGTATACTGGTCCACGTTAAAGCTGTATTCATGTCCAAGTTAGAGCAGTATACTGGTTTAAGTAAGAGCTGTATACTGGTCCAAGTTAGAGCTGTATACTGGTCCACGTTAAAGCTGTATACTTGTCAACATTTGAGCTTTATACTGGTCCATGGATAAACTATATACTGATTCACTCTAGAGCTGTATACTGGTCCAATTTAGAGCTGTATACTGGTCCAAGTTAAAGTTGTATACTGGTCCACATTAGAGCTGTATATTGGTCAAAGTCAGAGATATATACCAGTTCATTCTAGATCTGTATACTGGTCCAGGTTAGAGCTGTATACTGGTCCACGTTAGAGCTGTATACAGGTCCAAGGTAGAGCTGTATAGTGGTCCAAATTAGAGCTGTATACTGGTCAAAATTAGAGCTTTATTCTGTTCCACATTATACTGGTGCAAGTTCGAGCTGTATACTGGTCCACGTTAAAGTTGTATACTTGTCCAACATTAGAGCTGTATACTGGTACAAGTTAAAGTTGTATACTGGTCCACATTAGAGCTGTATACTGATCAAAGTTAGAGCTGTATACTGGTCCATGTTAGAGCTAAATACTGGTCAAAGCTAGAGCTGTATACTGGTACAATTTAGAGCTGTATACTAGTCCACGTTAGAGCTTTATCCTGGTCCACGTTAGAGCTTTATACTGGTCCAAGTTAGAGCAGTATACTGGTCTAAGTAATAGCTGTATACTGGTCCAAGTTAGAGCTGTATACTGGTCCATGTTAGAGCTGTATCCTGGTCCTAGTTAGAGTTGTATACTGGTCCATGTTAGAGTTGTATACCGCTCCAAGTTAAAGTTGTATTCTGGAACACATCAGACCTGTATACTGGTTCAAGTTAGAGTTGTATACTGGTCATAGTTAGAGCTGTATACTGGTCCACGTTAGAGCTGTATACTGATCAACTTTAGAGCTGTATTCTGGTCCACATTAGAGCTGTATACTGGTGCAAGTTAGAGCTGTATACTGGTCCAAGTTAAAGTTGTATACTGGTCCATGTTAGAGCTGTTTACTGGTCCAAGCTAGAGCTGTATACTAGTCCATGTTTAAGCATTATTCTGGTCCAAGTTAGAGCTGTATACTGGTCTAAGTAAGAGCTGTATACTGGTCAACGTTAGAGCTGTATACTGGTCCACGTTAAAGCTGTATTCATGTCCAAGGTAGAGCTGTATACTGGTCTAAGTAAGAGCTGTATACTGGTACTAGTTAGAGCTGTATATTGGTCAAAGTTAGAGATATATACCGGTTCATTCTAGATCTGTATACTGGTCAAAGCTAGAGCTGTATACTAGTCCATGTTTAAGCTGTATTCTGGTCCAAGTTAGAGCTGTATACTGGTCCACGTTAGAGCTGTATCCTGGTCCTAGTTAGAGTTGTATAGTGGTCCATGTTAGAGTTGTATACCGCTCCAAGTTAAAGTTGTATTCTGGTAAACATCAGACCTGTATACTGGTTCAAGTTAGAGTTGTATACTGGTCATAGTTAGAGCTGTATACTGGTCCACGTTAGAGCTGTATACTGATCAACGTTAGAGCTGTATTCTGGTCCACATTAGAGCTGTATACTGGTGCAAGTTAGAGCTGTATACTGGTCCAAGTTAAAGTTGTATACTGGTCCACATTAGAGCTGTATATTGGTCAAAGTTAGAGATATATATCGGTTCATTCTAGATCTGTATACTGGTCTTCGTTGGAGCTGTATACTGGTCCAAGTTAGAGTTGTACACTGGTCCAAGTTAGAGTTGTATACTGGTCCATGTTAGAGTTGTATACTGGTCCACTTTAGAGCTGTATACCGGTCCACGTTAGAGCTGTATACCGGTCCAAGTTAAAATTGTATTCTGTTCCACATCAGAGCTGTATACTGGTTCATGTTAGAGTTTTATACTGGTCCAAGTTAGAGCTGTATACTGGTGCAAGTTAGAGTTGTATACTGGTCCAAGTTAGAGTTGTATACTGGTCCACTTTAGAGCTGTATACCGGACCACGTTAGAGCTTTATACTGGTTCACTCTTGAGCTGTATACTGGTTCACTCTAGAGCTGTATACAGGTTCAAGGTAGAGTTGTATAGTGGTCCAAATTACAGCTGTATACTGGTCAACATTAGAGCTGTCTTCTGGTCCACATTAGAGCTGTACACTGGTGCAAGTTAGAGCTGTATCCTGGTCCTAGTTAGAGTTGTATAGTGGTCCATGTTAGAGTTGTATACCGCTCCAAGTTAAAGTTGTATTCTGGTACACATCAGTCCTGTATACTGGTTCAAGTTAGAGTTCTATACTGGTCATAGTTAGAGCTGTATACTGGTCCACGTTAGAGCTGTATACTGATCAACGTTAGAGCTGAATTCTGGTCCACATTACAGCTGTATACTGGTGCAAGTTAGAGCTGTATACTGGTCCAAGTTAAAGTTGTATGCTGGTCCACATTAGAGCTGTATAGTGGTCCAAGTTAAAGTTGTATGCTTGTCCACATTAGAGCTGTATACTGATCAAAGTTAGAGCTGTATTCTGGTCCACATTAGAGCTGTATACTGGTGCAAGTTAGAGCTGTATACTGGTCCAATTTAGAGCTGTATTGTGGTCCAAGTTAAAATTGTATACTGGTCCACATTAGAGCTGTATATTGGTCAAAGTTAGAGATATACACCGGTTCATTCTAGATCTGTATACTGGTCCACGTTGGAGCTGTATACTGGTCCAAGTGAGAGTTGTATACTGGTCCACTTTAGAGCTGTATACCGGTCCACGTTAGAGCTGTATACCGGTCCAAGTTAAAGTTGTATACTGGTCCAAGTTAGAGTTGTATCCTGGTCCATGTTGGAGTTGTATACTGGTCCACTTTAGAGCTTTATACTGGTCCACGTTAGAGCTGTATACTGGTCCAAGTTAGAGTTGTATACTGGTCCAAGTTAGAGTTGTATACTGGTCCACTTTAGAGCTGTATACCGGTCCATATTAGAGCTGTATACTGGTCCATGTTAGAGCTGTATACTGGTCCAAGTTAGAGCTGTATACTGGTCCAAGTTAGAGTTGTATACTGGTCCTTTTTATAGCTGTATACTGGTCCAAGTTAGAGCTGTATCCTGGTCCAAGTTAGAGCTGTATACTGGTCCATGTTAGAGCTGTATACTGGTCCAAGCTAGAGCTGTATACTGGTCCAATTTAGAGCTGTGTAGTGGTCCAAGTTAAAGTTTTATACTGGTCTATATTAGAGCTGTATATTGGTCAAAGTTAGAGATATATAATGGTTCATTCTAGATCTGTATACTTGTCCACGTTGGAGCTGTATACTGGTCCAAGTTAGAGTTGTATACTGGTCCACTTTAGAGCTGTATACCGGTCCACGTTAGAGCTGTATACTGGTCCACATTAGAGTTGTATACTGGTCCAAGTTAGAGTTGTATAGTGGTCCACTTTAGAGCTGTATACCGGACCACGTTAGAGCTGTATACTGGTTCACTCTAGAGCTGTATACTGGTCCAAGTTTGAGTTGTATACTGGTCCAAATTTGAGCTGTATACTGGTCAACATTAGAGCTGTATTCTGGTCCACATTAGAGCTTTATACTGGTGCAAGTTAGAGCTGTATACTGGTCAAATTTAGAGCTGTATACTGGTCCAAGTTAAAGTTGTATACTGGTCCACATTAGAGCTGTATATTGGTCAAAGTTAGAGATATATACCGGTTCATTCTAGATCTTTATACTGGTCCAAGTTAGAGCTGTATCCTGGTCCAAGTTAGAGCTGTATCCTGGTCCAAGCTAGAGCTGTATACTAGTCCATGTTTAAGCTGTATTCTGGTCCAAGCTAGAGCTGTATACTGGTCCATGTTTTAGCTGTATTCTGGTCCAAGTTAGAGCTGTATACTGGTCTAATTAAGAGCTGTATACTGGTCCAAGTTAGAGCTGTATACTGGTCCACGTTAGAGCTGTATACTGGTCCAAGTTAGAGTTGTATACTGGTCCAATTTAGAGCTTTATACTGGTCCAAGTTGGAGTTGTATACTTGTCCAATTTAGAGCTGTATACTGGTCGAAGTTAAAGTTGTATGCTGGTCCACATTAGAGCTGTATACTGATCAAAGTTCGAGCTGTATTCTGGTCCATATTAGAGCTGTATACTGGTGCAAATTAGAGCTGTATACTGGTCCAATTTAGAGCTGTATAGTGGTCCAAGTTAAAGTTTTATACTGGTCCACATTAGAGCTGTATATTGGTCAAAGTTAGAGATATATAACGGTTCATTCTAGATCTGTATACTGGTCCACGTTGGAGCTGTATACTGGTCCAAGTTAGAGTTGTATCCTGGTCCACTTTAGAGCTGTATATCGGTCCACTTTAGAGTTGTATACTGGTCCACGTTAGAGCTGTATACTTGTCCACGTTTTAGCTGTATACTGGTCCATGGTAGAACTATATACTGGTTCAATCTAGAGCTGTATACTGGTCCAAGTTAGAGCTGTATTCTGGTCAAAGTTAGAGTTGTATACTGGTCCATGGTAGAAGTGTATACTGGTCCACGTTAGAGCTGTATACTGATCCAATTTAGAACTCTATACTGGTCCAAGTTAAAGTTTTATACTGGTCCAACTTAGAGCTGTATACTGGTCCATGTTGTAGCTGTATTCTGGTCCAAGTTAGATCAGTATACTGGTCTAAGTTAGAGCTGTATACTGGTCCACATTCGAGCTGTATACTGGTCCACGTTAAAGCTGTATACTGGTACAAGTTAGAGTTGTATACTGGTCCAATTTAGAGCTGTATACTGGTCTAAGTTAGAGTTGTATACTGGTCCACGTTAAAGCTGTATACTGGTCCATGTTAGAGCTTTATACTGGTCCGTGTTAAAGCTGCATACTTGTCCACGTTTTAGCAGTATACTGGTCCATGGTAGATCTATATACTGGTTCACTCTAGAGCTGTATACTGGTCCACGTTAGAGGTGTATACTGGTCCAAGTTAGAGTTGTATACTGGTCCACGTTAGAGCTGTATACTTGTCCACGTTTTAGCTGTATACTGGTCCATGGTAGAACTATATACTGGTTCAATCTAGAGCTGTATACTGGTCCAAGTTAGAGCTGTATTCTGGTCAAAGTTAGAGTTGTATACTGGTCCATGGTAGAAGTGTATACTGGTCCACGTTAGAGCTGTATACTGATCCAATTTAGAACTCTATACTGGTCCAAGTTAAAGTTTTATACTGGTCCACATTAGAGCTGTATACTGGTCCATGTTGTAGCTGTATTCTGGTCCAAGTTAGATCAGTATACTGGTCTAAGTTAGAGCTGTATACTGGTCCACATTCGAGCTGTATACTGGTCCACGTTAAAGCTGTATACTGGTACAAGTTAGAGTTGTATACTGGTCCAATTTAGAGCTGTATACTGGTCTAAGTTAGAGTTGTATACTGGTCCACGTTAAAGCTGTATACTGGTCCATGTTAGAGCTTTATACTGGTCCGTGTTAAAGCTGCATACTTGTCCACGTTTTAGCTGTATACTGGTCCATGGTAGATCTATATACTGGTTCACTCTAGAGCTGTATACTGGTCCAAGTTAGAGCTGTATCCTGGTCCAAGTTAGAGTTGTATATTGGTCCATGGTAGAACTGTATACTGGTCCACGTTAGAGTTGTATACTGGTCCACATTAGAGCTGTATATTGGTCAAAGTTAGAGATATATACCGGTTCATTCTAGATCTTTATACTGGTCCAAGTTAGAGCTGTATCCTGGTCCAAGTTAGAGCTGTATCCTGGTCCAAGCTAGAGCTGTATACTAGTCCATGTTTAAGCTGTATTCTGGTCCAAGCTAGAGCTGTATACTGGTCCATGTTTTAGCTGTATTCTGGTCCAAGTTAGAGCTGTATAGTGGTCTAATTAAGAGCTGTATACTGGTCCAAGTTAGAGCTGTATACTGGTCCACGTTAGAGCTGTATACTGGTCCAAGTTAGAGTTGTATACTGGTCCAATTTAGAGCTTTATACTGGTCCAAGTTGGAGTTGTATACTTGTCCAATTTAGAGCTGTATACTGGTCGAAGTTAAAGTTGTATGCTGGTCCACATTAGAGCTGTATACTGATCAAAGTTCGAGCTGTATTCTGGTCCATATTAGAGCTGTATACTGGTGCAAATTAGAGCTGTATACTGGTCCAATTTAGAGCTGTATAGTGGTCCAAGTTAAAGTTTTATACTGGTCCACATTAGAGCTGTATATTGGTCAAAGTTAGAGATATATAACGGTTCATTCTAGATCTGTATACTGGTCCACGTTGGAGCTGTATACTGGTCCAAGTTAGAGTTGTATCCTGGTCCACTTTAGAGCTGTATATCGGTCCACTTTAGAGTTGTATACTGGTCCACGTTAGAGCTGTATACTTGTCCACGTTTTAGCTGTATACTGGTCCATGGTAGAACTATATACTGGTTCAATCTAGAGCTGTATACTGGTCCAAGTTAGAGCTGTATTCTGGTCAAAGTTAGAGTTGTATACTGGTCCATGGTAGAAGTGTATACTGGTCCACGTTAGAGCTGTATACTGATCCAATTTAGAACTCTATACTGGTCCAAGTTAAAGTTTTATACTGGTCCAACTTAGAGCTGTATACTGGTCCATGTTGTAGCTGTATTCTGGTCCAAGTTAGATCAGTATACTGGTCTAAGTTAGAGCTGTATACTGGTCCACATTCGAGCTGTATACTGGTCCACGTTAAAGCTGTATACTGGTACAAGTTAGAGTTGTATACTGGTCCAATTTAGAGCTGTATACTGGTCTAAGTTAGAGTTGTATACTGGTCCACGTTAAAGCTGTATACTGGTCCATGTTAGAGCTTTATACTGGTCCGTGTTAAAGCTGCATACTTGTCCACGTTTTAGCAGTATACTGGTCCATGGTAGATCTATATACTGGTTCACTCTAGAGCTGTATACTGGTCCACGTTAGAGGTGTATACTGGTCCAAGTTAGAGTTGTATACTGGTCCACGTTAGAGCTGTATACTTGTCCACGTTTTAGCTGTATACTGGTCCATGGTAGAACTATATACTGGTTCAATCTAGAGCTGTATACTGGTCCAAGTTAGAGCTGTATTCTGGTCAAAGTTAGAGTTGTATACTGGTCCATGGTAGAAGTGTATACTGGTCCACGTTAGAGCTGTATACTGATCCAATTTAGAACTCTATACTGGTCCAAGTTAAAGTTTTATACTGGTCCACATTAGAGCTGTATACTGGTCCATGTTGTAGCTGTATTCTGGTCCAAGTTAGATCAGTATACTGGTCTAAGTTAGAGCTGTATACTGGTCCACATTCGAGCTGTATACTGGTCCACGTTAAAGCTGTATACTGGTACAAGTTAGAGTTGTATACTGGTCCAATTTAGAGCTGTATACTGGTCTAAGTTAGAGTTGTATACTGGTCCACGTTAAAGCTGTATACTGGTCCATGTTAGAGCTTTATACTGGTCCGTGTTAAAGCTGCATACTTGTCCACGTTTTAGCTGTATACTGGTCCATGGTAGATCTATATACTGGTTCACTCTAGAGCTGTATACTGGTCCAAGTTAGAGCTGTATCCTGGTCCAAGTTAGAGTTGTATATTGGTCCATGGTAGAACTGTATACTGGTCCACGTTAGAGCTGTATACTGATCCAATTTAGAACTGTAGACTGGTCCAAGTTAAAGTTGTACACTGGTCCACATTAGAGCTGTATACTGGTCCATGTTGTAGCTGTATACTGGTCCACGTCAGAGCTGTATAAATGTTCACTCTAGAGCTCTATACAGGTCCAAGTTAGAGCTGTATAACGGTCCACGTTAGAGTTGTATACTGCTTCACTCTAGTGCTGTGTGCTGGTCCATGTTTAAGCTTTATTATGGTCCAAGTTAGAGCAGTATACTGGTCTAAGTAAGAGCTGTATACAGGTCCACGTTAGAGTTGTATACTGGTCCATGTTAGAGCTGTATACTGGTCCACGTTAGAGCTGTATACTGGTCCATGTTAGAGCTGTATACTGGTCCACGTTAGAGCTGTATACTGGTTCAAGTTAGAGTTGTATACTGGTCCAAGTTAGAGCTTTATACTGGTCCACGTTAGAGCTGTATACTTGTTCACTTTAGAGCTGTATCCTGGTCAAAGTTAGAGTATTATACTGCTCCATGTTAGAGCTGTATACAGGTCCAAGTTAGAGGTGTATACAGGTCCATGTTAGAGCTATACTGGTCCAAGTTAGAGCTGTATACTGGTCCACGTTAGAGCTGTTCACTGGTCCATGTTTTCTCTGTATTCTGGTCAAAGTTAGATCAGTATACTGGTCCACGTTAGAGCTGTATACTGGTACAGGTTAGAGCTGTATACTGGTCTAAGTTGGAGTTGTATACTGGTTCACTCTAGAGTTATATACTGGTCCACGTTCAAGCTGTATACTTGTCCAAGTTAGATCAGTATACTGGTCTAAGTTGGAGTTGTATACTGGTCCATGTTAGAGCTGTATACTGGTCCACGTTAGAGCTGTATACTGGTTCACTCTAGAGTTATATACTGGTCCTCGTTCAAGCTGTATACTTGTCCAAGTTAGATTTGTATACTGGTCTAAGTTGGAGTTGTATACTGGTCCACGTTAGAGCTGTATACTGGTCCATGTTAGAGCTGTATACAGGTACAGGTTTGAGCTGTATACTGGTTCAAGTTAGAGTTGTATACTGGTCCAAGTTAGAGCTGTATACTGGTCCACGTTAGAGCTGTATACTGGTCCACGTTAGAGCTTTATACTGGTCCACGTTAGAGCTGTATACTGGTTCACTCTAGAGTTATATACTGGTCCACGTTCAAGCTGTATACTTGTCCAAGTTAGATTTGTATACTGGTCTAAGTTGGAGTTGTATCCTGGTCCACGTTAGAGCTGTATACTGGTCCATGTTAGAGCTGTATACTGGTCCACGTTAGAGCTGTATACCGGTCCAGGTTAGAGCTGTATACTGGTCCACGTTAGAGCTGTATACTGGTCCACGTTAGAGCTGTATACTGGTTCACTCTAGAGTTATATACTGGTCCACGTTCAAGCTGTATACTTGTCCAAGTTAGATTTGTATACTGGTCTAAGTTGGAGTTGTATACTGGTCCACGTTAGAGCTGTATACTGGTCCATATTTGAGCTGTATACAGGTACACGTTAGAGCTGTATACTGGTTCAAGTTAGAGTTGTGTACTGGTCCAAGTTAGAGCTTTATACTGGTCCACGTTAGAGCTGTATACTGGTCCATGTTAGAGCTGTATACTGGTTCATTCTAGAGTTATATACTGGTCCACGTTCAAGCTGTATACTTGTCCAAGTTAGATTTGTATACTGGTCTAAGTTGGAGTTGTATACTGGTCCACGTTAGAGCTGTATACTGGTCCATGTTAGAGCTGTATACAGGTACACGTTTGAGCTGTATACTGGTCCACGTTAGAGCTGTATACTGGTCCAGGTTAGAGCTGTATACTGGTCCACGTTAGAGTTGTATACTGTTCCAAGTTAGAGTTGTATACTGGTCCAATTTAGAGCTGTATACTGGTCCAAGTTAAAGTTGTGTACTGGTCCACATTAGAGCTGTATACTGATCAAAGTTAGAGCTGTATACTGGTCCAAGTTAGAATTGTATACTGGTCCAATTTAGAGCTGTATACTGGTCCAAGTTAGAGTTGTCTACTGGTTGACGTTAGAGCTGTATACTGGTCCAAGTTAGAGCTATATACTGGTCCACGTTAAAGCTGGATACTTGTCCAAGTTAGAGCTGTATACTGGTCCACGTTAAAGCTGTATTCTGGTGCACGTTAGAGCTGTATACTGGTCCAAGTTAGAGTTGAATACTGGTCCACGTTAGAGCTTTTTACTGGTATACAGCTGTATACTGGTCCATGTTAGAGCTGTATACAGGTCCACTTTAGAGCTGTATACTGGTCCAAGTTAGAGTTGTATACTGGTCCAAGTAAGAACTGTATACTGGTCCAAGTTAGAGCTGTATCCTGGTCCAAGTTAGAGTTGTGTACTGGTCCATGGTAGAACTATATACTGGTTCACTCTAGAGCTGTATACTGGTCCACATTAGAGCTGTATACTGATCAAAGTTAGAGCTGTATACTGGTCCAAGTTAGAGTTGTATACTGGTCCAATTTAGAGCTGTATACTGGTCCAAGTTAGAGTTGTCTACTGGTTCACGTTAGAGCTGTATACTGGTCCAAGTTAGAGCTGTATACTGGTCCACTTTAAAGCTGGATACTTGTCCAAGTTAGAGCTGTATACTGGTCCACGTTAAAGCTGTATACTGGTCAACGTTAGATCTTTTTACTGGTCCACGTTAGAGTTGTATACTGGTCCAGGTTAGAGCTTTATACTGGTATACAGCTGTATACTGTTCCATGTTAGAGTTGTATACTGGTCCACTTTAGAGCTGTATATCGGTCCACGTTAGAGCTGTATACTGGTCCAAGTTAGAGTTGTAGCCTGGTCCAAGTTAGAGCTGTATACTGGTACATGTTAGAGCTGTATACTGGTCCAAGCTAGAGTTGTATACTAGTCCATATTTAAGCATTATTCTGGTCCAAGTTAGAGCTGTATACTGGTCTAAGTAAGAGCTGTATACTGGTCAACGTTAGAGCTGTATACTGGTCCACGTTAAAGCTGTATTCATGTCCAAGTTAGAGCAGTATACTGGTTTAAGTAAGAGCTGTATACTGGTCCAAGTTAGAGCTGTATACTGGTCCACGTTAAAGCTGTATACTTGTCAACATTTGAGCTTTATACTGGTCCATGGAAGAACTATATACTGATTCACTCTAGAGCTGTATACTGGTCCAAGTTAGAGCTGTATCCTGGTACACATTAGAGCTGTATACTGGTGCAAGTTAGAGCTGTATACTGGTCCAATTTAGAGCTGTATACTGGTCCAAGTTAAAGTTGTATACTGGTCCACATTAGAGCTGTATATTGGTCAAAGTCAGAGATATATACCAGTTCATTCTAGATCTGTATACTGGTCCAGGTTAGAGCTGTATACTGGTCCACGTTAGAGCTGTATACAGGTCCAAGGTAGAGCTGTATAGTGGTCCAAATTAGAGCTGTATACTGGTCAAAATTAGAGCTTTATTCTGGTCCACATTATACTGGTGCAAGTTCGAGCTGTATACTGGTCCACGTTAAAGTTGTATACTTGTCCAACATTAGAGCTGTATACTGGTACAAGTTAAAGTTGTATACTGGTCCACATTAGAGCTGTATACTGATCAAAGTTAGAGCTGTATACTGGTCCATGTTAGAGCTAAATACTGGTCCAAGCTAGAGCTGTATACTGGTACAATTTAGAGCTGTATACTAGTCCACGTTAGAGCTTTATCCTGGTCCACGTTAGAGCTTTATACTGGTCCAAGTTAGAGCAGTATACTGGTCTAAGTAATAGCTGTATACTGGTCCAAGTTAGAGCTGTATACTGGTCCATGTTAGAGCTGTATCCTGGTCCTAGTTAGAGTTGTATACTGGTCCATGTTAGAGTTGTATACCGCTCCAAGTTAAAGTTGTATTCTGGAACACATCAGACCTGTATACTGGTTCAAGTTAGAGTTGTATACTGGTCATATTTAGAGCTGTATACTGGTCCACGTTAGAGCTGTATACTGATCAACTTTAGAGCTGTATTCTGGTCCACATTAGAGCTGTATACTGGTGCAAGTTAGAGCTGTATACTGGTCCAAGTTAAAGTTGTATACTGGTCCATGTTAGAGCTGTTTACTGGTCCAAGCTAGAGCTGTATACTAGTCCATGTTTAAGCATTATTCTGGTCCAAGTTAGAGCTGTATACTGGTCTAAGTAAGAGCTGTATACTGGTCAACGTTAGAGCTGTATACTGGTCCACGTTAAAGCTGTATTCATGTCCAAGGTAGAGCTGTATACTGGTCTAAGTAAGAGCTGTATACTGGTACTAGTTAGAGCTGTATATTGGTCAAAGTTAGAGATATATACCGGTTCATTCTAGATCTGTATACTGGTCAAAGCTAGAGCTGTATACTAGTCCATGTTTAAGCTGTATTCTGGTCCAAGTTAGAGCTGTATACTGGTCCACGTTAGAGCTGTATCCTGGTCCTAGTTAGAGTTGTATAGTGGTCCATGTTAGAGTTGTATACCGCTCCAAGTTAAAGTTGTATTCTGGTAAACATCAGACCTGTATACTGGTTCAAGTTAGAGTTGTATACTGGTCATAGTTAGAGCTGTATACTGGTCCACGTTAGAGCTGTATACTGATCAACGTTAGAGCTGTATTCTGGTCCACATTAGAGCTGTATACTGGTGCAAGTTAGAGCTGTATACTGGTCCAAGTTAAAGTTGTATACTGGTCCACATTAGAGCTGTATATTGGTCAAAGTTAGAGATATATATCGGTTCATTCTAGATCTGTATACTGGTCTTCGTTGGAGCTGTATACTGGTCCAAGTTAGAGTTGTACACTGGTCCAAGTTAGAGTTGTATACTGGTCCATGTTAGAGTTGTATACTGGTCCACTTTAGAGCTGTATACCGGTCCACGTTAGAGCTGTATACCGGTCCAAGTTAAAATTGTATTCTGTTCCACATCAGAGCTGTATACTGGTTCATGTTAGAGTTTTATACTGGTCCAAGTTAGAGCTGTATACTGGTGCAAGTTAGAGTTGTATACTGGTCCAAGTTAGAGTTGTATACTGGTCCACTTTAGAGCTGTATACCGGACCACGTTAGAGCTTTATACTGGTTCACTCTTGAGCTGTATACTGGTTCACTCTAGAGCTGTATACAGGTTCAAGGTAGAGTTGTATAGTGGTCCAAATTACAGCTGTATACTGGTCAACATTAGAGCTGTCTTCTGGTCCACATTAGAGCTGTATACTGGTGCAAGTTAGAGCTGTATCCTGGTCCTAGTTAGAGTTGTATAGTGGTCCATGTTAGAGTTGTATACCGCTCCAAGTTAAAGTTGTATTCTGGTACACATCAGTCCTGTATACTGGTTCAAGTTAGAGTTCTATACTGGTCATAGTTAGAGCTGTATACTGGTCCACGTTAGAGCTGTATACTGATCAACGTTAGAGCTGAATTCTGGTCCACATTACAGCTGTATACTGGTGCAAGTTAGAGCTGTATACTGGTCCAAGTTAAAGTTGTATGCTGGTCCACATTAGAGCTGTATAGTGGTCCAAGTTAAAGTTGTATGCTTGTCCACATTAGAGCTGTATACTGATCAAAGTTAGAGCTGTATTCTGGTCCACATTAGAGCTGTATACTGGTGCAAGTTAGAGCTGTATACTGGTCCAATTTAGAGCTGTATAGTGGTCCAAGTTAAAATTGTATACTGGTCCACATTAGAGCTGTATATTGGTCAAAGTTAGAGATATACACCGGTTCATTCTAGATCTGTATACTGGTCCACGTTGGAGCTGTATACTGGTCCAAGTGAGAGTTGTATACTGGTCCACTTTAGAGCTGTATACCGGTCCACGTTAGAGCTGTATACCGGTCCAAGTTAAAGTTGTATACTGGTCCAAGTTAGAGTTGTATCCTGGTCCATGTTGGAGTTGTATACTGGTCCACTTTAGAGCTTTATACTGGTCCACGTTAGAGCTGTATACTGGTCCAAGTTAGAGTTGTATACTGGTCCAAGTTAGAGTTGTATACTGGTCCACTTTAGAGCTGTATACCGGTCCATATTAGAGCTGTATACTGGTCTATGTTAGAGCTGTATACTGGTCCAAGTTAGAGCTGTATACTGGTCCAAGTTAGAGTTGTATACTGGTCCACTTTATAGCTGTATACTGGTCCAAGTTAGAGCTGTATCCTGGTCCAAGTTAGAGCTGTATACTGGTCCATGTTAGAGCTGTATACTGGTCCAAGCTAGAGCTGTATACTGGTCCAATTTAGAGCTGTATAGTGGTCCAAGTTAAAGTTTTATACTGGTCTATATTAGAGCTGTATATTGGTCAAAGTTAGAGATATATAATGGTTCATTCTAGATCTGTATACTTGTCCACGTTGGAGCTGTATACTGGTCCAAGTTAGAGTTGTATACTGGTCCACTTTAGAGCTGTATACCGGTCTACGTTAGAGCTGTATACTGGTCCACATTAGAGTTGTATACTGGTCCAAGTTAGAGTTGTATAGTGGTCCACTTTAGAGCTGTATACCGGACCACGTTAGAGCTGTATACTGGTTCACTCTAGAGCTGTATACTGGTCCAAGTGTGAGTTGTATACTGGTCCAAATTTGAGCTGTATACTGGTCAACATTAGAGCTGTATTCTGGTCCACATTAGAGCTTTATACTGGTGCAAGTTAGAGCTGTATACTGGTCAAATTTAGAGCTGTATACTGGTCCAAGTTAAAGTTGTATACTGGTCCACATTAGAGCTGTATATTGGTCAAAGTTAGAGATATATACCGGTTCATTCTAGATCTTTATACTGGTCCAAGTTAGAGCTGTATCCTGGTCCAAGTTAGAGCTGTATCCTGGTCCAAGCTAGAGCTGTATACTAGTCCATGTTTAAGCTGTATTCTGGTCCAAGCTAGAGCTGTATACTGGTCCATGTTTTAGCTGTATTCTGGTCCAAGTTAGAGCTGTATACTGGTCTAATTAAGAGCTTTATACTGGTCCAAGTTAGAGCTGTATACTGGTCCACGTTAGAGCTGTATACTGGTCCAAGTTAGAGTTGTATACTGGTCCAATTTAGAGCTTTATACTGGTCCAAGTTGGAGTTGTATACTTGTCCAATTTAGAGCTGTATACTGGTCGAAGTTAAAGTTGTATGCTGGTCCACATTAGAGCTGTATACTGATCAAAGTTCGAGCTGTATTCTGGTCCATATTAGAGCTGTATACTGGTGCAAATTAGAGCTGTATACTGGTCCAATTTAGAGCTGTATAGTGGTCCAAGTTAAAGTTTTATACTGGTCCACATTAGAGCTGTATATTGGTCAAAGTTAGAGATATATAACGGTTCATTCTAGATCTGTATACTGGTCCACGTTGGAGCTGTATACTGGTCCAAGTTAGAGTTGTATCCTGGTCCACTTTAGAGCTGTATATCGGTCCACGTTAGAGCTGTATACTGGTCCACATTAGAGCTGTATATTGATCAAAATTAGAGATATATACCGGTTCATTCTAGATCTTTATACTGGTCCAAGTTAGAACTGTATCCTGGTCCAAGTTAGAGCTGTATACTGGTCCACGTTAGAGGTGTATACTGGTCCAAGTTAGAGTTGTATACTGGTCCACGTTAGAGCTGTATACTTGTCCACGTTTTAGCTGTATACTGGTCCATGGTAGAACTATATACTGGTTCAATCTAGAGCTGTATACTGGTCCAAGTTAGAGCTGTATTCTGGTCAAAGTTAGAGTTGTATACTGGTCCATGGTAGAAGTGTATACTGGTCCACGTTAGAGCTGTATACTGATCCAATTTAGAACTCTATACTGGTCCAAGTTAAAGTTTTATACTGGTCCACATTAGAGCTGTATACTGGTCCATGTTGTAGCTGTATTCTGGTCCAAGTTAGATCAGTATACTGGTCTAAGTTAGAGCTGTATACTGGTCCACATTCGAGCTGTATACTGGTCCACGTTAAAGCTGTATACTGGTACAAGTTAGAGTTGTATACTGGTCCAATTTAGAGCTGTATACTGGTCTAAGTTAGAGTTGTATACTGGTCCATGTTAAAGCTGTATACTGGTCCATGTTAGAGCTTTATACTGGTCCGTGTTAAAGCTGCATACTTGTCCACGTTTTAGCTGTATACTGGTCCATGGTAGATCTATATACTGGTTCACTCTAGAGCTGTATACTGGTCCAAGTTAGAGCTGTATCCTGGTCCAAGTTAGAGTTGTATATTGGTCCATGGTAGAACTGTATACTGGTCCACGTTTTAGCTGTATACTGGTCCATGGTAGAACTATATACTGGTTCAATCTAGAGCTGTATACTGGTCCAAGTTAGAGCTGTATTCTGGTCAAAGTTAGAGTTGTATACTGGTCCATGGTAGAAGTGTATACTGGTCCACGTTAGAGCTGTATACTGATCCAATTTAGAACTCTATACTGGTCCAAGTTAAAGTTTTATACTGGTCCACATTAGAGCTGTATACTGGTCCATGTTGTAGCTGTATTCTGGTCCAATTTAGATCAGTATACTGGTCTAAGTTAGAGCTGTATACTGGTCCACATTCGAGCTGTATACTGGTCCACGTTAAAGCTGTATACTGGTACAAGTTAGAGTTGTATACTGGTCCAATTTAGAGCTGTATACTGGTCTAAGTTAGAGTTGTATACTGGTCCACGTTAAAGCTGTATACTGGTCCATGTTAGAGCTTTATACTGGTCCGTGTTAAAGCTGCATACTTGTCCACGTTTTAGCTGTATACTGGTCCATGGTAGATCTATATACTGGTTCACTCTAGAGCTGTATACTGGTCCAAGTTAGAGCTGTATCCTGGTCCAAGTTAGAGTTGTATATTGGTCCATGGTAGAACTGTATACTGGTCCACGTTAGAGCTGTATACTGATCCAATTTAGAACTGTAGACTGGTCCAAGTTAAAGTTGTACACTGGTCCACATTAGAGCTGTATACTGGTCCATGTTGTAGCTGTATACTGGTCCACGTCAGAGCTGTATAAATGTTCACTCTAGAGCTCTATACAGGTCCAAGTTAGAGCTGTATAACGGTCCACGTTAGAGTTGTATACTGCTTCACTCTAGTGCTGTGTGCTGGTCCATGTTTAAGCTTTATTATGGTCCAAGTTAGAGCAGTATACTGGTCTAAGTAAGAGCTGTATACAGGTCCACGTTAGAACTTTATACTGGTCCAAGTTAAAGGTGTATACAGGTCCATGTTAGAGCTATACTGGTCCAAGTTAGAGCTGTATACTGGTCCAAGTTAGAGCTGTATACTGGTCCACGTTAGAACTTTATACTGGTCCAAGTTAAAGGTGTATACAGGTCCATGTTAGAGCTATACTGGTCCAAGTTAGAGCTGTATACTGGTCCAAGTTAGAGCTGTATACTGGTCCACGTTAGAGCTGTTTACTGGTCCATGTTTTCGCTGTATTCTGGTCAAAGTTAGAGCTGTATACAGGTACACGTTAGAGCTGTACACTGGTTCAAGTTAGAGTTGTATACTGGTCCAAGTTAGAGCTGTATACTGGTCCACGTTAGAGCTGTATACTTGTTCACTTTAGAGCTGTATCCTGGTCAAAGTTTGAGTATTATACTGCTCCATGTTAGAGCTGTATACAGGTCCAAGTTAAAGGTGTATACAGGTCCATGTTAGAGCTATACTGGTCCAAGTTAGAGCTGTATACTGGTCCAAGTTTGAGCTGTATACTGGTCCACGTTAGAGCTGTATACTGGTCCAGGTTAGAGCTGTATACTGGTCCACGTTAGAGCTGTATACTGGTTCACTCTAGAGTTATATACTGGTCCACGTTCAAGCTGTATACTTGTCCAAGTTAGATTTGTATACTGGTCTAAGTTGGAGTTGTATACTGGTCCATGTTAGAGCTGTATACTGGTCCATGTAAGAGCTGTATACAGGTACAGGTTAGAGCTGTATACTGGTTCAAGTTAGAGTTGTATACTGGTCCAAGTTAGAGCTGTATACTGGTCCACGTTAGAGCTGTATACTGGTCCACGTTAGAGCTGTATACTGGTCCAAGTTAAAGGTGTATACAGGTCCATGTTAGAGCTATACTGGTCCAAGTTAGAGCTGTATACTGGTCCAAGTTAGAGCTGTATACTGGTCCACGTTAGAGCTGTTTACTGGTCCATGTTTTCGCTGTATTCTGGTCAAAGTTAGATCAGTATACTGGTCCACGTTAGAGCTGTATACTGGTCCACGTTAGAGCTGTATACTGGTCCACGTTAGAGCTGTATACTGGTTCACTCTAGATTTATATACTGGTCCACGTTCAAGCTGTATACTTGTCCAAGTTAGATTTGTATACTGGTCTAAGTTGGAGTTGTATACTGGTCCACGTTAGAGCTGTATACTGGTCCATGTTAGAGCTGTATACAGGTACACGTTAGAGCTGTATACTGGTCCACGTTAGAGCTGTATACTTGTTCACTTTAGAGCTGTATCCTGGTCAAAGTTTGAGTATTATACTGCTCCATGTTAGAGCTGTATACAGGTCCAAGTTAAAGGTGTATACAGGTCCATGTTAGAGCTATACTGGTCCAAGTTAGAGCTGTATACTGGTCCAAGTTTGAGCTGTATACTGGTCCACGTTAGAGCTGTATACTGGTCCAGGTTAGAGCTGTATACTGGTCCACGTTAGAGCTGTATACTGGTTCACTCTAGAGTTATATACTGGTCCACGTTCAAGCTGTATACTTGTCCAAGTTAGATTTGTATACTGGTCTAAGTTGGAGTTGTATACTGGTCCATGTTAGAGCTGTATACTGGTCCATGTAAGAGCTGTATACAGGTACAGGTTAGAGCTGTATACTGGTTCAAGTTAGAGTTGTATACTGGTCCAAGTTAGAGCTGTATACTGGTCCACGTTAGAGCTGTATACTGGACCACGTTAGAGCTGTATACTGGTCCAAGTTAAAGGTGTATACAGGTCCATGTTAGAGCTATACTGGTCCAAGTTAGAGCTGTATACTGGTCCAAGTTAGAGCTGTATACTGGTCCACGTTAGAGCTGTTTACTGGTCCATGTTTTCGCTGTATTCTGGTCAAAGTTAGATCAGTATACTGGTCCACGTTAGAGCTGTATACTGGTCCACGTTAGAGCTGTATACTGGTCCACGTTAGAGCTGTATACTGGTTCACTCTAGATTTATATACTGGTCCACGTTCAAGCTGTATACTTGTCCAAGTTAGATTTGTATACTGGTCTAAGTTGGAGTTGTATACTGGTCCACGTTAGAGCTGTATACTGGTCCATGTTAGAGCTGTATACAGGTACACGTTAGAGCTGTATACTGGTCCACGTTAGAGCTGTATACTTGTTCACTTTAGAGCTGTATCCTGGTCAAAGTTTGAGTATTATACTGCTCCATGTTAGAGCTGTATACAGGTCCAAGTTAAAGGTGTATACAGGTCCATGTTAGAGCTATACTGGTCCAAGTTAGAGCTGTATACTGGTCCAAGTTTGAGCTGTATACTGGTCCACGTTAGAGCTGTATACTGGTCCAGGTTAGAGCTGTATACTGGTCCACGTTAGAGCTGTATACTGGTTCACTCTAGAGTTATATACTGGTCCACGTTCAAGCTGTATACTTGTCCAAGTTAGATTTGTATACTGGTCTAAGTTGGAGTTGTATACTGGTCCATGTTAGAGCTGTATACTGGTCCATGTAAGAGCTGTATACAGGTACAGGTTAGAGCTGTATACTGGTTCAAGTTAGAGTTGTATACTGGTCCAAGTTAGAGCTGTATACTGGTCCACGTTAGAGCTGTATACTGGTCCACGTTAGAGCTGTATACTGGTCCAAGTTAAAGGTGTATACAGGTCCATGTTAGAGCTATACTGGTCCAAGTTAGAGCTGTATACTGGTCCAAGTTAGAGCTGTATACTGGTCCACGTTAGAGCTGTTTACTGGTCCATGTTTTCGCTGTATTCTGGTCAAAGTTAGATCAGTATACTGGTCCACGTTAGAGCTGTATACTGGTCCACGTTAGAGCTGTATACTGGTCCACGTTAGAGCTGTATACTGGTTCACTCTAGATTTATATACTGGTCCACGTTCAAGCTGTATACTTGTCCAAGTTAGATTTGTATACTGGTCTAAGTTGGAGTTGTATACTGGTCCACGTTAGAGCTGTATACTGGTCCATGTTAGAGCTGTATACAGGTACACGTTAGAGCTGTATACTGGTTCAAGTTAGAGTTGTATACTGGTCCATGTTAGAGCTGTATACTGGTCCACGTTAGAGCTGTATACTTGTTCACTTTAGAGCTGTATCCTGGTCAAAGGTAGAGTATTATACTGCTCCATGTTAGAGCTGTATACAGGTCCAAGTTAAAGGTGTATACAGGTCCATGTTAGAGCTATACTGGTCCAAGTTAGAGCTGTATACTGGTCCAAGTTTGAGTTGTATACTGGTCCACGTTAGAGCTGTTCACTGGTCCATGTATTCCTTGTATTCTGGTCAAAGTTAGATAGGTATACTGGTCCACGTTAGAGCTGTATACTGGTCCAGGTTAGAGCTGTATACTGGTCCACGTTAGAGCTGTATACTGGTTCACTCTAGAGTTATATACTGGTCCACGTTCAAGCTGTATACTTGTCCAAGTTAGATTTGTATACTGGTCTAAGTTGGAGTTGTATACTGGTCCATGTTAGGGCTGTATACAGGTACAGGTTAGAGCTGTATACTGGTTCAAGTTAGAGTTGTATACTTGTCCAAGTTAGAGCTGTATACTGGTCCACGTTAGAGCTGTATACTGGTCCACGTTAGAACTTTATACTGGTCCAAGTTAAAGGTGTATACAGGTCCATGTTAGAGCTATACTGGTCCAAGTTAGAGCTGTATACTGGTCCAAGTTAGAGCTGTATACTGGTCCACGTTAGAGCTGTTTACTGGTCCATGTTTTCGCTGTATTCTGGTCAAAGTTAGATCAGTATACTGGTCCATGTTAGAGCTGTATACTGGTCCACGTTAGAGCTGTATACAGGTCCACGTTAGAGCTGTATACTGGTTCACTCTAGAGTTATATACTGGTCCACGTTCAAGCTGTATACTTGTCCAAGTTAGATTTGTATACTGGTCTAAGTTGGAGTTGTATACTGGTCCACGTTAGAGCTGTATACTGGTCCATGTTAGAGCTGTATACAGGTACACGTTAGAGCTGTATACTGGTTCAAGTTAGAGTTGTATACTGGTCCAAGTTAGAGCTGTATACTGGTCCACGTTAGAGCTGTATACTGGTCCAGGTTAGAGCTGTATACTGGTCCACGTTAGAGCTTTATACTGGTTCACTCTAGAGTTATATACTGGTCCACGTTCAAGCTGTATACTTGTCCAAGTTAGATTTGTATACTGGTCTAAGTTGGAGTTGTATACTGGTCCATGTTAGAGCTGTATACTGGTCCATGTTAGAGCTGTATACAGGTACAGGTTAGAGCTGTATACTGGTTCAAGTTAGAGTTGTATACTGGTCCAAGTTAGAGCTGTATACTGGTCCACGTTAGAGCTGTATACTGGTCCACGTTAGAGCTGTATACTGGTCCAAGTTAAAGGTGTATACAGGTCCATGTTAGAGCTATACTGGTCCAAGTTAGAGCTATATACATGTCCAAGTTAGAGCTGTATACTGGTCCACGTTAGAGCTGTTTACTGGTCCATGTTTTCGCTGTATTCTGGTCAAAGTTAGATCAGTATACTGGTCCACGTTAGAGCTGTATACTGGTCCACGTTAGAGCTGTATACTGGTCCACGTTAGAGCTGTATACTGGTTCACTCCAGAGTTATATACTGGTCCACGTTCAAGCTGTATACTTGTCCAAGTTAGATTTGTATACTGGTCTAAGTTGGAGTTGTATACTGGTCCATGTTAGAGCTGTATACTGGTCCATGTTAGAGCTGTATACAGGTACAGGTTAGAGCTGTATACTGGTTCAAGTTAGAGTTGTATACTGGTCCAAGTTAGAGCTGTATACTGGTCCACGTTAGAGCTGTATACTGGTCCACGTTAGAGTTGTATACTGGTCCAAGTTAAAGGTGTATACAGGTCCATGTTAGAGCTATACTGGTCCAAGTTAGAGCTGTATACTGGTCCAAGTTAGAGGTGTATACTGGTCCACGTTAGAGCTGTTCAGTGGTCCATGTTTTCGCTGTATTCTGGTCAAAGTTAGAGCTGTATACTGGTCGAGGTTAGAGCTGTATACTGGTCCACGTTAGAGCTGTATACTGGTTCACTCTAGAGTTATATACTGGTCCACGTTCAAGCTGTATACTTGTCCAAGTTAGATTTGTATACTGGTCTAAGTTGGAGTTGTATACTGGTCCATGTTAGAGCTGTATACAGGTACAGGTTAGAGCTGTATACTGGTTCAAGTTAGAGATGTATACTGGTCCAAGTTAGAGCTTTATACTGGTCCACGTTAGAGCTGTATACTGGTCCACGTTAGAGCTGTATACTGGTCCAAGTTAAAGGTGTATACAGGTCCATGTTAGAGCTATACTGGTCCAAGTTAGAGCTGTATACTGGTCCAAGTTAGAGCTGTATACTGGTCCACGTTAGAGCTGTTTACTGGTCCATGTTTTCACTGTATTCTGGTCAAAGTTAGATCAGTATACTGGTCCACGTTAGAGCTGTATACTGGTCCACGTTAGAGCTGTATACTGGTTCACTCTAGAGTTATATACTGGTCCACGTTCAAGCTGTATACTTGTCCAAGTTAGATTTGTATACTGGTCTAAGTTGGAGTTGTATACTGGTCCACGTTAGAGCTGTATACTGGTCCATGTTAGAGCTGTATACAGGTACACGTTAGAGCTGTATACTGGTTCAAGTTAGAGTTGTATACTGGTCCAAGTTAGAGCTGTATACTGGTCCACGTTAGAGCTGTATACTGGTCCAGGTTAGAGCTGTATACTGGTCCACGTTAGAGCTGTATACTGGTTCACTCTAGAGTTATATACTGGTCCACGTTCAAGCTGTATACTTGTCCAAGTTAGATTTGTATACTGGTCTAAGTTGGAGTTGTATACTGGTCCATGTTAGAGCTGTATACTGGTCCATGTTAGAGCTGTATACAGGTACAGGTTAGAGCTGTATACTGGTTCAAGTTAGAGTATTATACTGGTCCAAGTCAGAGCTGTATACTGGTCCACGTTAGAGCTGTATACTGGTTCACTCTAGAGTTATATACTGGTCCACGTTCAAGCTATATACTTGTCCAAGTTAGATTTGTATACTGGTCTAAGTTGGAGTTGTATACTGGTCCACGTTAGAGCTGTATACTGGTCCATGTTAGAGCTGTATACAGGTACACGTTAGAGCTGTATACTGGTTCAAGTTAGAGTTGTATACTGGTCCAAGTTAGAGCTGTATACTGGTCCACGTTAGAGCTGTATACTGGTCCATGTTAGAGCTGTATACTGGTTCACTCTAGAGTTATATACTGGTCCACGTTCAAGCTGTATACTTGTCCAAGTTAGATTTGTATACTGGTCTAAGTTGGAGTTGTATACTGGTCCACGTTAGAGCTGTATACTGGTCCATGTTAGAGCTGTGTACAGGCACACGTTAGAGCTGTATACTGGTTCAAGTTAGAGTTGTATACTGGTCCAAGTTAGAGCTGTATACTGGTCCACGTTAGAGCTGTATACTGGTCCACGTTAGAGCTGTATACTGGTCCACGTTAGAGCTGTATACTGGTCCAAGTTAAAGGTGTATACAGGTCCATGTTAGAGCTATACTGGTCCAAGTTAGAGCTGTATACTGGTCCAAGTTAGAGCTGTATACTGGTCCACGTTAGAGCTGTTCACTGGTCCATGTTTTCGCTGTATTCTGGTCAAAGTTAGATCAGTATACTGGTCCATGTTAGAGCTGTATACTGGTCCACGTTAGAGCTGTATACTTGTTCACTCTAGAGTTATATACTGGTCCACGTTCAAGCTGTATACTTGTCCAAGTTAGAGTTGTATACTGGTCTAAGTTCGAGTTGTATACTGGTCCACGTTAGAGCTGTATACTGGTCCATGTTAGAGCTGTATACAGGTACACGTTAGAGCTGTATACTGGTTCAAGTTAGAGTTGTATACTGGTCCAAGTTAGAGCTGTATACTGGTCCACGTTAGAGCTGTATAGTTGTTCACTTTCGAGCTGTATCCTGGTCCAAGTTAGAGCAGTTTTTTCGTCCACTTAGAGATGTATACCGGATCACTTTAGAGCTGTATACTGGTACACATTAGAGCTTTATACTGGTCCAAGTTAGAGCTGTATACTGGTCCATGTTCGAGCTGTATACTGGTATACAGCTGTGTACTTGTCCACGTTAGAGCTGTATACTGGTCCATGTCAGAGCTATATACTTGTTCACTTTAGAGCTGTATACCGGTCCAAGTTAGAGCTGTATCCTGGTCCAAGTTAGAGCTGTATACTGGTCCACGTTAGAGCTGTTCACTGGTCCATGTTTTCGCTGTATTCTGGTCAAAGTTAGATCAGTATACTGGTCCATGTTAGAGCTGTATACTGGTCCACGTTAGAGCTGTATACTTGTTCACTCTAGAGTTATATACTGGTCCACGTTCAAGCTGTATACTTGTCCAAGTTAGAGTTGTATACTGGTATAAGTTCGAGTTGTATACTGGTCCACGTTAGAGCTGTATACTGGTCCATGTTAGAGCTGTATACAGGTACACGTTAGAGCTGTATACTGGTTCAAGTTAGAGTTGTATACTGGTCCAAGTTAGAGCTGTATACTGGTCCACGTTAGAGCTGTATAGTTGTTCACTTTCGAGCTGTATCCTGGTCCAAGTTAGAGCAGTTTTTTCGTCCACTTAGAGATGTATACCGGATCACTTTAGAGCTGTATACTGGTACACATTAGAGCTTTATACTGGTCCAAGTTAGAGCTGTATACTGGTCCATGTTCGAGCTGTATACTGGTATACAGCTGTGTACTTGTCCACGTTAGAGCTGTATACTGGTCCATGTCAGAGCTATATACTTGTTCACTTTAGAGCTGTATACCGGTCCAAGTTAGAGCTGTATCCTGGTCAAAGTTAGAGTATTATACTGGTCCACGTTAGAGCTTTTCACTGGTCCATGTTTTCGCTGTATTCTGGTCAAAGTTAGATCAGTATACTGGTCCACGTTAGAGCTGTATACTGGTCCACGTTAGAGCTGTATACTGGTTCACTCTAGAGTTATATACTGGTCCACGTTCAAGCTGTATACTTGTCCAAGTTAGATTTGTATACTGGTCTAAGTTGGAGTTGTATACTGGTCCACGTTAGAGCTGTATACTGGTCCATGTTAGAGCTGTATACAGGTACACGTTTGAGCTGTATACTGGTTCAAGTTAGAGTTGTATACTGGTCCAAGTTAGAGCTGTATACTGGTCCACGTTAGAGCTGTATACTGGTCCATGTTAGAGCTGTATACTGGTTCACTCTAGAGTTATATACTGGTCCACGTTCAAGCTGTATACTTGTCCAAGTTAGAGTTGTATACTGGTCTAAGTTCGAGTTGTATACTGGTCCACGTTAGAGCTGTATACTGGTCCATGTTAGAGCTGTATACAGGTACACGTTAGAGCTGTATACTGGTTCAAGTTAGAGTTGTATACTGGTCCAAGTTAGAGCTTTATACTGGTCCACGTTAGAGCTGTATAGTTGTTCACTTTCGAGCTGTATCCTGGTCCAAGTTAGAGCAGTATATTGGTCCACTTAGAGATGTATACCGGTTCACTTTAGAGCTGTATACTGGTACACATTAGAGCTTTATACTGGTCCAAGTTAGAGCTGTATACTGGTCCATGTTCGAGCTGTATACTGGTATACAGCTGTGTACTTGTCCACGTTAGAGCTGTATACTGGTCCATGTCAGAGCTATATACTTGTTCACTTTAGAGCTGTATACCGGTCCAAGTTAGAGCTGTATCCTGGTCAAAGTTAGAGTATTATACTGGTCCATGTTAGAGGTGTATACAGGTCCAAGTTAGAGCTGTATACTGGTCCACATCAGAGCTGTATCCTGGTATACAGCTGTATACTTGTCCACGTTAGAGCTGTATACTGGTGCACATTAGAGCTGTACACTGGTCCACATTAGAGCTGTATACTGGTCCAGTTTAGAGCTGTATACTGGTCCAAGTTAGAGTTGTATACTGGTCCACGTTAGAGCTGCATACTGGTTCAAGTTAGAGCTTTATACTGGTCCATGTTAAAGCTTTATACATGTCCACGTTAGAGCTGTATACTGGTCCAAGTTAGAGCTGTATACTGGTTCACTCTAGAGTTGTATACTGGTTGATGGTAAAGCTGCATACTTTCTCATTCTTGAGCCATGGTCGCATTCAAAGTACAGTACTAATCATAGGAGGTTTATTTTCTCCGCACTGCAGCGTTGACAAAATAGACACCCTCGTGAGTATGTTTGATCAAAGCCTCCCTAACCTGAAAGTAGAGAAAATCAGACTAATTAGGCATTTCATTTACCACTTGTCTTCATTTTTCAATGAATTGTTTTTTCCTTAATGTTGCAGCTAATCAGATTTCGCTCTGGTTTTTGGATTGTGAGCCTTTTGGCGGATGGTAGTTTCCTCCAGGGCCCCACAGAGACAGAGGTTTGTCAGTGTGGACCAGCGGAGGCCATCCCCAGAGAGGAGAACGATTCTGAGGATGAGGAGTTCTACTGTTGATGGTTGTGGTGAAACAGGACCCAAATGCAGAGATGAAACAGGAGGGCTGGACTCAAAGTTCCTCCTGTCTCCTCTTTCTGTCCACTTGTCCTTGACCCTGAGGAAATTTAGATCATCTTAGATTCCTCACCTTGTTTGTCATGAAAAAATAAATTTGTTACCCGGGTTGAACTTGAATCAAAAGCTGTCAATCAAACATGACAGGAAATTATGTCATTCTGTGAATGTTTGCCCCGCCTCCTGTCAATCATATTTATCCCAGTTATTACTATAGGAAATGATTAACACCTGAAAGACTGACAGGTGTGTTAGTGTACTCATGCTCTGTGACATCATCTCATCATTCTCAATGTCAGCGTCCACTGGTTGCCACGGTAACACCTCTTTTGCCTGCAGGGCCGAGGGTTGAATTGTAGCAGTGTGCTGGCAGGCGATCAGAGATCAACAGACCTATAATCTTCATGTATGTAGTAAACGTGTGCAGGAGCAGGAGGATCCAGCAGGAAGCCTCAACATTCATGATGAATGACACTTCCAACATGCTGCCTCCCAGCAGCTGTCCTCCTCACAGCCAATTGGTTCCTGCTGGCTGTTGATGTGATGATGTCATTTCAGGGCCAGAGAGGCCGCTCAAGTCCTTTGACAGGCGTCCATCCGAGCAGCAGAACTAAAACTGTAGTTGTAAACTCTCTAGAGGAAACTCTGCTCCACTCTGAGATGCTGGAGAGGAAACCATGGTGATTTCTGCTTTTATTCCTTTTTTTTATTCCTTTTCTTTTTTCCTCTGTTTGTTTTTGTTTCTTTATATCCATGTAGGAAAGTACTTGTATACACTGCAACATAAAAAAGAATGCAAAGGACAATCACCAAAATGCTCCAGGGGCTTAAGGGCAGCAACACTTCTAACCGTCAGTTAAATCCAGAGCTCATCAAAAGACCAAAGTATGGCTTCTATGAATCCTGCTATTCAACACCGTCTTTCACACAGGAATGACAAATCGATCAGGGTCAGATCAATAACTACAGTTACCAATACAAGAAGATGCTCCCATGTGGTGTGAATCACAGACGATCAAAGACAAGAATGATCTCAGAAAAAAAATACACAATCACACACAATGACAACAAGCAATAGTAGTTGTAATTGATAGTTAAGAAGTAATTAATAGTGTGTGCATGCATGTGTGCATGCATTTGTGTGTGAGTGCGTGTTTGCCTATGTATAGACAATGTGGGGTTCAGGCTGATTGTGATCTCGTCTAAAAATCTGACCAGTTTTGCGATATGAAAATGATGAACGGGGTAAACACGGTCCTTGTATGTTTTTCATTAATTAACATCATGCTATTTTTGTGGTTTGGCTGTGTCTGATCTTCTGGTTCATGGCTTACAATTTTTACCCCTGAGGCCAAACTTAATTGCCTGATCTAGGACACAAAGAGGCAGTGCAAATGTTCCCTCGAATCACCTTTAAGCAGAAAGACATTGAAACCCCTATAAAAGTACAGTTTTTGTTTGTGATGTTTGTGGCATTGATCTCGGCTGTCTGCTTCTTCTGCCCTTTAACGCTGGCCAGGTTTCATGTGTGTCTCTGGTGTTGTCATCCCTCTCTGACAATTCCTCCTCAATTAACCGCACTGACACTGGCACCTGAAGGCACTTAAGAGGTAGATCAGCTGTAGCAGCAATCAATGTTCCCTCTAAGCTGTGTGCTTGCACAATCGCGCACCACTCGCACATTCTCAGCGCACAAGAAAATGTATGCAGTGCAAAGACTCAGTGAGTGACAGGTGTCCAGCCAATGATATGATGCCGTTCATTTATGCTACACAGCCAATCACAGCATTGACAGTGCTTGCGTGTGTGCCCTGCCCATACGCGCCGTGGGACTGCGCAGGTTAGCTAGCTAACAACAGTGCGGCAGAGATAAGAGACAGCGACGGTAGCTCAGCAGTTGAGTGGTAAACCCTTGAAACTATTAAAAGTAAACTAATAGAACTTGCTGCTGTAATTTGATTCTTTTAATAAGCCTGTAATGTACCTTGCGATGCTCCCAGGTGTTAAACAGGTGTGATATTGGTGAATGGCCACAGCGTGCAAAACTGATGTTGCTCACAGTTATCCTCAGTGTGCTCAGGGAGCTTGTGTGTATGCCCACACACATGAAAAATTAGAGGGAACATTGGCAGCAATGGATCCTGGGAAGCCAGAAGCCTATTTTGAGTGGGGTTCTGTAGTCTTGGTTTCTCTTTCAGGTACTGTGCGAGGAGTAGCAGTGGGTGGAACATCAGGTAGGAAGATTTTTAACCCAACATTGCAGTTGGTATTACATGAATTATTATTTATATTTTTTCTTTTGGCAGCATGGTTGTGCAGTAGTCAGAACTGTCGTCTCACAGTAGGAAGTCCCAGCGGCTACGAGCGAGAGGCGGGGTTCCCCCTGGACGGGTCACCAGTCCATGGCAGGGCCAACACATAGAGACAGACAACCATTGGCTCTCCCAGCCACGCCTACGGTCAATTTAGAGTCTGGATTAACCTGGTCCCCTCTTGATGTCTTTGGACTGTGGAGGAAGCTGGAGTACCAGAGAGAACCCAGCAGGAACAGGGAGAACATGGAGACTCACCCAGAAAGACCCCGTGCTGCAGCCGGGGCTCCACTCACATCCTTCTTGCTGGGGGGCCACAGTGAGGACCACTGCTCCACCGGCCGCCCATAGAAACTGTAATTTCCTATATTTCAATGGACATAAACTCAATCAGCCACCTAATTAAAAGCAGAGCTTGATTAAGATATTTGAATTCACCAATCTACTGATGGATGAAAATGTGAGGAAGAGTTCATGGGGTGATGCTGTTCATGAGTGTGACCACAGGGATCCATCACAGGGACACTGACAAGGGCAGGAAGTCAGATTATCATCCTGAGGGAGGAAGTTTAAAAGGAAACAGAGTCATAATTCAGTCTTCTTAACATGTCCTCAAATCAATCAATTAATTCCAAACCAACATTGAGGGATCCTGCACTGATCAGTATTTCTATAAACATGGTAGCTGTAGTTTACCTCCCCATGGCGTCCTGCTGCCAGTAATACTCACTAGTTTATCAGTATTACCCTCAGAGGTTTCAGTTGCAATTAAATGTTCCAAATCTTAATTTCCTGCATTAATTGTAACATTGTCCCATTACACATTTATTTCATGTAACATTGTTGTTTTGTAACATTACATTTCAGGTCACTTCAGTTATATGAAATAATGGTGATAAAAGTAATTTGGCTTCAGTCTTTTCAATGAATCTGCTGACAATTAGAAAAATAAAGATGATTCCTCTTAAAAACTTCCCATCACCCTTAAACCATGAATACAAGTATGGCACAACATAACTTGTTGTTGTTGAGATGATTGAGCTTTGTAAAGGCATCCAGCACGAATATGAACCAAGAATTGGGTTTTCTGGCCCTGCTCTGGCCACAAGCAACAGCTGAGGCACACCAGCAGGTTGCTCATATCATGTGTTTGCAACTGGCCTGCTAGTATTGTGTGTGTGTGTGTGTGTGTGTGTGTGTGTGTGTGTGTGTGTGTCTGTCAAGAAAGATACACTGCTATTCTGACTCGTCTGATTTTAATCCAAGAACTGTGAAGCACAGAATATAAATAACTGTTCCCTATCCAAAGACTCCCTCTGTCTATATGAATATTCGTTGCTGTCACACACACACACACACACACACACACACACACACACACACACACACACACACACACACACACACACACACACACACACACGTACCTTGTAGGCATGTACAATTGACAATTTGTGAGTGGTTGTATCAGTGTGTGTCTTTGTGGGTGTTGGAAACAGAGAAAGTGTAAAACCTTCAGTCATTTGAGGGGAAGAATGATCAACCTGTATCATGTGGTAACTAATAAAGCAGACACCAGGTGCTACAGGTGGATGACGACCAGTGTAACCACAGCATGTGTCAATATAAAGCCAATCACTCATTTACTGGCTTAAATTGTAGTTTGAGTGCATGATCAAAGAGCCATTTTCCCATTTTCTTCCGCTCATGGGGAGGGAAGCCGGAGTACTGAAGAGAACCCACGCAGGCACAGGGAGAACATGGAGACTCCACCCAGAAAGACCCCGTGCTGCAGCCGGGGCTCCACCCACAACCTTCTTGCTGGGGGGCCACAGTGAGGACCACTGCTCCACCGTGCAGTACCTATTTAATCATTATATTTAAAAGAAATCACATTCATGTAATTCACTACTACTGCGCGTCATTTGTCGACAAGTCTCTTTAATCATGGCGGCAGGGGGGAGCAGTGGTCCTCACTGTGGCCCCCAGCAAGAAGGTTGTGGGTGGAGCAGTGGTCCTCCCTGTGGCCCCCATCAAGAAGGTTGTGGGTGGAGCCCCGGCTGCAGCACGGGGTCTTTCTGGGTGAGTCTCCATGTTCTCCCTGTTCCTGCTGGGTTCTCTCTGGTACTCCAGCTTCCTCCACAGTCCAAAGACATCAAGAGGGACCAGGTTAATCCAGACTCTAAATTGACCGTAGGCGTGGCTGGGAGAGCCAATGGTTGTCTGTCTCTATGTGTTGGCCCTGCCATGGACTGGTGACCTGTCCAGGGGGAAGGCTGCTGGGATAGGCTCCACCCCCACCACCCTGAACAGGAGGAGAGGGAGAAGATGGAGGGGTGGATGATGGAGAGATGGATGGATGGATGGAGGGATGATGGATGAATGGATGATGGATGGATGATGGATGGATGGATGGATGATGGATGGATGGATGATGGATTGATGGATGGATGGATTGATGGATGGATGATGGATGGATGATGGATGATGGATGGATGGATGATGGATTGATGGATGGATGGATGGAGGGATGATGGATGGATGGATGGATGGATGATGGATGGATGGATGATGGATTGATGGATGGATGGATGGATGATGGATTGATGGATGGATGATGGAGGGATAATGGATGGATGGAGTGATGATGGATGGATGGATGATTGATGGATGGATGATGGATGGATGGATGGATTAAAATAGGTTAAATAAATAAGTTAATCAATAAGTGTGTTAAAACGTTCAAAGGACAAGAAAGCTGCTCTCTTCTGGGAGTAGACCAGCATCAGAGTGAATGCCACTCAGCTGCCTGTTAGCCCAGCGAGCTGTCCTTGCTGCTACCTTGTCTCTCTCTTTTGAGTTGGACTGATACATCCAAGAAGAACCCAGCTATATTTGCTGTATTAGCGCTAAATGTTTTTTAGTTGCACCTCTGCCTCGGAGATAATTTGTCTCTAATTGATATAAGTTTAAACAATCGCCATGATTAGGACAGAGTTTCAGGGCCAGAAATGAGAACATGTTTTTTCATTGATGATGCACGAAAAGAAAAAACTGTTAAAAAAATGTCAAGAGTGAAATCAAACTAATTCATGTGGGTTACTTGTGTAAAGCTTCGCAATGTCAAACATAATCAGGTTGATGAATGACAGCTGAAATATTCACTGATGAGGTGCGAGACTCAAAGACACCGGGAGGCCAGTCGTGGACATGTCCGAGCCACTATGGCGACCTCGAGGATCGGATTTATAAACACAGGACAATAAGCCTGCTTAGCTTTGGTATCCCAGCCCCTCTGTCAAGCCCCTTCAAGACCGCTCTGGTCTGAGCGCAAGTGTTTGCAGATGGTAGTGCTGGACAGCTGAGACAGAATTTCTGATTCCTCTTCATCAGCTACTGGAAGACATCCACCTCCACCTTCACCTGCAGGTTGAATCACAACCTCTTCAGCTGCGATCAGTTCACTCAAAGCAGCTCTTTAATTTTCCTTAATTCTTTCATTTGTTATTATTATTTGAGACCCACAAAAATTTGTTGGGCAGTGGATGTACCAGAAGTGTTGGCAAAAAGGCTTGTTCTCTTGTTGGCAAAAAGTGCTCTAAAAAGAAGCGTTGGAAGTTCTGGTGACAGTTTCTGAGTTTTTGGAAAATAATTGTCTGAACATTTAAACAGATCCCCAATACACCACTAGAGGGCACAAAAGAGAAACCCTCAGGCAGGAGGGAGAGGGCTGGTGTCACAGTCTGCTTCACCCTCTCCAGCTCTGCTGCTCAGCCACACCCTCATCAGCTTAACAGCCTTCACCACTGCTCTCACCTGCTCACCATCTCCAATCAAGACAGTATAAATACAGCTTCACTCCACTTCCTCTTTTCCAGATGATCTTCGCTCTCATGCCTGACTCTCCAGCAGTTGTTCGCGGATGATTTCCCTGGTATCGACTCAACTTGCCTCCGACCTTTGCCCCGGTAAACCCACCAGCCATCTGTCCCAGACTACGAGTGTTGCCTGCCTGGTCTCTGTGTCTTGTCTGCCTGTCGACCAGCAATCATGTTCCCGCTCAAGTGAGTTCCTTGACTCAGGCGACTGAGGCGACTGAGGCGACTGAGGTGACTGAGGTGACTCAGGCGACTCAGGCGACTCAGGTGACTCAGGCGACTCAGGTGACTCAAGCGACTGACGCGACTCAGGTGACTCAAGCGACACAGGCGACACAGGCGACTCAGGTGACTCAAGCGACTGACGCGACTCAGGTGACTCAAGCGACACAGGCGACACAGGCGACTCAGGCGACTCAGGTGACTCAGGCAACTCAGGTGACTCAGGCGACTCAGGTGACTCAGGCGACTCAGGCGACTCAAGCGACTCAGGCGACTGACGCGACTCAGGTGACTCACGCGACACAGGCGACTCAGGTGACTCACGTGACTTGTGACCTGCTCAGCCTGGATTGTTTGTTGAATCAGTTATGAAAGTTAAGGAAACATCAAGCTTCTGCTTTTTGGCTTAAATTTTTCTTACTAACAGATTTATCCTAATCCTCTAAAATGAGGTCAGAACCTCCTTCAGTACCTGGTGACGGGTCACTGTGTAGACTGAGAGGTTACCGTGGCGAGGAGGCGGCCATGTTTGATATCTGACCATAGAACAGGAAGCTGTAGTCACTGGAGTCACATGGTAGGATCTTTGATGAGAGTCCTCAAGAGTCTACAAGTGGAGTTTAGGTCAAAGTGCCACCCGGTGGTTACAGGAAGTAAAATGATGAACAAAGATCACATGACCCTGTGTTGTCCCCACCTGATGTTTTCAACTGCACAGCAGTTTCCAGGGACATTAACTTTGGCCTACTTGGTCCTTAGCTGAAGAGCGCGGTCAACTGATGGTTATAAATATCACTTTGCTTCATGCACACTAAGTAGCTGCAGGTGCTTCATCGTGCTCTAAGCAGCGGTGGTGGCACAGGCGGCATTGGCGTCTCTGTATTTTGAGACTCATGTACAGCATCAATATCTAAGAAGAGCTGAATGTGACATGCACAAAGCTCTGGATGTTGAGTTCCAGCTGCATCAGCAGGACATTCAGATACTTTGTGCAAATTCTAGACAATCATTCATCCAAGGAAAAGTTCGTGGCATCCACATGAGCACAGCGATGGCCGCTGCAGTCATAGATGTGGAGCAGCCATGCTGACATCACCCTGTGATGCAGCTCTGCTTTTCAGCAAAACATGAATTCTTGACAAAATCTCCATAGAAACTAGCAACATCAAATTGCTTGTGAGAGTCAAGTCAAGGTCGAGGGAAGAGAAAAGAGATGGAGCCCAACCCAGAGGTCCAGGCTATTCTGAGGCTGCTCTCACATTTCTGCTGGACCCAAACTTTCCGACTGCAGGAATCACCAACCCACTTTGGTCTACACAAGGAAACCGAGTGGACAAACAAGGACACTTAAGGAATACTGGTCTGATGGACCAGAAGGGACAGGCAGCAGGGACAGGTGGGAGACAGGTGGGGGACAAGTGGAGGATGGGCAGAAGGCACAGAATGCAGGGACAAGTAGCTGGGACAAGCAGGGGAACAAGTAGCAGGGGGAGAAATAAAGCATGAAAGCAAGGATGTCCACTAGGACAGTTGAGTTGTGATATCTTTCTTTTCATAACAGATGGAAAGCGAGTGGCGCATATTGATGCAGATAAAATCCCTGATGACTACAGAAGCAGAAACCGTTGATGGCAGCAGAACCTCCATGATCAAACCTTGGTCTGGAATGCGGGGACGAGCTCAGTCATCAGTGAGAACACCTGCACTGGTCCAGCACAGTGGTTCAGTTGGGATGAACACTGGCACACGACGTCATCAGAACCGAACGTCCTCACACTCAATGAGTCATTCAGAATGATTTTCCAACAAAATCTGTTGCAGTTGTTCATGTGTCCTTCATGTTTTTGTACATCTGGTCCTCAGCTGTTTCTACCACAGCCGAGGACACGACTCATGCTACTATTAGAAACTCAGAAGTGGAGAGTGGCCGCGGCACAACAGAATTGGATGAAAGTTATTTTCTCCACCAAGTGTGACGTTGCTACTTCTGAAATGATCTTGAAAAGTCCATAATTCATGACTGTGGCCCCCCCTCAGGGGCGCATCTGCCTTCATGCCCCATGGCAGCGTAATGATGAGGAACCTGCTGGCTCAGGCTCTTTGCTGCCCTGAGACGGGTGAGGTGCATCTTTACCTCAGCAGGAATATTCACACTGAATCAGGAGCTCTTAACAGGCCGAGGCAGGTAGAGCAGCACAAGAGACAAGGGCTGAGGACAACGACACCTACAAGAAAATCCACGCAAGCACGCACACACACACACACACGCACACTCCAAGTTCTTCATCATCCATGGCACAAGAATAAAGAGGATAGCAGTTGTTGTTTTTACCTTTGTATGTAAAGATTTGCTTTATGAAGTACAAACACGCAATCAGAGGTACATGCCAGCGTGTGAGGGTGCAAACATCAGGACGACCCGTGTGTGAGCGCCACGTCCTCGCAGCTTTAGGGCTGAAGATCACGCCCACATGTTCGCTCCATCCAAGTCTGTTAACGATTTATGGACTCCCAGCAGAGAAAGGAGCTCTGGTTGGAGGCGTCTGACTGATTTCAGCTCAACGGCATTCGTGGCAACCTTGCAACGCTCACTGCTGACGTTACCACGGTAACTTGGTTTCTATGAATATTGTAACTGTACAACATCATCCAAGTCTGTTCAGAAGTTAACTTGACACATTTGGTTTAAACTGGATAAAATAAATTTTCATATACTCAAAATAACCTCCACCATCCATACCTCTTATCCATTAGGGGTCACAGGGACGGGGGGTGGAGCCTATCCCAACAGCCTTCAGGTGAGAGGCGGGGTTCACCCTGGACGGGTCACCAGTCCGTCGCAGGGCCATCAGGAGCACTTAGGGGTTCAGTATCTTGCTCAAGGACACGGTCACCGGGATAAGTGGGGATTGGACCAGCGACCCTTTTGTTGCTAGACGGCCACTCTTCCTCAGAGCTACGGCGGCCCTACTCCATAACTTACAGTGAACCATTATTATTTTGTATAGTGAATTAATGTTATGGCAAGATGGACTACTGGTGTTTAGATTTAAATGGGTCTGCTGCCTAAAGCTAAGCAGACAGTTGGTCTCGATCTACAAGACAACAAATTAACTAGTTGTAAGCTAACAGTGAATTAGTGGACTAGTTGGAATTAGCAAACTAGTGCCACTGTTACAGTCTGATTTGCTGACACTTGATTGATGGAAGCAAATAGGAATCATCACCTGGTGGGACCCCCGCCACCTCAGCCCACCCAGCAGAGACTCAGTCCAAAGCCCCGTGTGTCTGCTACGGATGTGGCGGTTTACACTGAGGCTGCGCCTGTGCTCATGCCCAGTGCCCCCCGAAAGACGCTGGGTTTGCAGGAGAAATTGAGAAGAACTCACTCAAATAGTTACTTGGCATTGCAGACTACTACAATGTGAGGCAACTGCTGCAGGAGAACTCAGTACTTGGCCAAAACCACATAAACCCAGAAGAGTTCCAAGATCTCCAGGAGTCAGTCAGTGGATCTTCGATCATCAAACAAGCAAACGTCATAAAAAAAATCACCATCTGATTTTAAATTTGATGTTTTCACGTGCTGGAAGGCTTCACTCTGCTTCTTTCACTGTAGCGATATTCCTGGTCTCATCTGGTGCGTCTCTTAGAACCATCTCGGAGGAATTCTGCTGAAACTTGCCTTTGACTTGTTGAGAACAAAAGTTTAAATGAAACAGGGCATTTATGGGTCATGCTGCATGCTGGATTCTTGTCTTGCTGCACGTCTCAGTTGTCAGTGTCTATCTGCCCAACTGCGATGGAGACAGATTTAGCTCAGAAGTGTCGATGCACTCCAGCACCCTCAGGTCTCCTCATACATATATCAGGCTGGATGACAGCGGCTCAGGCTTGAGGGGCTTTGTTTTCTGCGAGTTTTACTCCCTGAATCGTTTGTTCTTCTTCTACTGTCCACTGGTGCGGATGCCAAATATTTCGAGGACCCAACTTTTTTAGGAAATACACTTATTGTCCATCATCTCGGAGACAGACAAAAATACCCTCCTGGGGGGAGCTCAGACTCCTGCTAGTTAGCATACTACAATGAATGGTAGTGGGTGGGAAGTGTTAGCATAGCTCCATATCTTCCTGCATTAAAATAATGAGGAGTGTTTATGACATGTTATGGAACAACAATTTAAAATAAGGAGACACCACTTCTTGACCTGAGCTTTGGAGGGGCTGTGTCACATCACTGGTCAGCACAGTAGTGTCACGATGTCTCCTCGGCTAACTCGCGTGGGGCTCAGCTCAATTAATCAGTCTTATTAATGAAAGGTGTTGCAGCGCCCATGAGGCTGAGGTGGTGGCCTGTCCTCCAGCCTGTTGGTTTGGAGTAACAGTGGCCTCTGACACTACGATTCATCGGAGAAGCTGCTTTTTCCTCCTCGGCGAGCACTATTGTTCTTTTAGAAAGGTTTTATTGAAAGCTGCGGCCTTGGACTGTGAAAAGGTGAGCAGGAAAAAATGGCAGCAGCATAAAGGGATGTCGCACTTATCCCAACAAGCTTCAGCACCTGAGTGGAAGCTGGAAGGAAAGAGAGGAAGGAAAGAGCGATGTCAGTCATTTCTTTTCTGTTTTTTTCTTCGCCCCTGAGAGGCGATGCTGGTGTGAGTGAGTCAGAGTTCTGAGTGGGGGGCTGGATTTATATATGCTGCAGCACACGGGTTTGGAGGCAACTTGTATCCTGGTCCAGTCCGTCACGCATGTATATGACACCAGGTTCGACAGCATCATCACCATCCTCTCTGTGGTTCTTCGTCATGAGGTCCTTCCTCCTGCTGCTCTCCTCCACGCTGCTGGTGTCCCACGGGTCCTCGGCGGTCATCACAGGGGTGAGTGGAGGAATGGCAGCCACAAGCTTTGAAAATGTTGAGAGCAACAATTTTTTTTCTTCACTCCATTGTTTTATTTTTTAATTAATTTATTCTAGGCACATTTATAAAAGAAATGGCGGAAACAGAAAAAAGGAAATATTTAATCGAATGACCGACTATCTATATCTATATCTATATCTATATAGATATAGATATAGATATAGATATATATGTGTGTGTGTGTGTGTGTGTGTGTGTGTGTGTGTGTGTATATGTATATATATATATATATATATATATATATACATGTATATATATGTGTGTTTTTTATGTATTCATGCTTAATAAAAACATTCACTATTTAATTATTATTTTATTGCTTCAGTTAAAATTTTAGCATTTATTAATTGAACAAACCATGTAAAATATCTTGTATATACAATTCTTCATTAAGCAGAATTCAGTAAAAATATATTTCCATGAATAAACTGGCAGTAAAGCGAAGTTTTAGGTTGTAAGAGCTGCTGACACGTGTGTCAGGTGTTCGATCTGATGCAGGATTACTGCAGTAGTGAGTTTCACCCTAGTCCTCCTCCTCTGCTCTTTTACTGCTAATACTAGCATGTATATGAACTACCTACGTGTAGTTACCAGGGGTACTTTACACTCCTAAAGTACATGTATGCAATAGCATCAGGTGATATGACTGAATGGTGGCAACTGTATTGCATTAATACTGCAATCTAACCATGTTTTCAAATGTTTGTATCTAATCTTGTGACTGTGTGTGTTTTATGTTTGTGTAAATGTGTGTTTTTACATGTGTTTGTGTTTATGCATGTGTGTGTTTATGTGTCTATGTGTGTGTTTATGTGAGTGTTTGTATGTGCCCGTGCATGTGTGTGTTTGTGTGTGTGCGTGTGTGTGTGTGTGTGTGTGTGTGTGTGTTTGTGTGTCCCAGGCCTGTGAGATGGACTCTCAGTGTGGGGGAGCGATGTGTTGTGCGGTGAGTTTGTGGATCCCGAGCCTGCGGATGTGCACGTCCATGGGCCAGGAGGGAGACAGCTGTCACCCCCTGAGCCACAAGGTGAGAGGGTCTCCTGCGCTGCTGCAGTCTGGGTCATGGGGCAGCATGTTCATCTGCTGTCCAGCTGGGATCATTGTCTCTGTTCAGACGTGGGGAGAATTAAATGCTGCTAGTTTGTGGGACAGAGGAGAAATGTTCTCTGAGAAAATGCAAGTGTTCAGTCTACTGATGATGACAGCTCAGCCTCCTCATACTGTCAAGTGAAGGACATCTCATGCGTTCTTTGTTCCAGGTTCCTTTCTTTGGGAAAAGACTTCATTATACGTGTCCATGCCTGCCCAGCCTGTCGTGCATCGCCACAGAGGAGGGGAGGGCGAAGTGTCTCCCACTGTTCAAGTATCCAGACTACTACCTCTGAGGGTGACGCTGCCCTGTTTGCTCCCTTCGCTTCATCTATTTTATGCCTGTTCATTTTTTATGTAGTCACCTTTAATAAAGGGATGTATTTAATACTGTGCTGATTTGGACCATCAATGAGGCTCAGGATGAAGCAGAGCGGCTGACTGGTGTCTCTGTGATAGTAGCAGGACTCGGACCAACCCTCATCTTCATCTCTGAGCGACTCTCACACTTTAGTAGCAAACCATAAAATTGTCTCCATTTCAGCTGCCAGCATTGGAGGTAGATGAAGGAACTCAATACAGCAGCATAAATGCTTGAGATAATGTCAGCAATGTGCATCAGCTCAGCATCGAACCGACACAAAAATTAAGATCAGGCTTCAGTCTGGAACAACCACCCTCATCCAGGAGCCACAACGGATCACTGCTCTTCCCTCATTTGCGGAGAGCTCACAGCAGCAACAACTCCATGAGCTGATGACAAATTCTTACAATTAGGGACTAAATTAATCACCATCTCCCCTCAACTTGCACCAATTTATCATCAAACCCCAGAAGCCAAATCAACTGTCATATATTCAGGCTTAAACTGTCAGAACATTGATTTCTTCATCTAGACCATCAACTTGTCTCCTAGACAGCTCCTGCTAGGCTGCTTATATTCTGCTGTTGGTTTGTACTTCTTCTATGTACAGCGCTTCTTTAAAAGAAGTAGAAACATGGGAGTGAAGAAGTGTTGCATTTATATTTTTGTGTGTCTCCCTCAGTTCCATTATCTGCTTCTGCTATTGTGTGGCACCTTTACTGAATAAAACATTGAGGAACTACCAGAAAACAGCCTCTTATAGCCCCTGTAGTTTCTAGTGAAACATCCACACGTGAATAGTCCATCTTCCTGGTCCTAGTGCACATTTGTTGTCATTGATAAGAGTGATCATATGCGGAGCGTTGGAGATCTTCCAGCTGCCCTCGAGGCAAACATCAGCAGTGGAACCAACAGCAGCCATGGAATTCAATCCTGGTTAACTAATTTGTTTCCTGACTTCAAAGAACTGAACTAAAAGTGAAACATTCTCATAGCATGAAGGACAAAGGAGGCAGAGCTTCATTCAGCTGGCAGCAGACAAAGTTCTTCATCTCACCTGGTCCAGGATGATTGGACCCAGCTTCAGGGCCCGAGGCTGAAATGCGGTGGTAGGACATGTGGGTCTATGTGGTTCTAAGTTTGATCCATTTCTGTGTTCCGAGTTCTCAATGAAGAGAGCTGAACGTAAAAGCACACAGAGGGAACTGATCCTGGTAAAATAACCCTAACCATATTGCCCAGCAGTTTGCTCAAATGGCAGATATTACAAATTATCAACTTGACTTGACGTCATAGTCAACATTTGAATGAGGCAGCTGGATCAGAGTTCAGCCTGAGCTTCTGGTCACACGACTGATATGACATATTTCAAACAGCTATAATTAGCCAAGTCAAGTCAAGTCAGGTTTATTTGTGTGTCACCAAACTCCAACCAAAGTTCTGTCCTGACTCTGTCCAAGTAGAGCAGGTCCAGCACCTCCCTCCTTCAATGAACCTCCACCCAACAATTCTCCATCAGCAGCACATCCTGCAACAGCAGCCACCAGAACCTTCCTTTACCAGGCAGGAAGGTGGAGCAGATCCAGGATCAGTGGGGACGGAGAGAGAGCAGGAGAGCAGGACAGAGACAAAGACAGAGAATGGAGGAAGACAGAGAGACAGAAGGAAAGAGAGACAGAGATAAAGAGAGAGAGAAAGGAGGAGAGACTGATGGACAGAGACAAAGACAGAGAATGGAGGAAGACAGAGACAGAGGGAAAGAGAGGGACAGAGAGAAAGAGAGAGAAAGGAGGAGAGACTGATGACAGAGACAAAGACAGAGAATGGAGGAAGACAGAGAGACAGAAGGAAAGAGAGGGACAGAGATAAAGAGAGAGCGACAGGAGGAGAGACTGATGGACAGAGACAGAGAATGGAGGAAGACAGAGAGACAGAAGGAAAGAGAGGGACAGAGATAAAGAGAGAGAGAAAGGAGGAGAGACTGATGGACAGACGGGGACGTGAGCAGGTGGAGCTACAGGTGGCAGCTGGAGCCTCTTCAGGTCTGGAGCCTCCTCCAGCAGCACCAGGATCTGGGATGTGGGGAGAAGAAGAGGAGTTAGTAACACGTCTGAGGACAGGAGGAGGAGAGAGAAGCCCAGTGCATCATGGGAGATCCCAGCAGTCTGAGCCTATAGCAGCAGATCTAAGGGCCAGCCTAAGCAGTCCTGACTATAAGCCTGATCAACAAGGAAGGTCTTAAGTCTGCTCTTAAACATAGAGAGGGGTCTGGGTCCTGGACTGAAACTGGGAGACGGTTCCACAGGAGGGGAGCCTGATAGCTGAAGGCTCTGGCTCCCATTCTACTGTTAGAACTCTAGGAACCAGCAGGAACCCTGCATCCTGGGAGTGAAGGGTTCTAGCTGGATCATAGGGGACTAGGAGCTCTGTCAGGGATGAAGGAGCCTGACTGTTGAGGACTTTGATGGTAGAAGAAGAATTTTAAATTCTGTTCTGAATCTGACAGGGAGCCATGCAGAGAAGCAGTCCAGGAGAGACCTGGTCTCTGCTACCAGTTCTAGTCAGGGGGCAGCAGCGTTCTGGACCAGCTGGAGAGTCTTTCGGGACCCATTAGTCCAGCCTGGTAGGAGGGAGGTGCAGTAATCCAGCCTGGAAGTGACAAAAGCAGGGACTAGTTTTTCTGCATCTTCTTGAGCCAGGATGTGTCTGATCTTAGCGATGTTACGTAGATGGAAGAAGGCGTCCTGGAGATTTGTTGAATGTGGGAGTTAAAGGGTCCTGGTCAAAGAGAACTCCTTGGTTCCTACGGTGGTGCTGGGGGCCAGGGTGGTGCCATCCAGGGTACCTGTCTCATCAGATCAGGTGGTCCTCAGGTGTTTGGGGCCCAGTACAAGAACTTCAGTTTGTCAGAGTTTTTTGTTTTTTTTCCACTGAAACTTTATTGATTTTCTCACAGTTTCAAATCAACAATAACAGTCACAGTGGCAGAGTAAAAACACAGCAAGTTTGCATCATTCATACTCAACGTCCTCAACATCCCATGATGGCGGTGGTGTCCTCTGTTATCCGCATGACATCTGTCCATTTTCCCCACTTCCGGTCGAATTGGGTTTCTTGCAGTCTCAATCTGTGTGTCAATGTCTCCATAACAAATATTTCTTTCACAGTGCACACCCACTGTTCCCCAGTCGGCGGGTCCGCCTTGTACCATAATCTAGTTATCACCTTTTTACTTGCAGTCAGCAATGTCTTAATCAGGTATACGTCATCTTTTTGTACCACATCACGTGCTAAGTACCCTAAATATAAAGTCTTGCACGTTTTGGGCAGTCTGTACCCCAATATCTCACACATACTTTGCCATACATGTTCCCAATACCCATGAAGTTTTTGGCAAGACCAAAATATATGCGTGTGGTCCGCATCGGTGTGTCCACACTGTCTCCAGCATGATTGCTGCCCTGAGACCCACTTTCCCCTTAATTTTGGAGATATAAAAAAAAATAACAACGTTCTTCCAGCTAAACTCCCTCCACACCTTGGAGCTAGTGGATGTGCACTGCGATTTACACATTTCAAATCATTCCCCCTCTGGAATAGGTTCATCTAACACTTTTCCCCATTTTTCTTTTATTTTCAGGGAGGAAGAATCCCTGCGCGACAACAGACACTTATACAAAGTTGAGATTATTCTGACGATTTTCCTCTCATAAACCTTCTGGAAAACCCCCATCAGCTCATCATCAGTATCAAGTTTTATTTCTTTATCAAACTAGTCCTGTAACTGCAGGTAACAGAGTCGGTCATTCTCTTCCAGTCCAAATTTTTCCCTCGATTTCGCGAAGTCTACCCCGTTCAATCAGCGTGCAAAGTGCCGTGATCCCCTTGGTCACCCAATGCTTAAAGCTGTTATCCATCGTGGCTGGCAAAAACCCGGGGTCAAATGCAAACTAACTCAGGATCTTGATCCCTTTACCCAATTTCAGTTTATCAGAGTTTAATAAAGGAAATGATGGTCCTCCATGTTTCCTGTCCTTCAGACAGTCCTCCAGTTCAGTCAGCTGGTTTGTTCCATGTGGATCATTGATGAGTTCAGCTGAGTGTCGTCTGCATAGCAGTGAACATTAATGGAGTGTTTCCTGATCATGTGACCTAGAGGAAGCAGGTACAGGGTGAAGAGGACTGGTCCAAGCACAGAGCCTTGTGGAACACCAGAACTGACTGTAGTGGTCTCAGAGGAACCAACATTAACTAGTACCGACTGAGATGCAACTCAGATGCGTTCTAAACATTCAAGAACAATTGTTCAATACCAATAACGATCACTCATCGTTTGTTTATTTGCTACAATACAAACAGAGCAAACAAACCAAATACTTGATGAGTCTCTGTGTCTGTGGAAAAAAACATGACTGCATGTCCAGCATCACCACAATTGACCCGGGAGGAGTGAAGCATGCCTGGAGAGCAGCCCAGGTATCAGTGGATCCTCGATGCTTCTCCATCGGGAAAAATCCCAGTTCCACTGAAGGCGAATGACCTCCAGTGACACAATCACGCCTTGACATTTGTGTACAAGAGTGTACTTGTACTCCATATCAGTGTCCTCAGGTCAATGTTCAGGGTAGATATCCCACCATGCAGGTGTGTTGAAGTGCTGGATCACAAATATTTTACGTGAGGTTTCTAGCAGAGCTTGTGGTCTATTAAGGCACCCAGAAACTTAATGTCACATAACCTTTCAACTTCAACATTTTCAATTTCCACCTTAACTTGATTCTCAAAATTGACCGTAGGTATGAATGTGAGTGTGAAAGGTTGTTTGTTTCTATGTGTTGGCCCTGCGATGGACTGGCGACCTGTCCAGGGTGAACCCCGCCTCTCGCATGTAGCCGCTGGGATAGGCTCCACCCCCCGTGACCCGTAATCGGAATAAGTGGAAGACGATGGATGAATGGATGGATGGATGGATGGATGGATGGATGGATGGATTTTTGACCACATATAGGAGCTGCTGCAAGTTCTCCCCAGAACATAAAACATTTGTATCATCTGCAAACACAACAAATTTCAAGAGATCAGAAAGTTTACGTAGGTCATTTATGTATAGAATAAACTATTTGGGTCCCAAGACTGACCCCTGTGGGACACCACAGGTAATGTTTAAGCACTCAGACTTGTGCTTACAAATTGCTGTCTATTACTAATATAGCTGTGTAGCCAGTCAAGTGCAACCACTCTGACATCACACCTCTTCATTTTTACAAGTAAAATCTCATGATCGATTATATCAAAAGCTTTTTTTTAAGTCAATGAAAATTCCCACTGCATACACCTATTTTTCTATACAGCCCATTATCTCCTCTGCCAGCTCCATTAATGTCATGGACATTGACCTGTCTGACCCCGAACCATACCGGCCCTCCATTAGTAGGTTGGGTTTTTCAATGAAATTGTCCAGTTTCTCAACATACTGATACATGTTCTCCTGTTTTGATGCACGTTCTCCTGTTTTGATACACATTCTCCTGTTTTCATACATGTAGTCATGTTTTGATACATGTTCTCATGTTTTGATACATGTGCTCATGTTTTAATACACGTTCTCCTGTTTTGATACATGTTCTCATGTTTTGATACATGTGCTCATGTTTTAATACACGTTCTCCTGTTTTGATACATGTTCTCATGTTTTGACACATGTACTCATGTTTTGATACATGTGCTCATGTTTTGATACATGTTCTGCTGTTTTGAAATACATCCTCCTGTTTTGATACATGTACTCATGTTTTGATACACGTTCTCCTGTTTTGATACATGTAGTCATGTTTCTATACACGTTCTCCTGTTTTGATAGACGTTCTCATGTTTTAATACACGTTCTCCTCTTTTGAAACATGCTCTCCTGTTTTGATACACGTTCTCCTGTTTTGATACATGTTCTCCTGTTTTGACACACGTTCTCCTGTTTTTATACATGTAGTCATGTTTGATACATGTACTCATGTTTTGATACATGTTCTCGTTTTGATACACATTCTCCTATTTTGATACATGTAGACATGTTTTGATACACGCTCTCTTGTTTTGATTCATGTAGTCATGTTTACATACATGTTCTCCTGTTTTGATACACGTTCTCCTGTTTTGATACATGTAGTCATGTTTACATACATGTTCTCCTGTTTTGATACACGTTCTCCTGTTTTGATACATGTAGTCATGTTTCTATACACGTTCTCCTGTTTTGATAGACGTTCTCCTGTTTTGATACATGTTCTCCTATTTTGATACATGTGCTCATGTTTTAATACACGTTCTCCTGTTTTGATACATGTTCTCATGTTTTGATACACGTTCTACATTTTTGATACACGTTCTCCTATTTTCATACATTTAGTCATGTTTTGATACACGTTCTCCTCTTTTGATACATGTTCTCCTGTTTTGATACACATTCTCCTGTTTTGATACATGTAGACATGTTTTGATACACGTTCTCCTGTTTTGATACATGTGGACATGTTTTGAAACATGTTCTCCTGTTTTGATACACGTTCTCCTGTTTTGATGCATGTAGTCATGTTTCTATACACGTTCTCCTGTTTTGATAGACGTTCTCCTGTTTTGATACATGTTCTCCTATTTTGATACATGTGCTCATGTTTTAATACACGTTCTCCTGTTTTGATACATGTTCTCATGTTTTGATACACGTGCTACATTTTTGATACACGTTCTCCTGTTTTCATACATTTAGTCATGTTTTGATGCACGTTCTCCTCTTTTGATACATGTTCTCCTGTTTTGATACACATTCTCCTGTTTTGATACATGTAGACATGTTTTGATACACGTTCTCCTGTTTTGATACATGTAGACATGTTTTGAAACATGTTCTCCTGTTTTGATACACGTTCTCCTGTTTTGATACATGTAGTCATGTTTCTATACACGTTCTCCTGTTTTGATAGACGTTCTCCTGTTTTGATACATGTAGTCATGTTTCTATACACGTTCTCCTGTTTTGATAGACGTTCTACTGTTTTGATACATGTTCTCCTATTTTGATACATGTGCTCATGGTTTAATACACTTTCTCCTGTTTTGATACATGTTCTCATGTTTTGATACACGTTCTCCTCTTTTGATACATGTTCTTTTGTTTTGACACATGCTCTCCAGTTTGCATGCATGTACTCCAGTTTTGTAACACGTTCTCCTGTTTTGATACACATTCTCCTGTTTTGATACATGTTCTCTTGTTTTGATACACATTCTGCTGTTTTGAAACACATTCTCATGTTTTGATACATGTGCTCATGTTTTAACACACGTTCTCCTGTTTTGATATATGTTCTCCTGTTTTGATACATGTTCTGCTGTTTTGAAATACATCCTCCTGTTTTGATACATGTACTCATGTTTTGATACATGTTCTGCTGTTTTGAAGTACATCCTCCTGTTTTGATACATGTTCTCATGTTTTGATACATGTGCTCATGTTTTAATACACGTTTTCCTGTTGTGATACATGTTCTCATGTTTTGACACATGTACTCATGTTTTGATACATGTGCTCATGTTTTGATACATGTTCTGCTGTTTTGAAATACATCGTCCTGTTTTGATACATGTACTAATGTTTTGATACACGTTCTCCTGTTTTGATACATGTAGTCATTTTTTCTATACACGTTCTCCTGTTTTGATACACGTTCACCTTTGTTGATAGACGTTCTCTAGTTTTGATACACGTTCTGCTGTTTTGAAACACATTCTCATGTTTTGATACATGTACTCATGTTTTGATACATGTACTCATGTTTTAATACACGTTGTCCTGTTTTGATACATGTTCTCATGTTTTGACACATGTACTCATGTTTTGATACATGTACTCATGTTTTGATACATTTTGTGCTGTTTTGAAATACATCCTCCTGTTTTGATACATGTTCTCCTTTTTTGATACATGTACGAATGTTTTGATACATGTTCTCCTGTTTTGATACACGTTCTCCTGTTTGGATAATTGTACTCATGTTTTTATACACATTCTCCTGTTTTCATACATGTAGTCATGTTTGGATACATGTACTCATGTATTGATACATGTTCTCCTCTTTTGATACACATTCTCCTGTTTTGATACATGTAGACATGTTTGGATACACGTTCTCCTCTTTTGATACATGTTCTCCGGTTTTGAAACATGTTCTCCGTTTTTGATACATGTTCTCCTGCTTTCATACATGTACTCATGTTTTTATACATGTTCTCCTGTTTTGATACACGTTCTCCTGTTTTGATACATGTAGTCTTGTTTCTATACACGTTCTCCTGTTTTGATACATGTTATCCTGTTTTGATACACATTCTCCTGTTTTGATACATGTAGACATGTTTTGATACACGTTCTCCTGTTTTGATACATGTGGACATGTTTTGAAACATGTTCTCCTGTTTTGATACACGTTCTCCTGTTTTGATGCATGTAGTCATGTTTCTATACACGTTCTCCTGTTTTGATAGACGTTCTCCTGTTTTGATACATGTTCTCCTATTTTGATACATGTGCTCATGTTTTAATACACGTTCTCCTGTTTTGATACATGTTCTCATGTTTTGATACACGTGCTACATTTTTGATACACGTTCTCCTGTTTTCATACATTTAGTCATGTTTTGATGCACGTTCTCCTCTTTTGATACATGTTCTCCTGTTTTGATACACATTCTCCTGTTTTGATACATGTAGACATGTTTTGATACACGTTCTCCTGTTTTGATACATGTAGACATGTTTTGAAACATGTTCTCCTGTTTTGATACACGTTCTCCTGTTTTGATACATGTAGTCATGTTTCTATACACGTTCTCCTGTTTTGATAGACGTTCTCCTTTTTTGATACATGTAGTCATGTTTCTATACACGTTCTCCTGTTTTGATAGACGTTCTACTGTTTTGATACATGTTCTCCTATTTTGATACATGTGCTCATGGTTTAATACACTTTCTCCTGTTTTGATTCATGTTCTCATGTTTTGATACACGTTCTCCTCTTTTGATACATGTTCTTTTGTTTTGACACATGCTCTCCAGTTTGCATGCATGTACTCCAGTTTTGTAACACGTTCTCCTGTTTTGATACACATTCTCCTGTTTTGATACATGTTCTCTTGTTTTGATACACGTTCTGCTGTTTTGAAACACATTCTCATGTTTTGATACATGTGCTCATGTTTTAACACACGTTCTCCTGTTTTGATATATGTTCTCCTGTTTTGATACATGTTCTGCTGTTTTGAAATACATCCTCCTGTTTTGATACATGTACTCATGTTTTGATACATGTTCTGCTGTTTTGAAGTACATCCTCCTGTTTTGATACATGTTCTCATGTTTTGATACATGTGCTCATGTTTTAATACACGTTTTCCTGTTGTGATACATGTTCTCATGTTTTGACACATGTACTCATGTTTTGATACATGTGCTCATGTTTTGATACATGTTCTGCTGTTTTGAAATACATCGTCCTGTTTTGATACATGTACTAATGTTTTGATACACGTTCTCCTGTTTTGATACATGTAGTCATTTTTTCTGTACACGTTCTCCTGTTTTGATACACGTTCACCTTTGTTGATAGACGTTCTCTAGTTTTGATACACGTTCTGCTGTTTTGAAACACATTCTCATGTTTTGATACATGTACTCATGTTTTGATACATGTACTCATGTTTTAATACACGTTGTCCTGTTTTGATACATGTTCTCATGTTTTGACACATGTACTCATGTTTTGATACATGTACTCATGTTTTGATACATTTTGTGCTGTTTTGAAATACATCCTCCTGTTTTGATACATGTTCTCCTTTTTTGATACATGTACGAATGTTTTGATACATGTTCTCCTGTTTTGATACACGTTCTCCTGTTTTGATACATGTAGTCATTTTTTCTATACACGTTCTCCTGTTTTGATACACGTTCACCTTTGTTGATAGACGTTCTCTAGTTTTGATACACGTTCTGCTGTTTTGAAACACATTCTCATGTTTTGATACATGTACTCATGTTTTGATACATGTACTCATGTTTTAATACACGTTGTCCTGTTTTGATACATGTTCTCATGTTTTGACACATGTACTCATGTTTTGATACATGTACTCATGTTTTGATACATTTTGTGCTGTTTTGAAATACATCCTCCTGTTTTGATACATGTTCTCCTTTTTTGATACATGTACGAATGTTTTGATACATGTTCTCCTGTTTTGATACACGTTCTCCTGTTTGGATAATTGTACTCATGTTTTTATACACATTCTCCTGTTTTCATACATGTAGTCATGTTTGGATACATGTACTCATGTATTGATACATGTTCTCCTCTTTTGATACACATTCTCCTGTTTTGATACATGTAGACATGTTTGGATACACGTTCTCCTCTTTTGATACATGTTCTCCGGTTTTGAAACATGTTCTCCGTTTTTGATACATGTTCTCCTGCTTTCATACATGTACTCATGTTTTTATACATGTTCTCCTGTTTTGATACACGTTCTCCTGTTTTGATACATGTAGTCTTGTTTCTATACACGTTCTCCTGTTTCGATACATGTACTCATGTTTTTATACATGTTCTCCTGTTTTGATACACGTTCTCCTGTTTTGATACATGTAGTCTCGTTTCTATACACGTTCTCCTGTTTTGATAGACGTTCTCTTATTTTAATACATGTGCTCATGTTTTCATACACGTTCTCCTGTTTTGATACATTTTCTCATCTTTTGATACACGTTCTCCATTTTTGATACACGTTCTCCTGTTTTCATACATGTAGTCATTTTTTGATACACGTTCTCCTGTTTTGATACATGTTGTCCTGTTTTGATACACATTGTCCTTTTTTGATACATGTAGACATGTTTTGATACACGTTCTCCTCTTTTGATACATGTTCTCCTGTTTTGAAACATGTTCTCCTGTTTTGATACACGTTCTCCTGTTTTGATACATGTAGTCATGTTTCTATACATGTAGTCATTTTTTGATACACGTTCTCCTGTTTTGATACATGTTCTCCTGTTTTGATACACATTGTCCTTTTTTGATACATGTAGACATGTTTTGATACACGTTCTCCTCTTTTGATACATGTTCTCTTGTTTTGATACATGTTCTCCTATTTTGATACATGTGCTCATGTTTTAATACACGTTCTCCTGTTTTGATACATGTTCTCATGTTTTGATACACGTTCTCCATTTTTTGATACACGTTCTCCTGTTTTCATACATGTAGTCATGTTTTGATACACGTTCTCCTGTTTTGATACATGTTCTCCTGTTTTGACACATGCTCTCCAGTTTGCATGCATGTACTCCAGTTTTGATACACGTTCTCCTGTTTTAATACACGTTCTCCTGTTTTGATACATGTACTCATATTTTAATACACGTTCTCCTGTTTTGATACATGTTCTCCTGTTTTGACACATGTACTCATGTTTTGATACATGTTCTGCTGTTTTGAAATACATCCTCCTGTTTTGATACATGTTCTCATTTTTTGAAACATGTACTAATGTTTTGATACATGTTCTCCTGATTTGATTCTTGATCTCATGTTTTGATACATGTACTCATGTTTTTATACACTTTCTCCTGTTTTGATACATGTTCTGCTGTTTTGAAATACATCCTCCTGTTTTGATACATGTACTCATGTTTTGATACACGTTCTCCTGTTTTGATACATGTAGACATGTTTTGATACACGTTCTCCTGTTTTGATACATTTTCTCCTGTTTTGAAACATGTTCTCCTGTTTTGACACACGTTCTCCTGTTTTTATACATGTAGTCATGTTTTGATACATGTACTCATGTTTTGATACATGTTCTCCTGTTTTGACACACATTCTCCTATTTTGATACATGTAGACATGTTTTGAAACACGTTCTCTTGTTTTGATTCATGTAGTCATGTTTACATACATGTTCTCCTGTTTTGATACACGTTCTCCTGTTTTGATACATGTAGTCATGTTTACATACATGTTCTCCTGTTTTGATACATGTTCTCCTGTTTTGATACATGTAGTCATGTTTCTATACACGTTCTCCTGTTTTGATAGACGTTCTCCTGTTTTGATACATGTAGTCATGTTTTGATACACGTTCTCCTGTTTTGATACATGTTCTCCTGTTTTGACACATGCTCTCCAGTTTGCATGCATGTACTCCAGTTTTGATACACGTTCTCCTGTTTTAATACACGTTCTCCTGTTTTGATACATGTGCTCATATTTTAATACACGTTCTCCTGTTTTGATACAGGTTCTCCTGTTTTGACACATGTACTCATGTTTTGATACATGTTCTGCTGTTTTGAAATACATCCTCCTGTTTTGAAATACATCCTCCTGTTTTGATACATGTTCTCCTTTTTTGAAACATGTACTAATGTTTTGATACATGTTCTCCTGATTTGATTCTTGATCTCATGTTTTGATACATGTACTCATGTTTTTATGCACTTTCTCCTGTTTTGATACACGTTCTCCTGTTTTGAAACATGCTGTCCTGTTTTGATACACGTTCTCCTGTTTTGATACATGTACTCATGTTTTAATACATGTACTCATGTTTTGAGACATGTTCTCATGTTTTGACACATGTATTCATGTTTTGATACATGTGCTCATGTTTTGATACATGTTCTGCTGTTTTGAAATACATCCTCCTGTTTTGATACATGTACTCATGTTTTGATACACGTTCTCCTGTTTTGATACATGTAGACATGTTTTGATACACGTTCTCCTGTTTTGATACATGTTCTCCTGTTTTGAAACATGTTCTCCTGTTTTGATACACGTTCTCCATTTTTGATACATGTAGTCATGTTTTTATACATGTTCTCCTGTTTTGATACACTTTCTCCTGTTTTGATACGTGTAGTCATGTTTCTATACTCGTTCTCCTGTTTTGATAGACGTTCTCCTGTTTTGATACATGTGCTCATGTTTTTATACACATTCTCCTGTTTTGATAAATGTTCTCATGTTTTGATACACGTTCTCCATTTTTGATACACGTTCTCCTGTTTTCATACATGTAGTCATGTTTTGATACACGTTCTCCTCTTTTGATACGTTCTCCTGTTTTGACACATGCTCTCCAGTTTGCATGCATGTACTCCAGTTTTGATACATGTTCTCCTGTTTTGATACACGTTCTCCTGTTTTGATACATGTTATCTAGTTTTGATACACTTTCTGCTGTTTTGAAACACAACCTCCTGTTTTCATGCATGTACTCATGTTTTGATACATGTGCTCATGTTTTAATACACGTTCTCCTCTTTTGATACATTTTCTCCTGTTTTGATACACGTTCTCCTGTTTTGATACATGTACTCATGTTTTGATACATGTTCTGCTGTTTTGAAATACATTCTCCTGTTTTGATACATGTTCTCATGTTTTGATACATGTTCTCATGTTTTGATACACGTACTCCATTTTTGATACACGTTCTCCTGTTTTTATACATGTAGTCATGTTTAGATACCCGTTCTCCTCTTTTGATACATGTTCTCCTGTTTTGACACATGCTCTCCAGTTTGCATGCATGTACTCCAGTTTTGATCCACGTTCTCCTGTTTTGATACATGTTCTCATGTTTTGATACATGTGGTCATGTTTTGATACACGTTCTCTATTTTTGATACACGTTCTCCTGTTTTGATAGACGTTCTCTAGTTTTGATACACGTTCTGCTGTTTTGAAACACATCGTTATGTTTTGATACATGTGCTCATGTTTTGACACATGTACTCATGTTTTGATACATATTCTGCTGTTTTGAAATACATCCTCCTCTATTGATACATGTTCTCATGTTTTGATACTTGTGCTCAGGATTTAATACACGTTCTCCTGTTTTGATACGTGTACTAATGTTTTGATACATGTTCTCCTGATTCTCCTGATTTGATCCTTGATGTCATGTTTTGATACATGTACTCATGTTTTGATACTCGTTCTCCTGTTTTGAAACATGCTCCCCTTTTTTAATACACGTTCTCCTGTTTTCATACATGTTGTCATGTTTTGATAGATGTACTCATGTTTTGATACATGTTCTCCTGTTTTGATACACGTTCTTCTGTTTTGATACATGTAGACATGTTTTGACACACATTCTCCTCTTTTGATACATGTTCTCCTATTTTGACACACGCTCTCCTGTTTGCATGCATGTACTCCAATTTTGATACACGTTCTCCTGTTTTGATACATGTAGATATGTTTTGATGGACGTTCTCCTGTTTTGATAGATGTTCTCCTGTTTTGACACATGCTCCCCTTTTTTAATACACGTTCTCCTGTTTTCATACATGTTGTCATGTTTTGATAGCTGTACTCATGTTTTGATACATGTTCTCCTGTTTTGACACACGCTCTCCTGTTTGCATGCATGTACTCCAATTTTGATACTCGTTCTCCTGTTTTGACACGTTCTCCTGTTTTGATACACGTTCTCCTGTTTTGATACATGTAGTCATGTTTTTATACACGTTCTCCTGTTTTGATACATGTACTCCAATTTTGATACTCGTTCTCCTGTTTTGACACGTTCTCCTGTTTTCATACATGTTCTCCTTTTTTGATACATGTAGTCATGTTGTGATTCATGTGCTCATGTTTTGATACACTTTCTCCTGTTTTGATTCACGTTCTCTTGTTTTGATTCACGTTCTCCTCTTTTGAAACATGCTCCCCTTTTTTGATATACGTTCTCCTGTTTTCATACATGTAGTCATGTTTTGATACATGTACTTATGTTTTGATACATGTTCTCCTGTTTTGATACATGTAGACATGTTTTGATACACGTTCTCCTCTTTTGATACATGTTCTCCTGTTTTGACACACGCTCTCCAGTTTGCATGCATGTACTCCAGTTTTCATACACGTTCCCCTGTTTTGATACATGTAGTCATGTTTTGATAGATGTTCTCCTGTTTTGATAGATGTTCTCCTGTTTTGACACATGTTCTCCTGTTTTGATACACGTTGTCCTTTTTTGATACATGTAGTCATGTTTTTATACTCGTTCTCCTGTTTTGATACATGTTCTCCTGTTCTGATATACGTTCTCCTCTTTTGAAACACACTCTCCTGTTTTGATACATGTTCTCATGTTTTGATAAATGTACTCATGTTCTATTCCCTTCCTCCTGTTTTGATATATGTTCTGCTTCTTTCAAACACATTCTCATTTTTTGATACATGTGCTCATGTTTTAATACATTTTCTCCTGTTTTGATACTTGTTCTCATGTTTTCATACATGTACTCATGTTTTCATACATGTTCTCCTGTTTTCATACATGTAGTCATGTTGTGATTCATGTGCTCATGTTTTGATACACTTTCTCCTGTTTTGATACACGTTCTCCTCTTTTGAAACAAGCTCCCCTTTTTTGATACACGTTCTCCTGTTTTCATACATGTAGTCATGTTTTGATTCATGTACTCATGTTTTGATACATGTTCTCCTGTTTTGATACACGTTCTCCTGTTTTGATACATGTAGACATGTTTTGATCCACGTTCTCCTCTTTTGATACATGTTCTCCTTTTTTGACACAGGCTCTCCAGTTTGCATGCATAAACTCCAGTTTTTATATACGTTCTCCTGTTTTGATTCATGTAGTCATGTTTTGATAGACGTTCTCCTGTTTTGACACGTTCTCCTGTTTTGATACATGTAGTCATGTTTTTATACACGTTCTCCTGTTTTGATACATGTTCTCCTGTTTTGATACACGTTCTCCTGTTTTGAAACGCACTCTCCTGTTTTGATACACGTTCTCCTGTTTTGAAACACACTCCTGTTTTGATACATGTTCTCATGTTTTGAGAAATGTACTCATGTTCTATACCCTTTCTCCTGTTTTGATATATGTTCTGCTGTTTTCAAACACATTCTCCTTTTTTGATACATGTGCTCATGTTTTAATACATGTTCTCCTGTTTTGATAAATGTTCTCCTGTTTTGATACTTGTTCTCATGTTTTCATACATGTACCCATGTTTTCATACATGTTCTCCTGTTTTGATACATGTAGTCATGTTGTGATTCATGTGCTCATGTTTTGATACACTTTCTCCTTTTTTGATACACTTTCTCCAGTTTTGATACACGTTCTGCTTTTTGAAACACATTCTCATGTTTTGATACATGTTCTCATGTTTTCATACATGTTCTCCTGTTTTCATATATGTAGTCATGTTTTGATACATGTTGTCCTGTTTAGATACATGTACTCATACATGTGCTCATGTTTTAATACACGTTCTCCTGTTTTGAAACATGTACTCACGTTTTGATACCTGTTCTCCTTTTTTGATACATGTTCTCATGTCGGAAGGGAGGAGGGAACCCAGTGGATCTGGGGGGCGGTGGGTCACAGTACCAGCTGATGCAGCAGGGCTGGACTCAGCCCAGCATGACCCGTCCACCCGGATCCTGAAACTTCTGCTGCTGGACTCAAAGATCCAGGTGTCAAGAACAGGATGGGACCTGTCAGGGAGACTCCTGGGTGCCTGGATTCTGTCTTTGTTCCCCGGTGGAGGTCCAGTGTGGTTCCAGTGTGAAAGCGACCAATGCTGAAGTGGGTCTGCAGGGATTTTCTGGAATGAGTCTAGTCAATCGGAATCAATCATTTCCTCCTCTCAGTCTCAGCGAGTGTTGTTACTGGTGCTTGTAGAAGCAAAGATGGAAGAAACATTGTACAAATACTTCATTACTATTCTGATTAGTGTTTCAGTGACAGGCTACAGAGGGATCACATGTATGTTCTGAGATCTGTGACCACATGAACCCTGGTTACATTGTCAGAGACGCACCTTGTCTCACTGAACACTTCACTTATGATATTCGGTTTCACTGTGAATATCAGTAAAGTGTACAAAAACAAAAAGGAAAAGTAACACAATGCACTTGTTTGAATACACTGAAAAGCCTGTACTTTACTTAACCTGAGGGATCAGTACTGCCACTTATGCCACAGCCTTTATTTACACACTGAATGTGAATTTCTACCACCTATGACCCGAGGAACAGGGACTGGATCAGAGCTACTGGACAAAGTGAAACAATGACAGTCTCTCATCTGCTGGTGTGGCCTCGCTGCCTGACCGCAGGGTCACGTGATCCGTTTATGAGGTCACTTCTGATGGCGGGCTGGAGAAGCAGCGGAGTGATGCATCTTCCCGCTGTCCTGCTCTCTGACGTCTGTGTCCGATGACGCAGAGACGTCACCGTGCGCTGGGAAGTTCCATTTCGTTCGTCTCGGTGTACTGAATCCCCAGCTTCCGTTTGCTTTAAAGATTCGTTCACTGCGCCGGTGTTGGAGGGGGGTGGGGGTGGGGGGCTCGTTCCGGCCGCCTGCGACCGGACCAGCTCAGAGCTCCACTGAACCGTGAAGTGAACGGCTCGCTTCAGGAAGTGAACTATTCGAAACTTTCAACCAAAAGATTTGTTCTTCTGAATTGTTCGTCCTTCCCCTTCTCTACACTGACGTCATCCATCTGTGGGCGGAAAAAGTGTGTGTCCGTATGAGGAGGCAACGCCGAACCGGGTGTTTTTATTTAGGACGCTGATTCGGGACAACAGAGCAGATCGACCCGTGTAGTGTACGGTCATGGCGGCTCCTGCGGGCCAGACGGAGCTGGAGGGGGACCGGGGCGCCCCGAGCGGCCCGACCGGCAGCATCGACATCGACGCGAAGGAACTGGAGAGGATCACCAAGACCCACAGCGGAGGCCAGACCTCGGCGTTGCCGCTGCACTCACCTTGGACCTTTTGGTTGGACAGGTAGCTCACATGTCTTCCGCCTTGTTATCGAGACCCTGATGAAGATCTGTGTGATTGCAGGCACGGGGCCAGAGCCAAGTGGCCGGGGGCTGTGGGGAAGGGGGACCAGGGGCCAGGGGCCAGAGTAGAACCCCAATTTAGCACATAACCCGCAGCCCGGAAAAGTTCCTCACGGCCGCTGGAGTTCGTCTTATGCTCAGTCGTCAGAGTTTGATGGTTTGTTAGCATCTCAAGTGACTTCACACCGAGAGTTTGCTGTCCCCTCCAACACACACACTCACACACACACGCTCACACACACACACACACACACACACACACACACACACACACACACACACACACACACACACACATACATACATATATGTATGTATGTGTGTGTGTTTTTAAATATATATATTTACATATTTACATATATATACATTTACATATATATACATTTACATATATATATACATATATACATTTACATTTATATACACATATATACATTTACATTTATATACATATATATACATTTACATTTATATACATATATATACATTTACAAATATATACATTTACATAAATATACACATTTACATATATATACACATATATATATTTACATATACATATATACACATATACATATATATTCATATATATACATATATATATACATATATACATATATATATACATATATATTCATATATATACACATATTTACATATATATACATATATGTATATATGTGTGTATATATGTATATATATGTATATATGCGTATATATATGTATATATGTATATCTATGTATATATATATATATATATATATGTGTGTGTATATATATATATGAATATATATGTATGTGTGTATATATATATATATATGAATATATATGTATATGTGTATATATATATATATATGAATATATATGTATATGTGTATATATGTATATGTGTATATATATATATATATATGTGTATATATATATATATATATATATATGAATATATATGTATATGTGTATATATATATATATATATGAATATATATGTATATGTATATATAAACACACTGCCAGTCAAAAGTCTGGACACACCTTCTCATTCAGTGTTTTTCCTTTATTAGGGTCTTCGCCTGGACCCTATTATGTTTGTTTTTACTTCTTTCTGAATCGTAGTTTCATCCTGAAGACATCAAATCTCTGAAGCAGATCAATGGAATCATGCAGCAAAGACAGAATTGTTCAGAACTGTAAACCTGTTTCATATTCCAGCTCCTCAAAGTCGCCTCCCTCTGCTTCGCTGCAGCGCTGCAACCCCTCGTCCTTCTCTCAGGGAGCTTCATGATGTCATCACCTGAAATGGTCCCCCTCTCAGGTTCACCTTGTCAGGGTTCAGTGGTGGAGTTTCCTGCCTTCTTCCTGGCTGGGAGCATCAGTTGAGCTGAGCAGAAGTCAGGCTGCTCCCCAGCTGACAGCTCTGTTTGACCACTGCTAGAATTCATGTCATGGCAGGAACCATCAGCTCAGTAGAGAGGAGCCACGTCCATCAGTGCCCTAAGACCTGAAGGTCACTCAGTCCAGGAAACTGGAAAAACTTTGAATGCGTCCCCGAGTGCAGTCGCAAAAACCATCAAGCGCCACCATGAAACCGGCTCACATGAGGACGGCCCAGGAGAGGAAGACCAAGAGTCTCCTCTGCTGCTGAGGAGGAGTTCATCCCAGTCCCCAGCCTCAGGAACCACCAGTTAACAGCTCCTCAGACTGGAGCCCAGATGAACGCCATCTGATGAGTCCACATTTGAGAGCTTTGGTTCCACCGCCGTGTCTTTGTGGGACACAGAAAAGGTGGAGGGACGTCTTTACATGCATGGTTCCCAGCGTGAAGCATGGAGGAGGAGGTGTGATGGTGGGGGGGGCTTTACTGAACCAACATGGCTGCCACAGCGTCCTGCAGCAACACACCATCCCATCCCGTCTGTGTTTAGTTGGACCGTCATGATGTTTCAGCAGGACGACGACCCAAACACACCTCCAGGCTGTGTGAGGGCTACTTGACCAAGAAGGAGAGTGATGGAGGGCGGCCCAGGTGACCTGGCCTCCAGTCACCTTACCTGAACCCAGTCCAGATGTTTGGGATGAGATGGAGCGCAGAGTGAAGGCCAAAGGGCCAACAAGTGCTCAGCACGTCTGGAACTCCTTCAAGACTGTTGGAGAACCGTTTCAGGTGATGACCTCATGAAGCTCAAGGAGAGAACGCCAAGAGTGAGCATAGCAGGAGTCAGAGGGAGGCTGTTTAGAAGAACCTAGAACGTAGAACCTGTTGGAGTTCTTTCATGATTTGTTGACTACAGAATTGCAGATGTGTTCATTCATAGTTTTGATGCCTTCAGGGAGAACCGACAATGTAAACACTCATGAAAATAAAGAGGAACCAGTAAATGAGGAGGTGAGTCCAAACTTCTGATTGGTAGTGTGTATACACACACACACACCTACTGGTTTAATCTTTTCACAACAACAAACAGGTTTGGTGCAGTTGAGGTTTGGGCTGTTGGAGCCTCAAAGTTTTGAAGCGATTTGCATAAAATCAGTTTTTGTCCCAAACCACGATTTGGTTGTCGTGCTGCATCTCTTGATTTCTCTGTCTGTGTCGAAGAAATCAGTGTGATGATTATAACCCACATGAGCGCGACATCACATGGTTAAAGCGTTATGCTACCTTGAGTGATGTCACAGTTCTCTATTATTGATACCTGGGGAAGTGGACTGTTGTTCATGGTTAGAAGTTACCAGTACTCACAAGGACATTACTGGCAAATTCAAAAATCGAATACTGTTCAAGATAGAAGTCTGGTCCTGGGAAGCCTGTTTGGTTGCTATGCATCAGTTACCAAAGAGTCTCAAACCAGGTTGTTGTGGTGTCAGGGGCTTGTTAGAAAGAAAAATGGCACACATTTACTCTACTGCTATATTTCCTCTGTCCAAAGCTAAAGGAAGATCAGCTTCAGTAGCAACTTTCAGCTGGTGCAACTTTCAAGCAGATGTAGAGAGCAAAATCTGTCTTGAGGTAGAACTTTAGTAGAACTTTAGGTAGAACTTGTCCTCCACGTAGCTTGTGTGTGTTTGAGGGTTCAGAGGTGAAAAAGTCACTTATGAAACTCTGTCTGTTTCAAATTAGTCTCTGTTTGCTCGTTTGCTCCAAAGAATTATTGCAGTCTGTTATAATAACCAGGAGGGAGACACCTGATCGTTGCTCCTGCAACAGTCCCAATACACAGGTGGCAATTATCAATGTATGGTGGAGGCTGTTACTCAGAGGGGTTTCACATCATAATTGGGATCATCTCATGGCCTGTTTTGTTCGCTCACGCTGTTTTTGTTTATTATTCCATGCCTTTTCTCCAGGAAAACAAATAAATAAGCTAAAATAAACTTGTCTTTTTTAATCAGGACAAATTGAATCCCACACATTTCTAATGAAACCTTTCACATACACACCCAAAGTTTGGCCATCACTGGATCTCTCAACTAAGTGGCGAGTGTCCAATTCTGATCTATATGCGCTCCATTAATATGTCAGTCAGAAGCACATTGCCGCCGCTGCCATTTTGAAGAGTTGCTTGTTTTACATTCTTTAACCTCAGTAACACAATTGTTGCACTGCCACCAGACAGAACATCCTTCAGCTACACAAGTAGAATAATCAATAGTAACAACGATTTTTATCACAAACTAGTAAGACAATTATTTTCACAACTACCCATAAATCTTTAGTCCATATAATTCCACATAAATATGAAATTTACAGTTGAAACTCTACTTTCTTTAAGCAGCAAATCCAAATACTGAAGAGTCTGAAACCCACAAATATTTGTTATTTTTATTTAAAAGAATAGATAGAATTATTATTCAAGTATTAAAACAGTTGCTAATCAATTTTATTTTCAATCAACTAATAGATTAATTTCTGCCACTCCAATCATAGATGAATCGTCTTATTGTCATGATTGCAGAATTGCTGTATTGTGATACTGTGATAATGTGATGGCAAGCCCTCTGCCGCTTCTTGGATGTGAGCATCTACCGTAGTTGTACTGTGGGTCTAACTATCATTGCTCGATGTATTGTTTTGTAGTCAAAACACTGAACCCGTCAGACCAACGTGACATTCTGGATGTCATTGGTCTATCAAATACAGGCTGTGAAACAGATGTAGATTTGTGGTCCAGCTGCTTGTCCTCAGTGGCAGCCCCGTGGAGCAGTGGTCCTCACTGTGGCCCCCAGCAAGAAGGTTGTGGGTGGAGCCCCGGCTGCAGCACGGGGTCTTTCTGGGTGAGTCTCCATGTTCTCCCTGTTCCTGCTGGGTTCTCTCTGGTACTCCAGCTTCCTCCACAGTCCAAAGACATCAAGAGGGGACCAGGTTAATCCAGACTCTAAATTGACCGTAGGCGTGGCTGGGAGAGCCAATGGTTGTCTGTCTCTATGTGTTGGCCCTGCCATGGACTGGTGACCTGTCCAGGGGGAAGGCTGCTGGGATAGGCTCCACCCCCACCACCCTCAACAGGAGAAGAGGGGGAACATGGATGGAGGGATGGATGGATGCTTGTCCTCAGGCTTGTCTAGAACATGTAGCAGAGTTCTTGATGGTGTAATTGTCGTACGATTCTGGTCTCTGAAGCAACTCTGGTTTCTTGCTGCAGGTCATTACCGGGCACAACAGCAGCAGAATGTGAATCCAACCTGAAAAAGATCTACACAGTTCAAACTGTTCAGGTGAGTATCATCATCAACAGGTGTGAGTGTCGCTCCCGGTGGTTTCCCTCAACAAAATAAAGGCTAACAGAGGTCAACTTGGCCTAGAGCCTAATTCACTAAGGAGGAGCTTTCGAGGTAGAAAGGGGGGAGCAGGCCTATGTAAGCCTTTCCTATGTAGCTGTTAGGGCTTATGTGAGCCTGTCTTACACATTCCTTGGGACTGATATCAGCCTGTCTCAGGTATTGGTGAGGGCTGATCTAAGTCTGTCTTTTGTAGTGGTTAGGCCTGATGTTAGCTTGTCTCATGTGTTGTTAGAGTTGATATCAGCCTGTCCTATGTATCATTGAGGACAGATGTTAGCCGTTATGTATTGTTTAAGGCAGATGTTAGCATGCTATATATTGGTTAAGGCTGATGTTAGGCTGGACTGCCTCTTTTATACCTTTCCACCATTTTCTCTGGTATGGGAGAAGCTTCACACAGTGGGGCAAACACAGTGTGCTGCTGGTGGCTCTGTATTGGCCTGGGGGGCCCTGGTTTGTGCAGACTCCTAGACAGAAATCTGGCGCCCCTGCTGAGGAGAAAGGACCTGCTGTCTCAGTTGGGGGACCACATTTGGCATCCAAATCTGGAGCTGCTTTGTGGATGCCATCACTCAGGTATGCAGGTCAAAGGGCCTGCCTGTTCCCCTTAAATTCCAGGGTCAATCCACCGGCAGTTTCTCCACATCCTGGGCAGCATTTAGGGGTGTGCCTCTCGGTGGCATTTGTGCGGCTGCTACTTTGGCCTCGCTGTGCACCTTTGTCATCCAGTGTCATGCACTGCCTCTGGCAGTCAGTAAGAATGAAATAAAATTAAAGTTATGTATGTAACTATGATTCTATTGATTGCAGATGACTGCCAGAGTTTTTTTGTCGATCTGAAACTTGGCAAGAAGTCTCAGAAGGGACGAATTTCAGGATGGCAGGATCATTTATATTGTGGCGCTCAGGGCTAGCACCTGTATCATCCTGGGTCATGTGTGACTCTGTTGATATTACAACTCCTCCTGTGTGTGGACATGAGAAGACATGTTTCCTTGTTATGTATTGCCTCTGGAAGGCGTCTAGTACACATAATACACATAGAACTGTGGTTTCATGCATAACTTTCAATGTACACCATTAATGTTGAGTAACAAAGTGAAAAAGGCTGGAAAAAACTACCTTTTGGTGTGTGTGTGTGTGCGCACTCCTTCACTGCCAAAAATGTTAAGCGTAAGCCATTGAGTTGATAACTTTAAGGTGATTACGACTTTTTAAGAAGAGCAACTTTGTCAAACACTTCAGGAAAATGTGTGTGTTCGCAGCTTTTCTGGAGTGTTTACAACAACATCCCTCCAGTTCCAGCGCTGCCGCTGAGGTGTAGCTACCATCTGATGAGAGGAGAGCGGAGGCCCCTGTGGTGAGTCACTACTACTGCTGCTATTACTACTACAATTACTAATAATAGTACTACTGCTCCTGCTATTATTACTACTACACAGTTCCTACTACTAGGAAGACTCCTGCTATTATGACTACTACTACTACTGTTATTACTAGTATTATTATCACTACTACTGGCCAGCTCAGAAGTAGAGTGGTCATCTAGCAACGGAAGGGTCACTGGTTTGATCCCCACTTCCCCCAGTGACCATGTCCAAGTGTCCTTGAGCAAGATACTGAACCCCTAATTGCTCCTGATGAGCAGTTTGGTGCCTTGCATGGCATCTTCACATCTTTGTGTGTGTGTGTGTGTATGTGTGTGTGTGTGTGTGTGTGTGTGTGTGTGCGTGTGTATGTGTGTGTGTGTGTGTGTGTGTGTAACAACACTGTAAAATGCTTTGAGTGCTGCTAAGGTAGAAAGGGCATCGTCTTCGTCGTCCTCCACTTATCCGGGTCACAGGTGCAGCAGCCTCAGCAAGGAAGCCCAGACTGTCCTCTCCCAGCCACTTCCACCAGCTCTTCTGGGGAATCCCAAGGTTTTCCCAGGCCAGCCAAGAGAAATAATCCCTCCAGCGTGTCCTGGGTCAGCCCCGAGGCCTCCTACCGGTCGGACATGCTTGGAGAACCTCCAGAGTGAGCCATCCTGAAGGCATGTCCTCACCAGATGCCTGAACCACCTCCACTGACTCCTCTACATGGAGGAGCAGCAGCTCTACTCTGAGTCCCTCCTGAAGGACTGAGCTTCTCACCCTGTCTCTAAGGGAGAGCCCAGCCTCCCTGAGGAGGAAACTCATTTCGGTTGCTTGTATTTGTGATCTTGTTCTTTCGGTCATTACCCAGAGCTCATGACCACAGGTGAGGGTTGGAAAGTAGATTGACGGGGAAATCGAGAACTTTGCCTTTTGGCTATGCTCCCTCTTCACCACAACAAACATTAGCACCCGCATCACTGTGGATGCTGCCCCAATCCGCCTGTCAATCTCCCGCTCCATCCTACCCTCACTTGGAACAAGATCCCGTGATACTTAAACTCTTCCATCTGAGGCAGGACCTCCCCTGACCTGTAGTGGACAGGCCACCCTTTTGCGGCTGAGGACCATGGCCTCCGACTTGGAGGTGCAGATTCTCATCCCTGTCGCTTCACATTTGGCTGTGAACTGTCCCAGCAAGAGAGCTGGGGGTCATGGCTTGATTGAGCTAAGAGGACCACGTCATCTGCAAAAAGCAGAGACGACATCCTCTCACCACAAACTCAACCCCCTCCACCACCCAGCTGCACCTAGAAATTCTGTCCATAAAGTTATGCACAGAACTGGTGACAAAGTCCAACCCTCACCGGGAAGAAGTCCGACTTACTACCAGTAACGCGAACCAGGCTCTCACTCCTCCGGTAGAGACAGAATGGCCCTTTATAAGGGGCCATCCACCCCATACTCCTTGAGTACCTCCCACAGGGTGCTCCCGGGAACACGGTCATAAGCCTTCTCCAAATCAACAAAGCATATTTGGACTGGTTGGGCAAACTCCCATGCCCCCTCCAGCACCCTATCAAGGGTGAAGAGCTGATCCACGGTTCCATGGCTGGGACGAAAACCACATTGATCCTCCTCAATCTGAGGTTTGACTGTTGCCCTGACCCTCCTCTCCAGTGCCTTGGTGGAGGCCTTTCCAGGGAGGCTGAGGAATGTGATCCCTCGATAGTTTAACACACCTTCCGGTCCCCTTTCTTAAAGATGGGGACCACCACCCGGTCTCCCACTCCAAAGACACTGCCCCTGATGTCCATGCAATGTTGCAGAGAACTCACACAGAAGTCCAATAACTGCACACCACTTGTGTCCCCAGTGGGGGCACCATCCAGCACCCTTCCCAGGGACTCCAAAAAGGGTGGGTACTCTGAACTGCTGTTTCGGCGCATAAGTGCAGACAACAGTTAGGACCCGTTCCCCGACCTGAAGTCACAGGGTAGTCTGGGGGATCTCAAAAAGCCCACCTCTGGCCCTCCGCCTCTCACCTGTAGCAATTCCAGCAAAGTAGAGAATCCAACCCCCCTTAAGGACTCTGGTTCCAAACCTGATGCTGTGTGGTGAGGTGAGGCCGACAATATCTAGCCTGTAACGCTCAACCACTTCCACAAGCTCCGGCTCCTTCCCCGCCAGAGAGGTGACATTCCATGTCCCAAAAGCCAGCTTCCAAGTCTGGGGATTAGACAGCCAAGGCCCCTGACTTGGTCTGCTGGCCAAACCACGCTGCACCGGACCCTTCCGGTTCCTCCCGCGGGTGGTAAATCCATGGGGGGATGAGACCATGTAACCTTTTCAGGCTAAGGCCCAACTACCAGTCACTTGCACATGGGCCCCTATCCCGGGCCTGGCTCCAGGGCGGGCCCCAGTAACCCTCCGAGCTGGGTACACAGACTACTTGTCCTTCTTCCCATGAAGGGTCTTTTGAACCATTCTTTGTCTGGCCCTTCGCCTAATACCTGTTGTCCTTGGGTGACCCTACCAGGGGCAAAATGCCCCCGACAGCATAGCTCCTAGGGTCCTTATGGCATTCAAACTCCTCCACCACGGTTTCAGGGGGAGTGGAAGAAAGGCGCTATGTGAAAAAGAGTCCATTTACTGCTACTAATACTATACTACTGCTATTATTGCTACTACAGATATTTTGCTGGTCAAGTCAAGTCAGTTGTGTTTGCATGGCGCGAAATCACAAGAAAAGTTATCTCATGACACATAACAAGTAGAGCAGGTCCAGCACCTCCCTCCCTCAATGAACCTCCACCCAACAATTCTCCATCAGCAAGCACATCCTGTAACAGCAGCCACCAGAACCTTCCTGAGGGTGGAGCAGATCCAGGATCAGTGGGGACGGAGAGAGAGCAGGAGAGCAGGACAGAGACAAAGACAGAGAATGGAGGAAGACAGAGAGACAGAAGGAGAGAGAGGGACAGAGATAAAGAGAGAGAGAAAGGAGGAGAGACTGATGGACAGAGACAAAGACAGAGAATGGAGGAGGACAGAGAGACAGAAGGAAAGAGAGGGACAGAGATAAAGAGAGAGAGAAAGGAGGAGAGACTGATGGACAGACGGGGACGTGAGCAGGTGGAGCTACAGGTGGCAGCTGGAGCCTCTTCAGGTCTGGAGCCTCCTCCAGCAGCACCAGGATCTGGGATGAGGGGAGAAGAAGACCAGCTAGTAACACGTATGAGGACAGGAGGAGGAGAGAGAAGCCCAGTGCATCATGGGAGATCCCCAGCAGTCTGAGCCTATAGCTGCAGATCTAAGTGCCAGCCTAAGCAGTCCTGACTATAAGCCTGATCAACAAGGAAGGTCTTAAGTCTGCTCTTAAACCTTGAGAGGGGGTCTGGGTCCTGGACTGAAACTGGGAGACGGTTCCACAGGAGGGGAGCCTGATAGCTGAAGGCTCTGGCTCCCATTCTACTGTTAGAACTCTAGGAACCAGCAGGAACCCTGCATCCTGGGAGTGAAGGGTTCTAGCTGGATCATAGGGGACTAGGAGCTCTGTCAGGGATGAAGGAGCCTGACTGTTGAGGACTTTGATGGTAGAAGAAGAATTTGAAATTCTGTTCTGAGTCTGACAGGGAGCCATGCAGAGAAGCAGTCCAGGGGAAACCTGGTCTCTGCTACCAGTTCTAGTCAACGCGGGCAGCAGCGTTCTGGACCAGCTGGAGAGTCTTTAGGGACTTAGTAGTCCAGCCTGGTAGGAGGGAGGTGCAGTAATCCAGCCTGGAAGTGACAAAAGCAGGGACTAGTTTTTCTGCATCTTCTTGAGCCAGGATGTGTCTGATCTTAGCGATGTTACGTAGATGGAAGAAGGCGTCCTGGAGATTTGTTGAATGTGGGAGTTAAAGGGTCCTGGTCAAAGAGAACTCCTAGGTTCCTACGGTGGTGCTGGGGGCCAGGGTGGTGCCATCCAGGGTACCTGTCTCATCAGATCAGGTGGTCCTCAGGTGTTTGGGCCCAGCACAAGAACTTCAGTTTATCAGAGTTAAATAAAGGAAACGATGGTCCTCCATGTTTCCTGTCCTTCAGACAGGCCTCCAGTTCAGTCAGCTGGTTTGTTCCATGTGGATCATTGATGAGTTCAGCTGTGTGTCGTCTGCATAGCAGTGAACATTCATGGAGTGTTTCCTGATCATGTGACCTAGAGGAAGCAGGTACAGGGTGAAGAGGACTGGTCCAAGCACAGAGCCTTGCGGAACACCAGAATTGACTGTAGTGGTCTCAGAGGAACCATCATTAACTAACTGCCTCAGGTGTAGGAGTTTAAGTATCTTGGTGTCTTGTTCAAGAGTGAGGATAGGACATAACTGGAGATTGACAGGCGGATTGGGGCAACAACCGCGGTGGTGTTGTGGTGCTAAACCGGTCCATTGTAGTAAAGAGGGAGCTTAGCCAATAGCCGAGGCTCTCGATTTACCAGTCAATCTACGTTCCACCCCTCACCTGTGGTCATGAGCTCTGGGTAATGACCAAAAGAACAAGATCCTGAATACAAGCAGCCAAAATGAGTTTCCTCCTCAGGGAGGCTGGACTCTCCCTTAGAGACAGGGTGAGAAGCTCAGTCCTTCAGGAGGGACTCAGAGTAGAGCTGCTGCTCCTCCATGTAGAGGAGTCAGTGGAGGTGGTTCAGGCATCTGGTGAGGACGCCTTCTGGACGGCTCACTCGGGTGGTTCTCCAAGCATGTCCGACTGGTAGGAGGCCTCGGGGCCGACCCAGGACACGCTGGAGGGATTATTTCTCAGCTGGCCTGGGAACGCCTCAGGATTCCCCCGGAAGAGCTGGTGGAAGTGGCTGGGAGAGGACAGTCTGGGCTTCCTTGCTGAGGCTGCTGCCCCCGCAACCTGGACCAACCGAATAAAGTGGTAGACAATGACGAGGACAACGACGACGACATGATTAACTAGTACCAGCTGAGATGGACCTTGTAAATATGACCTAAACCAGTTTAGTGTGGTTCCTTTAATGCCAGTGACAGGTTACGGTCTCTTTAGTTGGATGTGATGGTCAATGGTATGCTACTACTACTATTACTGCTAATACAACTAACAGTATTTCTACTACCAGGGCGAAGACCCTATTATGTTTGTTTTAACTTCTACTTGTACTACTGCCACTGCTATGACTACTTGTACAATGACTATCATTACTACTACAACTTCTACAGGTATTACAACTTCTACTACTGTAACTATTTCCTCTACTTCTGCTACTACTATTACTACTATGACTGGTATTACTATTACTAATGTCACTGCTCCAATTGCTCTTACTTGTGTTACTATTACGACTAAAACTATGACTACTTCTTCCACATATACTACTAATATTACTATTACATTGGTGGCCTTGTTAACATACCCACCTGTTCCAGCTGTTCACATCAGGACTGGAGCAGAACCATCGCTGCATCTGTCCATCTTGAATATTATCACCTAAAAAAAGATGTCATCCTTGTCTTTATGTGTCTGTTTTTTACGTTGAGCACATATGTACTGAGGCGTGATTGCAGTACATTTACTTTTGTGTCTTCTATGCTTAATAGGGAAGAAGAAAGCAATGCAAAAGGAGGAGTGTGGAAGATGAAAGTACCAAAAGAAAGTACTGTAGGTGTTGTGCTCTGTTAAGCTTTTGAAGTAATATAGTATATTCCTGTATATGAACATGCTTGGCTTTCTCATTATAGCAATAATTCACTGACTAAAATATTATACTGTTCTGCATTATGCACTTATTAAGGAATTATTGGTGAATGTAATGAACAGAATGACTAGTTCACTTCTGGTTTCAGGCTGCAGTTTGGAAGGAATTGTTACTGGCAACTATTGGGGAGCAATTCGCAGATTACTGTGCTTCAGGTACCGCTGCTTCGCCTTCTCCTTCGCCTTCTCCTTCGCCTGTGCTGGTACTGATGGATGCTGGTTGTTTGCTGCTGTCATTGTCAGCTCTGTTTTGTTGGTCTCTCCTTAGACGACGAGGTGGTTGGTGTCAGCGTTAGCGTCCGAGATCGAGAAGATGTTGTACAGGTGTGGAACCGAGACGCTTCTCTGGCTAACGAAGCCAGTATCTTGGGGAAAATCTATGAGCTTCTCCCGTACATATCTTTTAAAGCTGTTTTTTATAAGTGTAAGTATGCAATGTTTTTGTTTTTATCTGCGTTAAAAACTATTGCCTGCAAAGAAAAGACTTGTTAGTGGCTGAGTGCCAGCTACTAGCGTAGTGAAGCAGGTAACATTCGTTACTGAACAGCAAGGTTCATGTTGGTTCAAATGCTGCGGAGATGAGGAGGGTGGCAGTTTTTGACTCAGTTAACATTTAGCGCTCAATGTCTGTGGAGGAGTTCGGAGATGTTTGATTGATTGTCTTGGCTGCATAAAGAGAAGACAATTTGTGTGGAATGAATGAATGAATGAATAAATAAAATATTTAATAAAAATAAATAAATAATGTGTGTGTGTGTATACACACACATATATATGTATATATACATACATACATATATGTATATACACATGTATATACGTATGTATGTATATTTACATATATATGTGTATATATATGTATGTGTGTATATATATATATTTACATACATCACACACACATATATGTGTGTTTGTGTGTGTGTCCTGTATATGAAAGGGTCAATAACCCCATTCAATCCTCTTTCAGCTCACATGGAACATCACGCCTTCGAGGGAGGACGTTCAAGACATTAGATGATGCACTTTTGTTACCTGAACTCTGTACCTGCCTTGAAAGGTGTTGTCCACAAACTAATCAAGAATATTATTTTGTTTTCAGAAATGAAATTGTATCAATATATTTTTATAGCTCTTACTGACTGATGCCTTGTTTCATGTGAACCTCTGGAGCCTTCAGAGAATGTGTATCCAGCGTAAATCTCATCCGTTCATGTTGGTGTTGGCCTCCTCCTCTGCTGCACCGCCGTGGTCCTGCTCTCTGCTTGACCCTTGACCCTCATAGCTTATTTCTAGGATCCAAGTCACAGCTTCCTTCTCCACTAGATTTTAGCCGTTTAAGATTTTTGATATTTCATTCATATTTAAATCGTTTGCTTCTCAAGTGCCAACGTAAGTTTCTGTCCAAGTTGTGGTTGTAAAAACCTTGGGATGCAGGACGGAGGTGGATGAAGCAGACATGTAGGGGTGAATCCTGAGACCAACCAACTCACAGAAATGCATGCCAACAACTGTCACGCACAATTTAAACTCCTCAGTGAGTGGAACTGTGATTGATTCTTTGATTGAACAACAAAAAACATGACTGCTGAATAAAACCCCAAACACAAGAATCGTAGAATGTCAGTCGTGATCTAATGATCAGTCCATCTGATTGGAACATGCAGTGAAATGGTCGGTATGAATTACCTCCGATATGACCACATTATTCCTGTTGACTCCCACATACTCACGTGGAGTCTGTGAAAACTTTCTTCACTTTCCTGAACCCCACTTTCCATGAAAAGTTTCAGAAAGTTTCTGGGAAACTTTCCACCCCTGCAGCCCTAATCTGAATGGCTTCCAAGGACAGAGTGAAAGCCCCGTGTGGTTTGTTGAATCTTCAACAAATACAAAATGTCCAAAAATACAATACTGCAATACTGGGAAATACTGCAGCACATTACTCCTAACCAGTAAAGTGATATCATATTCATCCATTTTCCAGCACTGTGTGTGTGTGTGTGTGTGTGTGTGTGTGTGTGTGTGTGTGTGTGTGTGTGTGAAGAGAAACTTGGTGGTGCTGCCTCTCAGTACTTGTTTGTACTTGTTCCCCACACCAGTAAATCTAGTTTTCTCACTGACCTTTGTACTTGTAACTAAAATACACAGAGAGAACTGCAGCCTTTGGTCCTGTCATTGCCATTTGCAGCAGATGCACATTTCAAAGACATGGACAGATGTGGCATTCGGAGACATCTGCTTCTGTCAGAATGTACTCGTAAAGGTGCTATTTGTAAGTTTTGGCCCCTTTGTGATTTGTCAATCAGTCTCGTGACTCACGACTGCTTGATGTCAGTGACGCTACACCAGAAGCCTCTCATACATTTGACGTCCCGCCACATTAATAGTTCACCTTCGGACTGGTTGATGCGCTTGTTAGAAGACAGTACTTCCTTTGTAAACTTGACTTTTGCAGTGGAATTAAGTGAACTAAGCAAATAAAAGGAAATGAGAATATAATTATTGTGATCTGTGTCTGCTGGTGCATGTCAAGTATGTTTTAACACCTCAGTTTTTCACCAACGTTCTCTGGACACTCATTAATCACTGTTAATTAGTTCAGCTGCACATTACAGTCACGCACACTTTTGGCTCGGAGGCCAAACGCTCGCCACATCTCTTCTCTCTAACTGAAGTGATAGCCAGCCATCTTTTGTACATTTCTAGACCTTAAAAGAACGCTGTCTGTTCTATCCTAGTGACCCAGGAAGTCTTGGGTCACTGCTGCAGCTGAACAGGTCACACATCACCTGAGCCATAGTGGTTGGCGCTGTTAGGTCACAGCAGGGAGGCCCTGGGCTCAAGGCCCGACTGTCCCAGGTCCTTTCCTTGTGTTCCCCTCTGTGTGGGTTTATGTTAGGTCCTCTGGTTCCTCCCTCCAGCAAAAACATGTAGCTCAGGTGAATTCTGTGCGTGCTCCTGGCCAAGGTGCTGGAGAAGATCCGGAGTCGGTCCCAAAGTGCACCAGCTGCTACCAGGGACCAACAAGAAGGGACGGAAACATTTTGACGTGGAATCGTGCGTTAATGGGTTACTGACTACCATAACTGTGACCTGGTGATGTGGATGTTAAAAATGACCTTGTTGCTCAATCTCCTTGCCAGGCTGTCAACCAGGACCACATCCAGGTTGAGGTCACAAAGGTTTGAGCAGCTACAGACTTGCATCTGTGATTTACAGTGAAGGGAATGGTTTTAATATTGAATTATTCAGTTAAAAATGCCTGGAATTGCAGCACCATCCCACATCAAGGCAACATCAAAAATCAAAAACCCGCCTCATCCACATTTTCATTTCTGTTGTTCTCTCCTACTTTTAATGTTTAGACTTTCCTTCCTTCCTATTTTGTTTATTTCATTCAAGCAACACGATTCAGTCGCAGTCGTCCGGTGCTGTCAGGCGTCTCCTGCAGACGTTCTCTCTCCCCCTCGTTCCCGGCTGGTGGACGCAGCTCCCCTCAGCAGCAAAGCAAAAACACCATTCATCCCCTTTGGAAATCAAGAGGCGCTCCCATTCATTTGCTTAATTACCTAATTAACAGCAAGCTAATTACTTTGTTGTATGCATGGGTTTGTGTGGAGAGGCCAGCACGTAACTGATAGTGATCCTCAATTAATTTGCAACTACACTTCATCAAGCCGGGCCCTTAATCCACACTACACAGCGCCAGCGTGACTCCGGCAAAACATGCTAATAAATTCAGACGGAGACAGCGAGTCGTTGGGCTGCGCTGAGCCGACACATCCAGTATTGACATGCAGATCAAGCCACTGAGGAACAAGAGAGCTGGATTACGTGCTAGATTGACTTCATAACACTGTTTATACATCTGAATGTTTGTGATTAATTGCAGCAGACAATCACAGTCAAACGCTGGAGAAAGAAGCTGCAGTAATCCTGGATCGCTCACGACTGCCAGCAAGGCAGCAGCACCACCCTGTTATCAATATTAGGGGATGAAAGCAGCTACACACAGAAGATCATACTTCATAAACTGTCATTCTTTACTACACCCGCGCTCAGGATTCAGACAGGACTTCTTGTGATTGGGTGGAAAGGGCCTCCAATTCCAGAATGACCTTTGTCTGAATTATGATAATGAAATGCACATCTGTGGTCAGCACACGTTCCTCCTGAGCAGCAAACTATTTGTGTTGAACGGTGTTGAGGCAAGGGATTATTGACTTATTTGACCTGCCTTCAAATCTCAGGTTCCTGAACCTGAGACAACCAGCTGAGGACATGTTTGAGGTTCCAGAGCAAAGAGACTCTGGTCAACAGACTCCATCTTAGTTCTGACGTGCGGTGAAACATCAACCTGAGAGACGGTGAACAGGTTCCGCCACCTCCCAGCCACGAGTATGTGGCCAGTGTTCCATCAACGGGCCATGCAGGGGAGACTAGAAGCACACCTGTGCACCTGTGACCTTGACCTTTGACCACCAAAATCTCTTCAGTTCATCCGCGAGTCCCCCTGGATGTTTGTGTCATGTCCATCACGTTGGTCCCGTATGGCGAAGGAATCCCTCGTGCCTTCGTGTCCCAGCTGAAAGCTCAGATTCACACGATGGCACAGTTCAGCTGAGTCGTCACAAACAGACGTTCATAGCTGATAATACTTCACCTCTCGTGTACTCATGCAGTATCACCCAGTGGCAGTACCTCAAAGGATCAGATCAGGTCCTCTTAGCAGCGGCAGGGAAGGACAGGAAGTGGATGGAGTCTCAGCTGTCCGAGGAGCACGCCGCTTCAGTCACTCTGTCCTCTGTGGGGTCGTGACCTGTGCTGCACTACGACCAGCACACGCCAGTGACGCCACCGAACACATGTGGAACAGTAGGACGTGGAGGAAGAGTAACAACCACAACGATAAATAAATAACTGGTGAGTGGATCAGCTGCTGCTCCTGTCCGCCGCACACAGGCTGATGGACGCGCTCGCACTCTGATGTCATGTGATGTCTACTGGACCCTCAGGACACAACCGGCCGCCATGATGTGAAGGACTACAATGCTTCTTGACTCGGGAAAAAGGAAAAATGAATTCAACCATAATGTTTCAGCACATGAAAGCTAAAGGAACTGAGACAGACCTCCTGAACAGAGAAGCTCCCCAAACTCCTGGGGGGGCACCGGTCTGGGGACCGTCAGCACTGAGGTGAGAAGCAATGTTCTGAGCTCCCACCAACCACCGCTGTGAGCCTGCAGCCTCTCCAGAGGGGGGCGCTGTCTACCCAGGAACCGGGCCGCGCTGCAGGGTTTGTCCGCGGCGGTTTCCCCGCTGCTACGGCCGGGATGAGGGTTCCAGTCCGGACTGACGCTCTCGCGCCTCAGACACCCGCTTCCTGCTTGGGGGTGGGGGGGGGGGGGGGGGGCGATGATCAGATCCGGGAGCATCCTGCCCGCCGCCCGGGGGGGCCGGAGCCCACACGTTCTCACCGAGGTCACGAGAGCTGTGCCAGCTCAGAACCAGTACCAGCTCAGAACCAGTACCAGCTCAGAACCAGTACCAGCTCAGAACCAGTACCAGCTCGCTGAAACTCCTGTCTGCTAATTAGACATACGTTTCTAACAGCCCCCCCCCCCCCCATTGCACCAGAAGGACCCACTAAGTACCACATCTGGGTTCTACCGCGGTTACGTGAGGACCTGCTATCAGCCTTGTTTACCCAGCAGGTGGATATGACGTCACGGACCTGGAACATCTAAACAACAACATCCAAATCCGCGATTCTTCCTTTTTTCTCTTCTTCGCTTCTCAGCTGTTAAAATCTGACGCGAGCGCTCAGCTCGGAGCTCGCGCGCCGGGGGAGCCAGGCGGGACCGGCGGTTCTCCGTTTCCTGCTTGACGCCGCGGTGAGAGCAGCAGCTCCCCGAGTTACTGAGTTAGTTAGTTAGTTAGTTGATTAGTTAGTTGGTGAGTGAGTGAGTGAGTTGTTGTTGGTTAGTTCGCGCCCTGCTCGCCACCCCAGCGGCCCCAGCGGAGGCGGGCGGAGTGATACTGTTGGTGTTTACGGTGAGAGTTGTCGCGGTACTCGAGCCCCGCGTGCCGTCCGCCGCTGCCCGGTAAGTTCCTCCTGCTCTTGTTTTTGTCTGCTGGGACCGCGAGTGTCCGCGGCTCCACCGGTGAGCGCTAACAAACACCTGCGGCTGCAGTCAGCGGCAGGTTCGCCTCCCGGTGTGCCGCTGGTAACTTTGACCGAGTTGTCGGCGGCTGAGGGGACCGGGCGCGGGGACCGGGACTGAGGGGACCGGGGCGGGGGCCTCCGGTAAACTCGTGTCCGCGGGTGTCGGTTGGGGAAAGTAGCGCTTGATTCCGTCCGGAGCCGTTAAAGTTGTTGGAAGTTTGTGTGCCGTGATTTCCGAGGAGTCTCACCAGGTCGCGGGCTGTCGTCCCCCACGTGCTCACGTCCCCGGACTCCAGAGCCCCGAAGATGGGACAACCGGCCCCCAACGCTGAAGTCCCGCGAACCCCCGTTTTGGTTCCGCGGTTCCGCCGCTGGACTCGGGTCCAGTTTCTCAGCTCCAAAGTTTGACTCGTTAACTGTGTTTATTTTTTATTGTGTTCGTTGTTTATTGTATTTATTGTTTATGCTATTATTGTTTGTGTTTATTGTTTGTGTTATTTAGTGTTGGTATTTATTGTTTATAGTGTTTGTTGTTGTTGAGCAGCAGGACGCTGGCTGTTGTTCCTCCTCCTGTGAGGATCAACAGTTGCAGGGCTCCCCCCGGCGCCTGAACCTGTCTGATAGCAGGTAAATTCCAGACAAACAGAAACTCTAATATCCAGCCGAACTACGTCAGCGGTGCGTTTCTGATCCTTTTATAAAACAAAGCAGGTAAATGTGACCGCCGCTCAGATCGGGAATATTTAACACAACAACTGTGCAGCTTCCAACTTTGAGGGTCTGAAAATGTAGAGAAGGAAAACTGCAGCTTGAAGTGCCCCCCCCCCCGCTGGGATTAGTCATTGTGAGGAGTCTGAGAGGAGAAGAAAAAATACTTTTTGTTGGAGAAGTTAAGTAAACAGCTCCAACAAGCGAACCTTGACAACCCAGATTAGGGAAACAGTGGAGATCAAACTGGTGCGTTGGCTGCTGTCAGGAGGAGGACAGCCGGCGCTGGTCTGCCGGCGCTGGTCTGCCGGCGCTGGTCTGCCGGCGCTGGTCTGCTCACTTATGCAGAAGTGGACCTTTACAGGCGCTGACCCGGCTGAAAACACAACCTCCACTTTTGGTGCAACTTTCCAGGCCTGCTGTTTCCACCGGGACCAAACAAACGCCGTCCTCCTCCTAACAGCTCCGCTCTCTCTGCCCTCCTACCTCAGTGTGTTGGGGGCCCCCTCTGAGAGGAAGAGCAGCTGTGTGCTTTGCACTGACGCGAGCTCCTGAACGCACCGGTCTGTGATTCTGTCGTGTTTGGAAAGCCCTGGTTTCCAGTTGGGCCTCTTCAGGCTTCGGCTGCGCCGCTCTTTGTAGAGAGTTTAGGTTCAGCTGCTGAGAAAGTAGTCGGTCACGCTGGCGTTGAGTCCGAGGACTCGGCCGTGAGAGGAGCGGCCCTCTTTCATCTGCTGGCTCAGTGTTTGTGAAGACGCAGTCAAATACCCTTCGCTGGGAAGTGGGGCTGTAAACTGACTGCGCCTGAATGATAAGGGGAGTTATTTCAGTCCGGTGTGGGAACGCGGTTCGGCAGTTGCTCCGTTCTTTTTCTTTCATGTTTGCTCGCCAGCTTCACCCTTCATCTGATTTCAGACACAAGATGCTCTCAAAGAAGTTGCTTGAAATATTTTTTTTCACAAAGCAAGAAAAGTGACAGATGAATAAAGAGAATTTTCTGGTAAATGAATTTGTCATGTGATTTTTCTTGCATGTGTGCTTTACACAGCACGAAGGGGGACAAGCGCGGCTCCGTGAATATTAGTGCCGCATTACATGAATGCATGTACTAAGCAAGGTCAATCATATTTCTAGGGGAAAGGCTCCGTGTGTGCCCTCTGCGGCGAGCCCAGGCAGGTGAGCCCAGGCAGGTGAGCCCAGGCAGTTCCCAGGTCTCTACTGAGGAGGCAGAACCTGCGACCCAGGCTCTTCATTCCTTTCTGATATTGTCACTTTCCGTCTATAAACGGAGAGTTGCTGACAAAAGCGTCATCCGCCTGCTTGGGGAGAGAAGGGCCGTGCAGCAGCGGTGAGTTCAAGGGAGTCAGGGAAAGTTCTGGGAGGGTTGTGTTCCTGAGTGCAGCGCTGAAATACTGCTGTTGCTGCTCTGGAGGTGTCACAGTCGCCTGACGGTTCAATTGGTGAACTGTGCACTTCTTCCAGTAGCCTTAGCTCAGCACCCCTTGACCCGCATCCCTCCACGGGGGGGCGGGTCAGGGGGCGGTGCTGCTTACGTGGAAGTGTCCCCCGTTTCAGTCTGCAGGTCAATATAGACTAAAGAAACATGCTGTTGTATCACATGCATCACCATATTTGTGATGGAAATTGTTCAGGATTAGAAACGTGGACGTTTATCAAGGTGGTCAGGCTCGACGCCGAGAATGGGACAAATTTTCACTCCCCCCCCCGTCATCAGATTTAGACAATATTCAGGATGTAGCCAGACAATCTCCTTGCTTGTCACCCTGGTTTGAAGGCAAGTGTTTTTATCTCTGAGAGAACATTTTACCCAGAATTTTAAAAAGTGTGTTTTGGTCTCATCTGATTTTCTGGAGCTCAACTGGAAAACCAGATTTTACTGGACGCTGCTGTGGATGTTTTCTCTGATGGTGTCACTGTCTGTCAACAGGATTACATGAGAACTCCAGGGACAAATTTCCCCGGGGGGGCGCCTTTAAATACGAGTACCCATCCGAATACACAAAAAAACTATTTCTGTCTTTCATTAGCATTGTGAAGTAGAGATAAAAATTCTGAAAATTATATAAAATAATATTCAGAGGCTGGAGTTGGTGACATCACATGGCGATGGTGCAGGCTTCTTCCTCACATCAAAGCAAAAACACATCTTAAGTTCAAGGTGGCGGTGGAGAGGAACATCCTGCTGCCTGAAGAACCTCCCTCCTAGCAGAGCAGTTGTGGAACCTCCCTCCTTGCAGAAATTGTCAAGAACCTCCCTCCTAGTAGAGCAGATGTAGAACCTCCCACCTAGCAGAGCAGTTGTGGAACCTCCCTCCTTGCAGAGCAGGTCAAGAACCTCCCTCCTAGTAGAGCAGGTCAAGAACCTCCCTCCTAGTAGAGCAGGTGTAGAACCTCCTACCTAGCAGAGCAGTTGTGGAACCTCCTACCTAGCAGAGCAGCTGTGGAACCTCCCTCCTTGCGGAGCAGGTTAAGAACCTCCCTCCTAGTAGAGCAGGTCTAGAACCTCCCTCCTAGTAGAGCAAGTGTAGAACCTCCCTCCTAGTAGAGCAGGTGTAGAACCTCCCTCCTTGCAGAGCAGGTCAAGAACCTCCCTCCTTGCAGAGCAGGTCAAGAACCTCCCTCCTTGCAGAGCGGGTCTAGAACCTCCCTCCTTGCAGAGCGGGTCTAGAACCTCCCTCCTAGTAGAGCGGGTGTAAAACCTCCCTCCTAGCAGAGCGGGTGTAGAACCTCCCTCCTTCAATGAACCTCCACCCAACAATTCTCCATCAGCAGCACATCCTGCAACAGCAGCCACCAGAACCTTCCTTTACCAGCAGGAAAGTGGAGCAGATCCAGGATCAGTGGGGACGGAGAGAGAGCAGGAGAGCAGGACAGAGACAAAGATGGTTAAAAGAGGGACAGAGAGAGAAAAGAGGGAGAGAAACAGGGACATAGACAAAGACTGAGAAGGACAGACAGAAAAGAGGGACAAAAAGGAAGAGAGGCAGACAGGGAGAAAGAGAGAATGAGGACAGACAAAGATGGTGAAGAGACTGACAGAAAGAAGCGAGAGAGACAGGACAGGGATGTAGACAAAGATAGAGAAAGGAGAGAGAGGGAGATGGAGGACAAGGACTGAGACATGGAGAAGAGACTGACAGAAAAGAGGGATTGAGAAAGGATAGGGAGAGTTAGATAGACGGAGAAGAGAAGGACAGGCAAAGATGGAGAAGAGACAGAAAAGAGTGACAGAAAGCGAGACATGAGGGTTGGGCAGAGACAAAGATGGAGAAGAGAGGGACCGAGAGAAAGGAGGGAGAGAAAGATGGAAGACTGGGACAGACAAAAGGGAAGAGACTGAAAAGAAAGGGACTGACAAAGGAGGAAGATAGAGGATGGGAAAGACAAAGATGGAGAAAAGACAGAAAATGTAGGGAGAGAAACGGAGGGAAGGGACAAAGACAGAGAAGAGAGATGAGGACAGGGACTGAGAGAGGGGAAGAAGACAGATGGAGGACAGACTAAGACTGACTGAGAAGAGGCAGAAAAAAGATGGACAGAAATGGGAGAGAAAGAACAAAGACAGAAGAGACAAAAGAGAGACAGAGATGCAGGACATTGACAAAGATGAAGAAAGCAGAAAGAGTGAGATGGAGGATCGGGACAAAGAATAGAGATGAAGGAGGGAGAGAGCGATGGAGGACAGAAGAGACAATAGGACAGAGAATGGAGGGAGGGAGAGAGATGGAGGACAGGAACAGACAAAGAAGGAAAAGAGACTTTAAATATGACAGATGGAGGACAGAGACAGAAAAGAGAGGGAAAGAAATAGGAGGGAGAAAGAGAGAGATGCAGGACTGAGACAAAAATAGAGAAGAGCTAGAAAAGAGGGAAAGGACAGGATACAAAGATGGAAAAGAGACGGACATCAAAAAGAGGGAAGGAGAGAGACAGACAGGTGGGAACAGAGGACAGGAACTGAGACAAAGATGGAAAAGATGTAAGAAAGAGAGGGAGAGTAGGGGTGAGAGACAGGACAGGGACAAAATGGAGAGGAAAGAAAAGAGGGACAGAGATAGGAGGGAGAGAGTGGATAGGGACAGACAAAGAGGGAGAAGAGGTAAAAGGGATACAGAGAGAAAAGGGAGAGTAAGACAGAGGGAAACAAGACTGATGTAGAAGAGATAGAAAAGGGAGAGGGACAGACAGGTGGGGAAGAGATAGAAAAGGGGGACAGAGAACAAGGAGAGGGGAACAGTGATAGAGACAATACAGAGAAGAGACAGATGTTAAAGAGAGGGACAGAGAGAAAGGAGAATAGATGAGGATGGACAAAGAGGAAGAAGAGATACAGAAAGAGAGATGGAGGACAGGGACAGACAAAGACAGGAGAGATGAGGACAGAGACAAAGATGAGAGACAATGGGACAGAGTAAGGAGGGAGGGTGAGAGAGATGGAGGAGAGGAACAGACAAACGGAAAAGAGACTTAAAAGAGATGGACAAAGGGAGAAAGAGATGGACAGCGACAGGAGAGACAATGGGACAGAGAAAGGAGGGAGAGAGATGGAGGAGAGGAACAGACAAAGATGGAAAAGAGGGAAAGAAACAGGAGGGAGGGAGAGATGCAGGACAGAAAAATGGAGAAGAGATAGAAAAGGGATAAAGAGAAAGTAGGGAAAGGACAGACAATGATGAAGAAGAAAGAAAAGAGGGAAAGAGATGGGTAGAGGAACAGAGACAAAGATGGAGACAGGGACAGAGACAAAGATGGAGAAGAGATGGGGAAAAGAGGGACAGGACAGGAACTGAGACAAAGATAGACAAGAGGTAAGAAAGAGGGAGAGAAGGGGTGAGGAGCAGGATAGGGACAAATATGGAGAAGAAAGAAAAGAGGGAGAGGGACAGACAAAGATGGGGAAGAGATAGAAAAGGAGGACAGAACAAGGAGAGATAGGGACAGTGATAGAGACAATACAGAGAAGAGAGACTTAAAAGAGAGGGATTGAGATAAAGGTGGGAGAGAAACAAGGGATAGAGAAAGACTGAGAAGAGACAGAAAAGAAAAGGAAAGGGGGAGGTAGAAAAAAGGAGGGAGAGAGAGAATGACAGCCAGACTGGGACATGAACAAAACAGAAAGAGAGACTGAGGGACGGAGGACAAGGGAGTGAAGACGCACCACAACAACAGTAAACTATTGAGCAGTAGTAACATCTACCTGCTACTGACATCAGCATTAGAATACTAGAACTGATACTAGTACTATCAGCATGTTAGTGTCAGTGCTAACCCTGCAATAAAAAGACTGATAAATACTACGAGAGGTGCAGCACCTCAGTACATTGGAGAATGTATTTGACAAAATAGTTTCATGACAAGAAGTTACTGAGATTTTTTTCTTGAATAATTTTGAAAGACTTCTGTGCCAATTCACATTTACGGTTGAAACTAAAAAGTCTCTCTTCTCTGACGGAGGTAAACGACAGGACGCTGGCGGTCAGATGTGGCCTCCATGGCTCAATCGTAAGACGGCTTTTATTTTTTGTTAAAATTAGATCAACAAAACTCAAAGGTGTTTTTTGTTGTTGTAGGGCAACATGGACAGGCAGTGAAGTCGCATCTTTTTGGACCAATCAAGACACCAGCGAGTGGATTACATCTGAATCGTAAGTGTTTCATCTATTTGGAAGTGAAATGGCTGAAGACCAAATCAGATCTTGTGGCGTGGCTGCTGGGGAAGGCTACACCCTGGCACCACGGCAGCGTTACTGCACCGGGGCTGGTATTGTCCGGGTACGGCACAACAAAATTAAAAGTGCTACAGTTTGTTCAAGTGCCACAGACAACCAAACCACACGAGCCTCGTACACAATCAATCACGATGGCTAAAATCACCACTGAACAAGTCGCCAAAGGAAAAAAGACAAAGGACAAAACCAATCAATGTTTTGTTATTGGAGTCCATTCAGGACGCTCATTGCTCACTGTTGCCTCTTGAGGATCAAAGTCATGGCGCAAGAGGCGCTGAGGCCAGCTGTTTCATGCTCAACATCTTGTTTTACAACTCATGCCCGTATCAGTGGTTGGTGAAAATGTCTGTCAGTCGTCTGGAGGCTGCCAGCTCCGTGTCAGGGGTGCGTGGGGAAGAGCTGCTCGCTAAAGATGAAGCTTTCACGGCTCTTTCACATGGACTTCGGGGGTTGGATTACAATCCAGTTAACAGAGCCACAGTATCGTGGTAAAATAATTCATCATGCTTCCTGATAATTTACAGTTTTCTTTGACTACGTGATTACTTTATAAGGATCCATAACTAACATTAACAGATGAATTTACAAAGTATCACTTGAGTTTCCTGGGGTGACTCGCCATTCCTCATCAGTGAGACCTGATCATTAGAGGTGGGAGTCTTCACCTCGGGAGTCCTTTACCATGCACCTGTGTTACATCCTTTTTTTTGATAGTAGCAGGTAAATATGATTTTTGGTTTTTTGATTTAGAACGTGCTTTAAAATTTAGAACACCACCATGTGACTGAAAAACAGCTCTTAATGCAACACGTGTTGACATCTTAGAGGCCTCACTGGGGTGATGTGTTCCATAGTTACATACGAGTCTGTTGCATCAGAAGTAATGTAACGTCATGTAATGGAACTTTACTCAATGACTCTGTCAGACATTTTGTACTTGTAGCAAGTATCTAGTCCAGCTCACACGTGCTCTTGAGGATCCTGGGAGTGTTCTTATCTGTCATCCCTGGTCTTTAGCCCAGCATGAATTATGTAGCGTAGCATGTAGCATACCATGAAGCATGTAACGTAGCATGCATCCACAGCTCATTCAATCATGGCAACACCATTGAAACCCTGTTATTGTCCAGCTGGTGTTGGTGAATTGGCAGCAAACATGAGTAGGCTTGATTCTGTTTTGTTGCTGTCCTGACTTCCTGCTTCCTGTTCTTCTTTCTGCTTCCTTCTCTTCTTCCTGCTTCCTGGTCTTCATCACCATGCAAACTGTCATCATGTCAAAGGTGAAAATAAGTGTAAAGGTCCCTGTGTTGACCCTGAAAAGTTCCCATCCATCCATCCATCCATGCATCATCCATCCATCCATCCATCCATCCATCCGTGCATCATCCATCCATCCATCCATCTGTGCATCATCCATCCATCCATCCATCCATCTGTGCATCATCCATCCATCCATCCATCCGTGCATCATCCATCCATCCATCCATCCATCCATCCATCCATCCATCCGTGCATCATCCATCCATCCATCCATCCATCCATCCATCCATGCATCATCCATCCATCCATCCGTGCATCATCCATCCATCCATCCATCCATCAGTGCATCATCCATCCATCCATCCATCCATCCATGCATCCATCCATCCATGCATCATCCATCCATCCATCCATCCATCCGTGCATCATCCATCCATCCATCCATCCATCTGTGCATCATCCATCCATCCATCCATCCGTGCATCATCCATCCATCCATCCATCCATCCATCCATCCATGCATCATCCATCCATCCATCCATCCGTGCATCATCCATCCATCCATCCATCCGTGCATCATCCATCCATCCATCCATCCATCCATCCATCCGTGCATCATCCATCCATCCATGCATCATCCATCCATCCATCCATCAGTGCATCATCCATCCATCCATCCATCCATCTGTGCATCATCCATCCATCCATCCATCCGTGCATCATCCATCCATCCATCCATCCGTGCATCATCCATCCATCCATCCATCTGTGCATCATCCATCCATCCATCCATCCATCCATCCATCCATGCATCATCCATCCATCCATCCCTCCATCATCCATCCATCCATCCATCCATCCATCCATCCATCCATCCATCCGTGCATCATCCATCCATCCATCCATCCATCCGTGCATCATCCATCCATCCATCCATCCATCCGTGCATCATCCATCCATCCATCCATCCATCCGTGCATCATCCATCCATCCATGCATCATCCATCCATCCATCCATCAGTGCATCATCCATCCATCCATCCATCCGTGCATCATCCATCCATCCATCCATGCATCCATCCATGCATCATCCATCCATCCATGCATCCATCCATCCATCCATCCATCCATTTTCTGTACTGCTTATCTGTTAAGGGTGGTGAGGGGGTGGAGCCTATCCCAGCAGACATTGGGTGAGAAGCGGGGTTCACCCTGGACGGGTCATCCGGAGCAATTAGGGGTTCAGTGTCTTGCTCAAGGACACTCGGACATGGTCACTGCAGGAAGTGGGGATCAGACCAGCGACCCTTTGGTTGCTAGACAACCACGCTACCTCTGAGCCACGCCGGCCCTTGCAAAGTTCCCACCAGCACCAAAGTTGTGTGATGTTATAACCCATATGATTCTGGATGTTGGTCATGAACTGGCTATAGGCTAAATGTGGTGTGGTCACATGATTCGAGCCCTGCTCACTGCAGTTGGCAGCCTCCTGTAAACTCAGGTTGCAGCAGCACATCTTCAAGTGGCTCATCCTTGACTTGCTGGCTGTGTTTGGGGTTGGCAGGCCCGGCCTAATAAGAGCCATCACATGCGGGGCCTGCTCTTCCATCATCATGGCTGGCTGGAAAGTTGCTGTGCTTTGATCATGTCTTTTGGGCGCATCACTGCGGCTTAGCCTGCTGCTTGCCATGTGATAAGCCATCAGAGTACTCAGATCTGAGCCGGCAGCTCCGTGGGCTCGAGCAGAGACACGAGTAATGGAGATGAGAAGAGAGCAGCAATGCAAATTTTGTTGACAGACTGTTACTGCAGCTGTTCTCTTTGCCTTTGAATTCAACAATGTTCCTATTCACTCGTCTTTGGAGAGAAGGCCATATTTCACGTATAAAGTCTCTTCTTGGAAGAATCACTCTTCCCGTGTTGGATGTTTTGCCCTGTGGCAATTAAAACACCTTTAATTAGATGTGCTTTTTAATTGCATTGAAAACACACAGTTTAATTCCTTTTCTAACTGTTATGTTCAGATCTACTCTTAACCACACTCAATGCTTCGAAGGTCACTTTGAAGTCATATGCTGTTTTCATACCTGTGAATAAAGCACCCCCATCATGAAAGCTTGCCCCTAATTGACGGGTTGTTGCTTGTTTATTTGATATATATTTACCAGCTGGCTGGTAATTGGAAGCAGTAATTACCCAAGATGCAATGCAGTGCGTTAGCAGAGGTGCTGCTAAGCTTGTGAGTGTGCAGGTCACTATTATCATCCAGGAGAGCAGCGATGGCTAATTGGCTGAGTGTCCCTGTTTACCGTGGTGATGTACACTGGCGGTATCAAGCACAAGCTACGTCCAGCTTTGCCCTTTGAGCAGGAATGTTAAGGATACGTAAAATAAAGCCTGACTGCTGCTGGATACTGGGGGCCGATGAGGATACTGATATTTGTGAATTAAAAACTAACAAACCAACAAGAAAAGAATAACTGGAAATCTAATTTTATGACTTGACGTTCACTACACAGGCTCTCAAGAAAACTCTGAGGAAATGATGAATAAATCAGTATTTTACAGTGAGCGATGGACACCAGACCAAACTGAAGTGGAGCTGAGTTGTTAACTGCTATCGCTCAAACAAGCAGGTTGATGTTGGTTGTTAAGTCATCCACCCTGCTGGTGTGTCGAGATGGACGTGGTTGCACAGCCAAAAACAAAAGAGGCAGCCTGTTGAGCCCCTGAAACTAATTTATTATTGAATACTGTACAAGTGTTTCAGAAATGGTTCAATTTTTGTTTAAACATGTAATTTGTGTTATTGCTATTTATTTGAATCAATAAAGCCTTTTTAAAATTTGATAAAATGTGTGTTTTTGTTTTGTAGTTGAAGTTTGTATGTTTTGGGCATTTCTGAACGATCACTAAGTTGGTACCTTTGTTTATCATATCATAATTGCAGTGCTGCTCAGAATAATCTCAGCAGGAATTCTTCAATACATTTTTGCAGCATAATGAACAAAATTACATAACTTCAGCAAAATCAGCTTTAAATATCAAATTTAAGAGTGCACATTTGCAAAATGTCTCAGTTTAGATTGTCATCTTTCTCAGGTATTTTTTTTTTTGACATACACATTGTCAGCATTTTAATGTCCTGGCAGAGGTAGTTGGAACATGTGATCCTGTGGAGTTATAACATTTAAAATCTTGATGTGAAAGGGTTTCATATGTGTGCACATTGGCCAGAGGATTGGCTGAAAGTTGAGTATGGGAGGGCCAGTGAAGCCAGCAGGTGGTGGAGGGTGTGGGTGGGGCTGGAGCGGCGGTGGTGGTGGTAATGGCCTTGTTAACTGAGATTCATTATCTCTTCATTAAGAGCCCCCTGGATACTCAGGCACAGTCTTCGTCATGGTGAAGTCATCCTGCTGTGGTTTTTGAGAGCTATTCATGGAAGGTGGTGACGGTATCTTCCCTGACTCCTGATGATTCAGCTGACCCGAGACTAGCGGAGGAGGAGGAGGAGCTGGAGGTGGGGAGCTCCACTCTCACTCTCACTCTGTTGTTGAGACCCTCCAGTTGACTGGCTGAGACAAACAGAGGTGTGCAGCTTGTTTGATCCCAGTAGATCCTCCCTTGTTGTTGGCCTCTGTTGGTCGGAGTGTGTGTGTGACTTGTATTCGCTAGGCTCCTTGGAGGGAGATTGTTTTTGCTCTCAGTGTTGTAAACAGGGTGGGGCTCCATTCCCTAACCTCTCCGTTAGAGACGGTTATTTTAACAGGACTATTTTTTTGTTCATCATTTTGGTCAGTGGGGTTAGTCTGGGCTGAAATTAATGTGTTGCAGCAGGTTGTTGCTGCACGTGCAGACAGATAAACAGTTATTAGAGCAACACTGTTATTTTGTGATTGAAGAGGCTCTCAGATAGGGTTTTTCTTATGTCTGATTCAGGTCCCTATATAATCACGGAGCTCCTGAAGTGTACACTATAACTATACCTTACTACAACCAATACATGGCAATAATATCAAGAATATTAGTTTTATATGGAGGAAATGACGCTTAAAACAAGTACTGATTTGAAAATTGATCAGTGGCGTGGTTTTAGCAATAGCTAGTGACAGTTAGCTGCAGCTAGCTACAGCTAGCCATTTCCTGAACACAGCCTTCTGCCTCTGAGTTGTTTGATGTTGAGTATGTGGCAATGCCAAGCCCTAATCCCATATTTCTGCAATGCATTAAGGACAAAAAAGACGGTGTTAATGTGAAAACCCCTGAAGGTTTTAATTTAATTTGAATAACAATAACAAACTTGACAGCTAGATGTTGGCTTCTCCACGGAAGCTTTGAATCACACGTAATACCATGGAGTATCATACCAAGTCCAGATGTGTCAGACACGTGTGTCTGGAGTAGCTGCAGTGACCTGCTCCATTAACACCAAAACTGTTCCAGCTATCGGGGGATCACACTCCTCAGCCTCTAAAGGTCTACACCAGGGTACTGGAGAGGAGGGTCAGGGCGAAAGTCGAACCTCAGATCGAGGAGGAGCAGTGTGGTTTTTGTGCTGGCCGTGGAACTGTGGATCAGCTCTTCCCCCTCGCTAGGGTGCTAGAGGGGGCATGGGAGTTTGCCCAATCAGTCCACATGTGTTTTGTGGATCTGGAGAAGGCTTTTGACCGTGTTCCCAGGAGCACCCTGTGGGGGGTTACTCCTTACAAAGGGCCGTTCAGTCTCTCTCCCGGAGGAGTGAGAGTCCGGTTTGCGAAAGTCAGACTTGTTCCCAGTGAGGCTGTCACTGGTTTGTCACTGGTTCTGTTCATAACTTTTATGGACAGAATTTCTAGTTTGGTGGCTTGAGGATGCAGCTCTGCTTTTTTCGGATATGGACTCAATGGTAAATGGACTCAATGTTATATAGCACTTTTCTACCTTAGGGGCACTCAAAAGCGCTTTACAGTGTCGTCTCATTCACCCATACACACACACACACACACACACATGGTGGAGGCTGCGATGCAAGGTGCCAACCTGCTCATCAGGAGCAATTATGGGTCCAGTATCTTGCTCAAGGAGGCTTGCACATGGTCACTGGGGGAAGTGGGGATCGAACCAGCGACCCTTGGGTTGCTAGACGGCCACTCTACCCCTGAGCCATGCTGCCCATGCCAGATGACATGGTCCTCTTAGCTCCATCAAGCCATGACCTCCAGCTCTTGCTGTGACAGTTCATATTCGAATGTGAAGAATCAGCACCTCCAAGTCTGAGGCCATGGTCCTCAGCCAGAAAAAAGGGTGGCCTGCCCACTCCAGGTCGGGGGGAGGTCCTGCCTCATGTGGAGGAGTTTAATTACCTGAGGGTCTTGTTAACGAGTGAGGGTAGGATGGAGCGGGAGATTGACAGGAGGATTGGGGCGGCGTCCGCAGTGATGCGGGTGCTAAACCAGTGTGTTGTGGTGAAGAGGGAGCTTAGCCAAAAGGCGAGGCTCTCAATTTACCGGTCAATCTACGTTCCAACCCTCACCTGTGGTCATGAGCTCTGGGTAACGACCAAAGAACAAGATCATGAATACAAGCAACCGAAATGAGTTTCCTCCTCAGGGAGGCTGGGCTCTCCCTCAGAGACAGGGTGAGAAGCTCAGTCCTTCAGGAGGGACTCAGAGTAGAGCTGCTGCTCCTCCTTGTAGAGGAGTCAGTGGAGGTGGTTCAGGCATCTGGTGAGGACGCCTCCCTCAGGAGGTGTTCCAGGCATGTCTGACCAGGAGGAGGCCTCGGGGCCGACCCAGGACACGCTGGAGGGATTATTTTTCTCGGCTGGCCTGGGAACGCCTCAGGATTCCCCCTGAAGAGCTGGTGGAAGTGGGGAGAGGACAGTCTGGGCTTCCTTGCTGAGGCTGCTGCACCCACGACCCGGACCAACCGGATAAGAGGAGGAGGAAGATGAGACCAAAAGTGACGTGTAGAACATCTTGTTCTCTGTACCTGTGGGGTCCAGCAGACCTTCCTAGAGCAGAGCAGAGCAGAGCACCGACACTCCTCATCCTCACATCAGCTTAACTTTGTAAAATCTCTGCGCTGTACATGACCTGTCAGATGCACCAGGCACACTTCTCAAGACACAATCTTCACCCAACACTCTTCCCCTCACACTCGTCACCACACACTCCTCACCACAGACTGGTTACCACAAATTCCTCCCCACACTCCTCACCACACACTCTTTTTACTACATGCTATTCACTAATAAGGGGCAGGATGTGAGTGTGCGTAGTTTTATAAATCAAGGAATTTTTGTGCGTGTGAAATTTCTGCCTTTCATCCATCGGCCATCTGCATTCAGCTCTCCTGAGACCAGTTTGGCCCCTGATGTCTTTGGGAAACCTCAACCCAGGCAAGTCTAATAGAAGAACTCAATCAGGTGGCTGCAGAGTTCATCGTAGAGGGCCAACGGAGCTGTGTTGGTACAGTCGTTGCCAAAGGGCTTCTCATAGGTGGCTCAAAGAGCTGCAGAAGATGGCGAAATCTCACTTTTGCTGCTCCAGGCAACGTCTTGTCCTCAGACACCATGAGCTTAGTCATTGTGGTTGTGATTCGTTTGGTTTGTTTCTGTCCCTTCCTCCTCCCGAAACACCCCATTTGCAGATGCTAAACTCAGTTGTTGCACTGCGATCGCATTCCAATCGAAAAATTATTTCAAACTTGCAGACGTTGTTGTTGCCTTGCTTTGAGGCTTCAGCTTCAAGCTTGCCCTGCTACCTTCCATACTAGCTGCTACCACTAGCCTACCTGCCATACTAGCTGCTCCCACTAGCCTACCTGCCATACTAGCTGCTCCCACTAGCCTACCTGCCATACTAGCTGCTCCCTCTAGCCTACCTGCCATACTAGCTGCTCCCACTAGCCTACCTGCCATACTAGCTGCTCCCTCTAGCCTACCTGCCATACTGGCTGCTCCCTCTAGCCTACCTGCCATACTAGCTGCTCCCACTAGCCTACCTGCCATACTGGCTGCTCCCTCTAGCCTACCTGCCATACTAGCTGCTCCCACTAGCCTACCTGCCATACTAGCTGCTCCCACTAGCCTACCTGCCATACTGGCTGCTCCCACTAGCCTACCTGCCATACTGGCTGCTCCCACTAGCCTACCTGCCATACTGGCTGCTCCCACTAGCCTACCTGCCATAAATAAATTCAGTAAAGTTACAGCATAGTTCCCCTCGATGGTGTGTGACAGTTAGAATTGATGCTTAGTAACTTAATCCCTTGCTGTTCTTCTGTACCTCCAGCCTCTAAAATTTGAGCATAGCCATATTTGTTTTGTGCATTAAAAAAAAATGCTGACGATGTCCTCCTGATTCCTTGTCACTTTAAAGTGGCTGATTAAACCTGACTCCAAATGAAAGACTGTAAATGTAACACATCTAACAGAACAGCCATAGCGACATTAACAGTTTTATAATAAAAACAAGTCTTTTGCATGTCTATCAGTAATGGTCCCCAGTAACCAGACCAGTTCCAGACTTGGACCACTTACGTTGTAGCTTTTTTTGTATTTGTATGGTGGCGTTTTTCTTCACCGCAAACTCAACTTCTCTGTCTGCCATGCTCGCTACCTGTCACAGGTGTAGCCCCTCCCACCCTTTACTTGATTTGATGATAAATCAGCGATCTCCATCTGAGAGAAGAGCCGATTATTCAACGCCAGTGTTTAATACACATGAGAAATTATTTTTGTGGGTATCGATCTGGGATGAGAATAGAGCTGCAACAATTAAGTGATCTAAAGACAATGAAATGCCAACGGTAATCTGTGAATCATTTCAGCCTTCAGACTCTTGAAAATGAGCACTGGAAAAAAACAGTCTTTGGGTTTCACAGTGTATGAACGAAAGCTTTGGGCTTTGGGAAATTGTGAGGAGCATTTTTAAAATTTGTTTGAGATTTTTGAGACTTTGTGCTTCAGTGAATAAAGGTGAACTGTTCCAAAGAAGAGACCAAACTCAGTAGAGTTGAAAGGATGGGATTTAGAAACCCTGCATTCTGGCCAGCAGCAGTCCAGCTAAATACATCTGGATCACCAGGATTCGAATCCAGATCAAGGAATCAAGGAATTAACCAGCTCTGCTTCCTGGACTGATTACTTGGTGCTCAAAATGTAGTTTGTGGAGGTTTATTGTTTAATTTATATTTTTAACTCCACTTAAGAAAATAAGTGACGAACAAAAGAGTTAAAAGAGAATATTTGAAGTAAAGAATTCATCAGCAGCACAAGGAATCAAAGATACAAACACACAAGATGTGAATGGTTTAATACAGATGTGGCGTCATGGCCTCATACTTGGCTTTCTTCTGATGGGGGCGGAAACTTGTTTTGTGTTATTGTGGTTTATGTATTTATGTAAATGACTGTGCAACTGGTCTAAAAGAGACCCAGATAGAGACAGAAGGAGAGCGACAAGATGGGCGTGAGAGGGAAACAAAACAGGAACTGAGACTTGGTTACTTATTTTGGTTAAGTACGAGAGTACAAATTCCAGAGAAAAGTTGTTCTGTACTTTGACAGTAATTTAATAATTCATCTTGAAACCGGTAGTTGTCTGAGTAACCTGTAGCAGCAGTGGCCGATGTGGAGGTCAATCATTTATTCATTCGCTCATGACCGCTGTGAAAAAGATGCATTTTCATAAATCATGAATTCTGAAAGTAGTTAAAGTTTTAAGTAATAAAGCTGAAGCTTATTAATATTCTTCAGACAACATGAGTGACTGGATGTGCTGGACTGGTGTCTGGTCAGACCAGTTGCACCCGCCCCCCATCTGTTCTTCCAGCTCGCCACCATTTACTTTTTTCTGATTACAGCATTTGTTGAAAATTTAATACGGCTGTTGTAAACACTGTAAATATTATGTGGCTGTGAGTTATTGGATATTTTTGCAGGAGCCTTGTGTTGTTGTGTATACGCTGCACATGATGTACACACTTTCAATGTGTTGACCAATCAATGCCTCACACTGGAAACAACTCCCAGTGAGAAATGAGTAGATCAATCTTTCACACTACTGCGGGGAGTTGAGTACCACTGTACGCAGTGATGGAAGGGCTCATTTGAAGTATTTTAATCACCGCGGCCAGCCCTCCTGCAGTGCCATCCTTCTGCAAATGCCCCATAAAATGAATCTATGAGCAGAGTCTTTCTAGAGCATAATGGCTACATTAGAGCGCAGGATGGATCACAGATGAAAACTCTGGACCTCCATCCACTCCTCTGCTCTCTTAGTCACTCAGATCTCTTTTATCAATAGTGACCCAGAAGAGAAGACCTCGCCCTGCACAATGAAGTGTTCACAAATATGGTGTAAAAACAGCAGTTGGATGGGAGAAGAACTGGTGGGGGGGTTGAAGTTTTTTTTTAAACCAGTCCTCCTTCATTGAGCCTCCGATCAGCTTCCCGCTGACAGCTCTTCTTCCACCAGTGACATCATGCCATCATCCTCCTCATCCTCTGCAGGGCCAGACAGCCAATCTGTAAAGGCAGGGAGACAGTCTGTAATTGCTTGAGTGATGATACACTGTACTCACAGTGGTCTCATTCCTTGTCCAGTACTTGACTCATTAGGAGCGTTAAAATTGACAAAAATAAAATTGAAATATTCTGTCTTAGTATTAAAAAATATTCAAATATATTCTAATTTGTCATGTATTCATAATTTAAAATAATTTTCATTTAAAAACCATTTAACCACAGACTTTTTTCTCTCTCTGTCCACAAGAGCACTCTGCAAACCGGGACATAGAGAGACAAACCGGTGCTGACCAAAACTTACCTCCAACCAGGATTTTTTGATCATCCGGAGTGCAAATCCCTCCCTCTCCAGTCCAGTCTGGTTCTGAAGTCTCCCTCTCTGCCTTCATTACGGATACGTCCAGTACTTTTCCACTCCATTTTTCTCCTTTGCGCTTGACAGCTGGTTCTCTCAGCTAAAAACGGGATATGCGTGGCAGCCTGGCATTCACATACCTGCCTCATACTGCGTGTGATGACAATGTAATACATCTAAGGACTTCTTGTTTGGAAGAATCTGACTTGGAAAACATGTCACTCCTTAAACTGACGGCAGTGACCACGTTATCATGCTGTCTGAATGCCACAATAATGCCAGTTTTTGAGCTTATTGTGAAAATGACCATATTCTGAGCGAGCGGTCATTTGCCACACAAATTCTAACTAACCCTACTGGTGGAACCAAAGCTTGCCGCTGGTGTTTGCCTCCTGTCTGATCGAAGGGTTACAATCTGAGACTTCATAGTTTTAGGTTTTCCCTTTCTGGAGTGCCGTTAAGTTTTTCTCTGCATTTGCAACGTTCAAGTACTTTAGTTAGTACTAGTAATCATTGCTATTATATTTGTTGGGCTTGAGTTTATAATTTTATTTTATTTACCCTTTGCATCTTTTGTTTCGGGGCGGCCCGGTGGAGCAGTGGTCCTCACTGTGGCCCCCATCAAGAAGGTTGTGGGTGGAGCAGTGGTCCTCACTGTGGCCCCCCAGCAAGAAGGTTGTGGGTGGAGCCCCAGCTGCAGCACGGGGTCTTTCTGGGTGAGTCTCCATGTTCTCCCTGTTCCTGCTGGGTTCTCTCTGGTACTCCAGCTTCCACCACAGTCCAAAGACATCAAGAGGGGACCAGGTTAATCCAGACTCTAAATTGGCTGGGAGAGCCAATGGTTGTCTGTCTCTATGTGTTGGCCCTGCCATGGACTGGTGACCTGTCCAGGGGGAAGGCTGCTGGGATAGGCTCCACCCCCACCACCCTCAACAGGAGAAGAGGGAGAAGATGCAGGGATGTTTTGTTTTGTTTGTACTTCTGGACAGTACATTGCTCCAACACTAATAAACATGCTGCATTTGCAGAAAGCAACTATGTGCCTACTCCCATGTTGATATGATTAATTTAGAAAATGAAAAGCATCATTTTATGGTAGATTTAGAGCAGATAAAAAATATGATTAATTGTGAGTTAACTATGGACAACCCTGTGATAATCAGATTAATTTTTTTAATCGACTGACATGTCTAGTAATTCCATTATTGGTGGTTATTACATGATAGGGTGCTGCAGTGCTTATTGAAGCATAATTTTTTTCTTTAAAAAAATCTCATAACGTGGCATATGAATACAACAATTCAAACTTCAGTCAAACATAGAACTGATAAGTTAATAAACATATCACTGGCTGATGTTTATAACACTTCAACAACTTAACCTGGTTTATGTGCCTCTGATGGCTCCACGGAGTGGATGGCAGGTGGTATTTCTAGTTTCTGGCTGTTCAGTTCAGGTGCTGTGATGACACCAAAACACATTTTGACCAAATTCCACAGTACTCTGTCTTCTGCAGTTTTTACTGTCCAAACTGGTGGCTTGGCGGAGGGATTAGTGGCTGATGAGTGGAGCTTCTGCTGGTACTGGTGATGTCACTTGGCATGAGGTTCCAGGGGTTCCTTGCCTTTATGCTATGGGAGTGAAAAGAGATATTTTCTCCCTCCACTTGTGCAAATGTAAATGATTTGCATGGATTTTGTCCCTGCTGATTGAGGCTGTTTGGACTGTTCAGCTTTGGAATCTTGCCAATTGAATTTTCTGTCTTCTAACACGCTGGGAGAAAGGGGAATATGGTTCTCACTGGGCCTGAGGCTTGATCCCCTTCTTTCCTCCCCCCAATCCTTTCACATCACTCTGACAATTAATGAGCTCAACCATCCCCAAATGACACACGTAATTAAAGAGTTGGCATTATAATTACAATGTGTTTATTGTCTGTTTATGCGTAACACACGAGGAGATTTCTTTGGTGTAAATGGATTGAGGGCTGTGTACTGATGTACTTGGTGCTAAATGCGATTCCATCTTGTTAACATCTCCATACTTCCTTTATCAGCCCTTTGACAGTTGCTCTGTCTGTGGCTTAGACAAAGCAGTGGTGGCTGGCAGCACGAACTGGCAGCAAATCCCCAAAATATTCAGTCATGGGCTTTTAACAGGCACAACGCTAAATGCATGTTAAGTAAATGATGCAGTTTATTCTCTACTCCTCATTGCCAGATTTTGCTGCCACGGGACTTCGTCCAGCTTTAAATAAGTGCCACCCAGATGGCGTTCACATGATGCCCACTTGGTTACAAAATGGTCCTGGGGAATAACAACCTCCACAACCAGAGGGTAAACCACTGCTCTGCCTGTTGCTCTCAACACTCACACACATGCGCACACACGCATGCATGCGCATCTGTACATCAGGTAATGTTGCTGAATTCCGGGCCGGATGTATCTCAGGGGTCCTCGATGAGCCCCGTTAATGAGGACACTGAGAGAGCGAAGGCTGGTGAGAGCTGTTCCCCTCCTCCTCACCTCTACAGACTTAGGGGCAATGTGAACCCGATTGCGTAACACATAGAAATACACAAACTAGGCCCCTAGAAAAATGAATAATACCACAAACAACGAAGAGTGTATGAAAATGTGTTGAGATGAGCTCTTTTTGGGACACGAATTTCACTCAGAGATGCTCAAATTAGATATTTGATCACTAACATCTGCCCCCCAACACGCACACAGCATGTTGAAATGCACGTAGTATTTGTTGTGACATGTAATAGATCCAAAGTGGGAAGTGTGTTTGTTGCTGTGCGTACATCAAGACGCCAGATGTGGCGGGGGGGGGGGGGGCTGTCTGCAGGCCAAAGGTTAAACTGCATAACTGCAGCAACTACACAATGAGCAGAGAGACGTGTTGTAGCCAGCAGTATTTTTAACTTCTGGTCGTCTTCTGCTGATGCTGTTTTGAACCTGACTGAAAATTAGATTTGTTTCATGACAGATAATTTCTTCTTCTGGATCTCTGCTTTGTCACTGAATGAGAAATGAAATGTGAGCAGCTCGCACCATTGTTTGGCTTTTTCTCCCTGTCACCTTGTAATTGTTTCTGTGTCATAAGCAGCTATTAGGATTGCTGCAAAATGGTCATGCTTTGAGAGACTCATCTCTTCCAGAGAATGGCTCTCTATCACACTCTCACATTCTTTTAAAAGGGAAAGGAAGATGAATTTTGTCCATAAAGGCTGTAGCACAAGGGCTTTTTATCCTAAATGGCTGGGGGATTGTTATCTGTGGGAAGTGTGTCCTGCCTCCGTCGTGTTCAATCAAGTGTCCACTTAGCTGTGACTGGGAGTAATTGTTCCCGAGTGGGCCACACACTGACCTGTTAATGTCTGCGTTGACCCTCTAACCTTGTCAGCACGTCTTGGGGAGGAGTTTAAATCATGTAGATCTTCACCGTGTCTTTACACCGCTGGGTCAAGTGTCCATCGGCCCTGAAAGACCACTCTCTTGTAATTGTCCCCAGCATCATGGGTCAGTTAGGGGTGCTCCCAAAGACCAGCTCTTATTAGATGAGCTACTGGGAGTGGTGTGACTTCATGGGTCAAGCCATTGATCCGATTCAGCACCAGTGTCCCTCCGCTGGTCCGTCTGATAACTGGTTTGCCTCTGGGTGAAGGACATGATAGAGACGTAGCTTACCAGTCTCGCTTTTCCTTCATTTGGACCATTACACAAGTTCCCCTTTCTAATTGGAAGAAGAAAACACAAACAAATGTGGTGCTACTCACCCCTGGGCTGTGACGGACGGCTGGACCGCTCACCTAACATTGCAAAGGAGAGCATGCTGGTGAGGGGACGGATTTTGCTTTTGAGACAATTATGGCTCCCTGGGTCAGCACAAATAATTGCTGCTGTCACTGACTCACGAGGAAACACAAGCTAACGGGAGGGATGAGACATGGTCAAATTCAGATGTGCAGCCTCACAGATTTATTTAGTGTAACATTTTCAAACCTTTGGTACCAAACTGGAGGTAACTCCTCTGAGTCTCAACAAGGACAGACAGCTTCAACCACCTGTTTAGTTTTCTTGGAAACTTTTAAATTAGCACGTGTGCCATGAAGCGTCTGGATGTGAAGTTTCTTTGGGAATTGACATTATTTGTAATTTGAGTAAACTGGGGGATTACCACCACATGTGTCCTGAGGAGGAGTGAGTTTTGTGTTGTGCAGCTGGCATGCAAGAGACCAAACTGTGAGACGCATCGATTTTAGAGATTGAGCATTTTGCTGAACGTAGCGGTCAGAGCATGCAACATCTTGAACACATAAAGGGAAACATAGCTGTGCTTAATAAAAACATCTCGAAGGCCAAAACCACACGCTGTGATGTTAATTTTCCTGTGGAAGTGTGCGTTGTTTGCTATTAATCAGGTGTGATAATTAGTCAGGTGACCTGACTGTCTCAGGTTCAGAGACACTGCTTTGGCGGTTGGACTCCCCAAGTGGGTCCTTGTGCAGTCATGTTAGGATGATTGACAGGAAGTCTGAGCAAATAGTGTTTGATGACATGGTGAGATGTCATAGTGCCTGTTGGCTGGTGATTCCACACATTCCTGTTCAGCAAACATCGATGTGTTTGACGGGACCCAGGCATCCTCATGTGGTCTTTGTGCCAAGGAGCAGCAGCACCTGACTGAACCAGTCACCTGACTGTTGTACCCTCCACGATCACGACAGCAGTCGTCTGTCCTTCCTGCAACCTGGTGCTTCAGTAAGGTCTCGAGGGATTTTTTTTCAGGTTTGGTTCAAATTTTCTCTTTGCTTGGGATGACCTAATATGATTTGGTTTGCCAGAGATCAAGGTCACGACACCACAAAACAGGTTTTTGGCTGGAACAACTGCATTTTCATACAAACATCTTAACGCCGTGACGTGATGATGCTTGTATGAGTTCGCCATAAAAGACATTTAAATTTTTCTTTGAGTTCCTTTCAAATCTGTGCTATGTACTGGACGTCGCATGAGTCTGACCCAATACGGTGGTCAAGTTCAACTGAAATGGATGGCAGAGGCACACAGCTGTCAGAAAGTAGTTCCAGTCACATTCTAATGTATTAGGTGTGCCTAGATGATATATCAGCTGTGTGATATAACATTTGACACCTTGAATCTTGTTCAGGTAAGTCTCAAAACTTTTAAGTCTCAGTTTGTTGTTCTACACTTCATCAGGACTTGGAGGACTGAGCAGCACAACTGTATACCTGTAGTGAGCACAGGCTTTCAATAAAAACACATTTTGCTGTTGTTTTTATGAGGCTGCACATAAATCCCACCTTTGGAATCTTGTGTTGTCAGTGGTATGTGACAGAGATGGCGGCGAGCTGGGCTCTAGCCACTGAGTCATGCCTGTTGTTGGTCTCCAAGTAGGAGAGGAGACCTTTAAAAGCAAGTTCTGTTTTGAGGGACTCGTTGCTACTATGGTGCAGCCATAAATCTACATGGGGAAGTTGTCTGTTGGGATCAACATATTTTTGGGAGTAATGATAGGCATGCAAGCGAGTAATCAGAAGCCTCTTATCTGGAGCTGATGGCAGGCCCAGGAATGTGGACGAGCTGTGGAAACAAGGGCTGCACTAATGGGGTGAGTTGAATTCCATCCTGGTGAATTATGAGGAGCTGGGACATGGGGGCCTGGGCTTGTTGTGTCTGGTTGGACGAGCCTGCTACACACTGAGGCAGAGTCATAGATTTGTTTTTGACACAGTTCGTCATACAGCAGGCCAATTAAACGAGGCCTGAATTTCATTTCTGTGCTGCTGGAGACTCATGAAGTGGTACATACATATATCATGGCTGACCACAGCCACACATGCAACCCGTGTCACTGCTTTGAGCAAACCAGAAGCCGTGCACGCTGCTGCCGCCTCATTTGCATGATCTCAACTGTATCTGGGAGTCATTAGCATCTTTCCACTTGTTTGTCTGGCTACAGATGAATGCTTTGGAGCTTAACTGGCTTTCTGAATAAACAAAACATACAGCTTGTTTCTGATGTATCTGTAGTGGTACGAGTCTTTATGTAAAATCCTTGTAGTATCTTAAATATTGGGTTTACTGGAAGAAACCATTGCAGTACTTGTTTCTGGCATTACTGTGACTGCAGTCTCCAGTGTACTGTATTCAGAATTTTGTTGTACACCTTTGGGAAAAATATCTTCTCGAACTGCCTTTACAAAAACTCCAGCAAGTTGCCATATGAGCACTAACGCGACAGCGCCGTCCCTGCTTCTTCCAGCCCATCGAGCATCACTCCTCCCTCCGCTTTGCTCTCATTTTAGACATCCTTCATATTTCCTCAATCGTGGTTTTCTCATCCAATATAAACGAGGGCAAACTCACAGAGTTTATTTTAACTTAATGTTAAAGGAATGTTTCACCCAAAACTGAGCCCTTGTCACTACCTTCCAGCTCCCAGCCATGAGGCCATTTTTGTAGTCTCTCCGTTCACCAAAGCCTCCAGCTTACCGTGTTGATGCCATATTTGTAGTAACAATTTTCAATAGAATGAATACGGAAAATTTCTTTTGCCTCAGAGGCGTTCTGGGGAAAATTTGTATTCATCTGAAAGTATCTTCTGTTGTTCCCAGGACACATTGGGCTGGAGTCGTGACTTAACCCATGCTGAATATTTTAATGTGTGAATTAAAAGAGTGAACGTACGGGACTGTGAAATGTCGTTTTGTTAAGGTGAGAAATGAACCACAGAAACTAGTCATATGACACAAACCCTTTTGATGCGTAAATGTGTCTCAACTGGATTGACGTGTAGGCTGGTCGACACCAACAGGAATCTGTGTGTCATAATCACGAAAGACTTGTGGCTGAGAATGCTCACGTTTACTTTTGCCAATACTTATGTCATTTCTGTACATGTGGGCTTCGAGGGCCAACACAGGGGCTTTCCCCACCTTTTCACTTCCTGTTTATAATTGTCGTATCTTTCCCCGTCCTTCCTTCCTTCTCATTTTCTCTCTCTCTTTTGGTCCCTCTGACACCCTGTGGCCCTGCCCTCAAGACTGTGAGCTGATTTCTGATTGGAGAATTGGAGGGCCAGGCAGTGGTGCACCAGTGACCCGAGTGTGTGGCCGTCCTCCCTCGACAGCTCTCTCTTTTCATAGGTAATGAGCACATGGACGGAACTGGTCCACCTGCCGCCGGAGCAGCTATTCTGCCATGTTGTCACCAAAGGCAGTGGGCTGACGTGGGCGTATGGGGCCTCAACAGGACGCTGGCCTGAGAGCCCGTGGGCTCGTTCTGCCTGTTGAGTCAGAGGGGCGCCAGTCACCCCCTTGTCTTTTTTCTCTGGTGATGTACTTCACAGGATACACAAAATAAAATCAACGTCACAGAGTAACTCCACCTGGGATCCTTTACATTTGCAACAACATTGTGGTGTTGTTCATAGTATTTCAACATTGAGGGTGGTTAATAATTAGTGGAATATGAATTTCCTTGATGTAAATATAATCCAGTGCTAACATGTGGTGGTGGTGTTTAATTGGTGTGCTCTTATATTGGAAGGTTGCCGTGATGAAGGAAGTGCTGTGAGCTCGCGGCTGGTGTGACTCAAATAACCGAAATATGCAGAAAGACGGGAGATAATGAAAACCAGTTTGACAGCTGGAGGCGTGGTCAGCTCACAGGGCAGTGACCTATGAGAGAAAGGACAGTTCAGGGTTGACTTACGCAGGAAGGCGTTACTATCAGTGACATGGCTTCAATAGTAGTAACCTTGACAGAACTTCTATTGATTCTGCAAACTTAAATAATGCACTCTAATTTTTAGTTAATAATAAATAATCAGTAATATTGATTTGAATAGATCTTGAATTCATAGAGGTAAAACAAAAACGTTATGATATGAGCGTTTGAATGGGTCAGCTCCGACTCCTGCTTATTCATCCTTCCAGCTGTGAGGTACTTCGGCTTTTCTCAGAGATGTTGGACTGTGGGATATTTACACTCAGTTAGAACCCAGCAAGTTGTGAAGATCCTGCCTGAAATCATTTTGATATCCTATCGCTCTCCTCGCCACCTCTGTTGTGCTTTCAATCGCAATATGAATATGTGTGTGCAACAAATTTACATTCGCTAAAACCAATTGTGCCTGGCATTAGTACCCTGCTTTATTCAAAATTCAGACACTTTAAATTATGTTTAAAGATCCATATGTTCTGCATGATCTGGCAGAGACCCAGATTGGCTCCCGTGATGCCATCGATCAAAATATAGAATAACACTCGTCTGATTCTTCTCATTTGTCACCTGTTATTAAAAATCTAGATCTTCAAATGTTGAACTTACATATAGTATCAGCTGTGATGTTTGAAACAATAATGAAAATAATGATTATAATAGTGATAATGATAATAAAGTAATGGTAATAATAATGAAGATGTTATAATAATAATGGTAATAATTATGATGGTATGAATGATGATGATAATGATAATAATGGTGATGATGACGATAATGATAGTAACAGTAAAGATGATGATAATAAAACTGATGATAACAAGAACAATAATAATCATAATTTCATCAACACCGTCATCATTGCACACCAATGTGTGAAGAAACGAGTAAAGAACAAGGGCAGTTGTGCGCTCTACCTGTGTGCCTGGACATTCACCTCTACCTGACCTGGAACCTGAGTCCTAGAACACGTTCTGCGCTCTTGTCTGCCTTCAGGCTGCCATGCTGCCATGCTGCCCCCCGATCACAAGAGAATGTGACATTTTTGCAGAGGTAATGGAATCTGTGTGCAATTAAATCTCTGACTGTGAAGAGGAGCCCATCTCCTCCCTCTGTCCCCATCCCCTGCCCCCTCAGCATGGGAAGGGGGTTAGGCTGGGGGTGGGGCCGGGGCCTGATGATGAATCTATCCCAGCAGGCCTTTTGTTGCACTCTTTCATAGTAACCCTGTAAGACATGCTTTTTCCCAGTTAATTCCTGAGAACATGCATCGAGTTTCTCCAAATTTTTTTTGTGAAGCATCCAACTACGTGACAACTGCTATGTAGGTTGCTGTAGGGATGGCTGCTCTAGCAGTGGCTACTCTAGCGATGGCTGCTGTAGCATATCTACGGTGGCGGTAGCTGCTGTAGCGACGGCTGTTGTAGCAACGGCTGTGGAGGCGGTAGCTGCAGGCGCGACAGCTGCGGTGGCAGTAGCTGCAGTAGTGATGGCTGCTGTGGGGTCTTCTGTTGTAGCAACAGCTGCTGTGGGGTTGGCTTTTTTAGGGTTGGCGGTTGTAGTCTTGGCTGTTGTAATGATGGCTGTTGTAGTCTTGGCTGTTGTAGTGATGGCTGCTGTAGGGTTGGCTGTTGTAGTGATGGCTGTTGTAGGGTTGGCTGTTGTAGTGATGGCTGCTGTAGGGTTGGCTGTTGTAGTGATGGCTGTTGTAGGGTTGGCTGTTGTAGTGATGGCTGTTGTAGTCTTGGCTGTTGTAGTGATGGCTGTTGTAGGGTTGGCTGTTGTAGCAGTGGCTGCTGTAGGGTTGGCTGCTGTACTGACGGCTAGTGACGGCTGCGGCGGCAGTAGCTGCAGTAGTGATGGCTTCTGTAGGGTTGCTGCGGAGGCGGTAGCTGCTGTAGGGTTGGCTGTTGTAGTGATGGCTGTTGTAGGGTTGGCTGTTGTAGTGATGGCTGTTGTAGTCTTGGCTGTTGTAGTGATGGCTGTTGTAGGGTTGGCTGTTGTAGCAGTGGCTGCTGTAGGGTTGGCTGCTGTACTGACGGCTAGTGACGGCTGCGGCGGCAGTAGCTGCAGTAGTGATGGCTTCTGTAGGGTGGCTGCGGAGGCGGTAGCTGCTGTAGGGTTGGCTGCAGTACCAATGGCTGCGTAGGCCGTAGCTGCAGCAGTGATGGCTGCTGTAATGGTGGTGGCTGTTTGCTTGTCCAGCTCGGTTCCCAGAGGATGGTGGTGGTGGTGGTGGTGGTGGTGGTGGTGGGGGCGGGGGGCACGCACTGACAGGGACTCATGCATGACTGAGAGCAGCTTCATATCTCCTCCCGGGCTGCTGCCCTGCCACTATGCTTAACGCCTCATTTGTGGGCTTTGTGGCCAATGGCTTGAGTCTGTGATCTGTTGCCATAAAAGGCAGCTTCTCCTCCTTGCTGATGGGGCACTTGCTCGTGGGTAATACAGACCTCCCCTATAGGCAGACATGTACTTAATGGAAATGCGTATCCCATCAGGAGAGCTCATAAACATTAAAACCGCTGCTGCTGTTGTACTTGGTGGAGCTGTTGGGAAGGACAGAGCCACGCCGTGCAAGCATTTCCTGTGACCTGAAGAGGGAGTGGTCCACGCCATGCAGGATATCCAGGTCAAGGTTTGGTGATGTCTGATGTTGTTCACACCCGCCTGCGTTTATCTCAAAGGCACAGCCCACAGCAGCTCGGCCTCTGAGTATATTATTCAGTATCAGTGTGAATTGGTGATGCTTGTCCCTCTTCAGAAACACAAAAAAATGTGTTTTGTTTTTCACACCCTGTGCTGACTCTTTTTCTGTCACTTTTGGCTCTTTTTCATGTTCAGCTTCCCTTCCAATGTATTTTGTCATGATGTATTATTAATATCAATGTTGGTTGAAGGGAGTGTTGTCTCAGAAAACAGGAGAATCACTGTTTTTCCTCCTTTTTCTGCTGCCAAGGGTTAATTTGAACCAACAATCAAATGAACCTCCCTGTTTCTTTGCTAAACCACAGGTCATGTTGCAAACTGCCGGGTCTCCGTTGAATTCACTGACATCCTGCTAAACTAATACAGCACTGTTTCTCTCGGCTGTCTCTGTTTTCCTCCTCCGCCGGAGACGGCTTTGCTTCACTGTGCTACGAACGGAAAAACTGCTCGGGGAAGGAGAGAAATAGAGGCGTACTCCATTAGTGTCATTCGAATGGCGTATTAGATTGGTCTGACAGATAGATGTGGAAAATTGTTTTAATTGTATAATTATCTGTGGTTAGCCACTTGTGCAGAAAAGTGCGGTGATGTGGGTGAAGGCCAGGGAAGAGCACATTTGGCCTTCACATGTTTTTTTTTTTGTGCCTTTGCTCAGGAAATGGACAACAATTGGGGGTCCTGAGGATAAAACATAAACATGCGCACGCTGGCCCTGGGCGTCTCAGACAGGCGCTGAGACGCTGCCCTTTCACTAATATGTGTGGCCAGCGAGCCCCCGTCCTCCTGTCACCAAGATGGTCTGATGTAACACAAAGGCAGAGCAGCGTTTCCGCAGCGACTCGCTTCATCACGCAGCAAATATGACACCAAATCTTTTTTCTTTCACTTCCTGTGTAGTTTTTCTTGAACACATTCCCACAAATGAGTTTGCATTCAAAAATAATGATATATTTCCCCGCCTCTTGCCCAGTGTCAGCTGGGATAGGCTCCAGCCCCCTGCGACCCTTAACAGATAAGCGGTATAGAAAATGGATGGATGGATAAATTTCATTTCTTCCTGCTACAAACAGCACCGAGTTGTTTTTCTGAAACAACCTTTGTGTCTTAATTCAGCTCTTAAATTGTTCATCCTCTGTGCTCACTGTCTTTATGATTCATGATGTAAATAGATGCAGCTCCTTTGCTCACAAATGTCATTGTTGAACAGGATCGTTTGGGTGCTAATGTCACCCTCCTCCCCCGTTCCTCATGATGAGGAAACAAAGCAAATACATGAAAACATCAGCTATTCAAATTCACAATGGCAACGTGTTTTTCAGTATGTCAAAATGTGAATATCATATATACTTACTTTTAATACAGATAAAATCAGCTTTGATAAACATTGTTCATTTGCTGTCACAGGAGCTACAGTAGCCTGTTTAGAGTGACATATTCTCCTTTCATGAATTCCAGATTAATGTTAAACTGTTCCTATATTTGACATTTTATTTATTTGGTTGATTGAAAAATGGACACCATCCCCCTGCTGCGCTGCAGTTATAAATGTTCCATTGAGATTTTTTTGCAGTTTTTAATCACACAAGCTAAAGAGCACATTCTCCTCCTGACGGGTCTGTTACTCCATGATTTTTCAAGTCTGGCGTTCCGAGTGTTACTCCGGCTGTGCACGGACGCGCTGCATGCAGCTGCTGCCGGCAGCAAAAGCTGGCAGAAGCTGAAGCAGGACCACAGTCAGGTTTGGGCTCTACCCCCATTACCCCCTCTGCGTTCTTGTTATCTCCGTTACAGCTAAACCAACCAGGCTCAGAGGAGTTGGAGCAGTCGATGTTTGCTCCCTGGGTCGGTGAGGGGAGGGTTTGTGGATGGAGAGCTTGTTGCCGGGGCCATGCTCCGCTGCATCTGCGGTGATAATGCTCAGGGGATTAGCAGGTAACAAGGCAGCAGGTCTCCTCTGAGGCACGTGGCCTCTATGTCTCTCACAGCACTTCATAAAGGGAGGAGGAACACCACCAAACGGTGATTTCCCAGCCACACTGGGATCCTCCTCCTGAATAATGTGGTAACGAAAGGTGACAGGAAGGACTCAGGGTCTGGACCGAAGCCGGGGCAGCTGGTCAGAGCAGGAGAATAGGAAGCAGCGTGCACTCGGGCTAAAGTGCGGTGAGAAGCAAATTAAAGCTCATATCTGCCATCGCCCTCGCCTCCCTGCACTTTCCTGTTTGGACTTGAAGGTGATTGGGAGCCAAGGCGGTGACAGTTGACGGAAGCTCAGCGGAGGAGAGAGTATTTATTTACAGTGAGGTGCAGCCATGCTTGTTCAGGATGCGGTTTCACGCAGGATATGCTGTCCTCCCCCGCCCACACGCCTCTTCCCATCTTTTCCATCTCCACCCTCGTACTACAATCCCCAGGTTTGATGAAGAAAGGGAAGTGGGTTATGGGGGGAGGGGCTGGCCTGCTGCAGGGCCGGGCAGCCTGCATTGTGTAAGAGGCCGGGTCTGGACAGCCAGCCGAGAACTCACTCAGCATGTCTTCCTGCTGGACCCAGGAGGTGTCAACGCAGGTCACTGAGAAGGAGGAGGCTGAAGCTTTGAAAAGGCCTGGTTTGGCAGCCGTTAGCTTTGGCCTTTACTCAGAGTTTCATGATACTGTACAAGAGTGTGTGTGTGTGTGTGTGTGTGTGTGTGTGTGTGTGTGTGCGTGTGCGCACATGCACGCACACTAATAATGATGAACTTCTCACTTGTGTGTACCGTTGCAGGTAACATTTGGTTGTGGGTCAGAGAAAAGGAAATGCTTCGCAGTGTTTGTGACATAAAAAGTTTCACCTGGCCCGGCGTTCCGATCTCGTGGATGCTTGCGGTGAGAAGGGGAGCCATCTCTATTGCCATGTTGGCAATAATACGCCCAGTGTGTCCGAGACAGTTTCACACCTGCGGCCTTGTCTAGGTGGACAGCAGCATTTAAACCCCAGAGAACCTGCCACATAAAAGAGCCATCTGTTACGCTGGCCCGCGTGTGTCCGGGCAGCGCCGGGTCGGTGATACGCTCAGAACACGCTGGAACGCACCAGCAAGGCCCATAATTCACGTGCTCCTCAGCTCTTAGCTTATTGGGTCATTACAGATTCCATGTCTTTCTGAAGACTGGCACTCCAGACACCAGGCTCTCTCAGCCCACCACTTGTGGAGGTGTGTGTATATGTTTATATATAAGTACATAAGTATATATACAAATATATAAATGTATATATTTATATCTATTTTCACATATTATACATACATGTATATATACATAAATATAAATGTATATATTTATATCTATTTTTACGTATTATACATACATGTATATATGTATATATACATACATATAAATGTATATATACATATATTTGTGTGTATATATACATATGTATATATACACTTATGTATATGTACATATAATTTCTATATGTATTTATATGCATGAATGTATTTGTATATATGCATATCTTATTAATATAATTATTTTTATATTTTATATGTCTATGTATGTATATATGTATGTAGGTATATGTATATATATTATGTGTGTATAGGTATAATATGTGTTTTGTATATGTGCACATGTCTTTATATGTGCATTAATGTTCATACATCATTTTTTATTTACACATATGCATATTATATCTATGTTTGTACATTATATATATATGGGTTTGTGCATATCTACAGTACATATATACATATAGATGTATAGGTGTGTATATAAATATGTTCATACATACACACATGCATGTGTATATATACACATGTTTACAGGTGTGTATATGTATATAATATTTATATATGTATGTGCAGTATATAGCATACATATATTTATGTCTCTGTCTGTAATATAAATATATGTGTATATACTCTTGATTGATAACTTGATGAATTGATGGTGGACGATATTTGAGTGTATTGATGGTTAAATTGAAGCATTCGGTTGTCAGACAGATAATAAGAACGAACTGATGATAGTAATATTTATAACAAAATAATGATAAAAGTAATAACAGTGATAACAACAATGATACTCATGATCATAATAAAGATGTTAAATTTAAGAGCAATAATGTTAATAATAATAATAATACAAATGTTGATAATAATGTTAGAAATAATGATAATGTTAATATCAATGTTAGCATTTTAACAATACTACTACTAATATAAGAATAATAATAACAATAATTATAATAGTTTTTAAATCATTGCTCTCATCATTTTCATTGTTATTATAACAGTAGTCAGGCCTCCGTACGCTGCGGCGCCATCAACACATGGCGAGTGATGTCAGCTGGGCAGCAGTGGTCGTCACCAGTATGGAGTGATTTCTCTGTGTGAAAGAGGAACCGGGACTTCTCCCTGACTCTGCTCAGTCACTGTTCCAGGTCCCTCCACCTCGGCTGGTTCAGGGCTTCACCAGCGGCTCCAGTGAACTGGTTCTTCCATTGTCCCAGTGTTGGTGGGAGAGCGGTATTGGTACAGAGAGGGTCCAGTTCTGGGGGTTTAGCTTGTTGGAGTTGCTGGTCTGTTAACTGTGCAGCCGTCACGCTGAGATGAGGGCTGTGAATGGATGTATGGATGCTGAGAAGGTGGGTCACCCGGCCTTTGTGTTGTATGTGACTCTGATACCGATGGATGGTGACAAAATGGTTCCGTCCCGCCGGAATCCATCGGTGGACTGTAAGCTAAGTGATGTTTTGGAAATTGGATGAGTCACGATCTGAAATGCCCCACCCGAAAAAAAGAGAGAAAGATGTTGAGGGGGAATATTCCATCCTTGAGCAAGGGGAGGGGGATTGGTAAGAGGCAGATAATATATGTGTGAGATTGATCAGTGACTAGCGACCCCATTATCTCCTCAGATGTTAATTACACTCTGCTCAGCTTGCATGTCAAAAGGCAGATAATTGAAGAAGGTAAAAGATGTGCCACACTTTATTTATGCTTTCACTTGGAGCTGTTAGAAGATCTCTCTTTCTTTTGTGCATCTTCTTCCTCTTCTTTCTCCTGTCTCCTTTTTGTCTACTCTGTATTTATTGTTGGGTAATATTATATTGTCAGAGGTAATAACTTTACAGAGATATTTTTCACAATCATTGCCGTGGCCTATGGGTGTGCGTGTGAGTGTTGTGTGTGTGTGCTGCTGCCACTGTCTGTGGGACCTTAAAAGTCTTAAATATTTCCATTAAATTACCTCATTTCAAGGATAAGAGTTCTGCCATCATATATTTCTGTGTAATGCGATTGAGCAGCGCCGCGGTGACGTTTGGCATCAGGAGGCCACGGTGAGGTTTTACATGTTTTGCTGAAACTGTTTCCGATGTTTGTGGCCAGTTAAGTGTCTATCAGTCATGTCTGAACTGTAACAGAAAGCATTAAACCTTTACGGGCGAATTCTTGCTTCATTTGTCCCGCAAAATCATCTGCTGATGTTTTCGATAATACGCCACCTCTCCTCTGACACACCTGAGTAACTCGCTTACTGTAAACTTGCTATTGACAGCCAAAGGGGACAAGATGTACTTCAGAAATCGTGTTTGTTATTTTGCATTTGGAGATAGCGTCAAAACTGTTTCCTGTGGTTTCCTGTGGAGAACTGTGGTGTGTCTGTGTGCTGCAATTTACAAGTGCACGTGAACACGGTCTGTACACACACACACACACACACACACACACACACACACACACACACACACACACACACACACACACACCGACGCACACTTCTCCTTTCTGTGCTGTCATCACAACATGGGGTGGAGCTTCAAAGTAGCACCCAGACGTGGTCATCAAGGTTGATAGATTGTTGGTGCACAGATGATTCAGTGCATCACCTGGTGGACGCTGCTCAGAATGAGCACAGCATGCTGGGAAAGCACCTTCAACACGCAGGGACGCCACACCACCACCACACTCCTGTTTCTTCTGATTTTAACGTTTACTGTCACTCATTTGCTCTCTGCTTCCTATCAAATGCAGGGTTACAGTGACATCATCACACTAGCAATTATAATTAAGGAAGCTGGTTAGGGTCCTGTGGAGGTTGTGTTTATTCGTGGATGGCACACGTCCACCAAGGTTTTAATGATGGAAGAAGAACGTGTGGAAACGGCACATGGAGCTTGACTCTCTCTGACCACCATCTGAAATCTCTCCCATCTGTCTGCTTGTTTATCTGCCTTGCAAGTAGATCAGAAGGCTCCAGACAATATGTTCCACTGAATTAAATTTTTTATGGCATTAAGTTTGGATTGTTCTCATTTTGCCGGAGAAATACTTGTCTTGTTAGAGATGCCAGAGAGCAGTGTTTTGTTGTGCTGCTGCAGCCTTATCTGTGCGTGAGGTCTGGACTTTAATGGGCTCTATTGATCTAAACAACATCAGGGGTTGCGGTGATGTTATTAAGGCAAAGATAACTTCTGTGTAATTCCACTCCAACAATAAATTAGCCTTTTATTGGTCTAAATAACTTTGTCTTTTAGACAGTAATGCACCAGTAAGTCACGGCAGCTCTTCATGTCGGCAGGGTCTTAATAAAGCATTTCCTTTGGACATCCCGTTGCTGAGAGAGAGTGAAACCACAGGTTAAGAGGTATGCTGGGAAGTTTCCATGCCATCACTGTCAATGAGCTCGTTTGAATACATAAATAAAGCCTGCAGAGACGTGAGCAGGGAGATGGAAGCGCTCGCGTTTGTGTGTGTGTGTGTGTGTGTGTGTTTTATTATTTACAACAGCAACATATAACTGATGGCAGTGCAGGTCACATGACCAGCTTTGCTGCATTCAGGATTTGAAAAATAGTGAATAAATAAAAATAATCTGATGAATCAATGAAGGTTGTTTATTTTTGTTGTGTAACAGAGTCGACGGCGCCTGAGGTGGACAGTCTGCACACGTGTGTCTCCCTTCAAGGCTTTTTTATGAAATAAGGCAGCCACGGGGGGGGGGGGGGGGTAATTTGCAGCTATTTAAAGCCTTGGTTTTGGTAATGAATTATTTTGTCATCTGGTCTGTGATGAGATTCATCTTTAATAACTGTAACAATTATTTTATGAAAAAGAGAAGCCATGCGTTATGGCTATCTCGCTGAGGTCTCAAGCTGGAAGGAATTCTCATTAAGAGCATTATATTACCCCCGTGTGCTTTCAGCTGGATGTCCCGCTGAAATTACATGAGGTGTCAACAATGTTTGCGTTAGAAGTCGCAGTCATATTTACAGCAGCAAGCTTTTTCATTTGCTGGCTGCCACTGGAGATGTGTTTAAAACAGATACCAAAGCTCTCTATCTGATGACGGAACTTAAGCAGAAAGTCGTCTGGGCCGGTCTTCTCTGTCACCACGTGAATCGTCTCTGGAGCAAGACGGAAGTGGACGGCTTTGTAAATGATCCCTGTAATTGTCTCGTAGGGCGGCTCAGGCCTCGTTCACCATGCTTCAGTCCCACACAAACTGTAAGCAGCAGCTTCTTTGAGCCATGATTGATTTATCTGCGTCTGTTCATCTACATCCTGTGTGTTTCTGATAGTTAGCATGGTGTGCAACGTTGTGTTGAGTTAATGGTTTCAGGCCCAGGGTTGCTGCTAATGACTTGGTTGTAATTGTTTGTCAGTGTGATAATGTGTGATTTCCTATTTCCATGTGAAGTTGGACATTTGATGAAGGAGGGATCTTGTCAGGAAGACAAAGTGCTGTCGTTTGTCATCGGCTAAATGAGCTTCGCTCTAGACATCCTCCAATTTTCATAGATGATGTTTTTGGCCTGGTATCAGGACTTCCACAGTATCTATTGTATAAAAGGGCGAGAAACCTCATCTCACTCACGCCTGCTTTCATATGCGGCCACACACACGTAAAACATAAAAATTCAAAATATTCATTTTTGTGACATAGAAACCACAGAAAGAAAGTGATCAAATATGCAAGTATCACTGTAGCTGAATTCATTCAGGTTTGTGTGGTCGGTTGCGTATCTCCGTCCTTGTGTGTGTGACCTGGTTCAGAAATATGTGAAAATTAGATAAATAATTAAGAATATCTGACGCTGTTCGGATTGGAGATTTCCAAGAGTACTGACATGAGTGAATTGATTACACACACGAGCGGAAACGCACAAATAATCCCAATTAGACCCTTAGATGGAGGTTGTGTTGTGTGGCTGAAGTATAGAAATCTGACAGTATACTCAACAGAAAGGCAGAAGTGAAATTACTGGGTTTGGTCATCTTATTCTCCATCACTTCCTTAAACTCAACATTTTTCAACCGAGAAAGTGACTCATCGTCAGAGGAAAAGCTGATCACAAACTCACGTGTCTCTCTGTGGCTATTAGTCAAGAATCTATTGATTTGGCTCTGCTGGTGATTGTAAATGTGTGAGACACATAATTGCAGTAACTGAGCTACAGGACTGTTAAAATCTGCCCCCAAGGGGGGAGGGGGGCAGATTCTGCCCAGTTATCGGTCCGTGAGTGCAGCTGGTCAGGCTGAGGCAGGTGTAGTGATTCGGCCTCGTCCTGAGGGAACTTCTTACTGTCACGACTGCACCTCTGTCTTCTCTTTGCGCTGCGTGTGGATTCATGTCTTCATTGGTTGAGCCCCGTCTGATGCGGGTGGGGCCATCAGCTACATGTAGCCTCCAACTTCTTGTTCTTACCTGGGAGCTTCACGTGGATCTTTCTTTCTTTCAAGGACAAATGGTGGAGGAGAAGGCGCATCCTGTGTGAAGCCCCTGAGCTCTGGCCGAGCAGCAGATCCCTTTTCAGTGCCAGCTGTTCTTTCAGATACACCAGGCCCTGCTGAAATTCTCTTAATATAATTCTCGGGCTCAGGAGAATAGTGCAAAACAAGCGTGCCAGCGAGGAGAACGTTGAATTTTTCATCAGTGGGCCTCAACTCGCTGAGTTAGTGGGCAGCTCTCTCATTCATGAGCAGATGTTCAGTGCAGTTACACTCTGCAGTTAATGTGAACTTACTGGCCTCTCTGCCATCGGCTGCAAGGACGTTGGCAGCGACCTGGCATCGGAGAATTGCTCCCAGTAACGGGCGCAGGCCTGGAAAGTGTAGCCCCAGCCTTTTTTAGCTACTTCCCAGCCCAGAAGCCGTTTCCTGGACAGAGGAAGGCTCTGACAGCCCATCCGTCTTCAGGCTGACAGTGATGAAACACTGGCCTCTGTTTGCTTGGAGAATAGCAATGAATTCCACAGGTTTTCCCTTCATTTCTAAAGATGGCTACACATCAACCAGCACCACTCAGGTGACATAAATAGCATGTTTGTGAAAGATACCCCCTCCAAGCAGGACCCCTCCAGACGTGCTGACAGACAACATTCATAGAAATACAGCACCTGTGAAAGGGAAGGCGGCGTCTGGCGCTGGTAGGTCTTTAGCTGGAAGCAGCTGGTGCTGTGGTCAGCCTGGAGGACTGCCCCCCCCCCCCCCCTGGTGCTGGAGATGTTCATGGCCAAGCTGCTGTGCCTGGCTCTGATGTGGCCACACAGATTTGTAATAGTTTCCTTCTAACTAAGCAAAAGGCTATTTCACGTATAGTTCCATTAACTTGTCAAGTGTGTATGTGACATCCAATATAGTAGGCTGCCTGCCAATCATCTGAGTGTGTGTGTGTGTGTGTGTGTAAGCCATCACAGTAAAGTTGTGCATATGGGACTTGAACAGTGGAAATGACAAGCTCCTGTTTCCTCCCTCTGCATGTCTCATTTTCACTTTCTAATTGGTCGTTTTTCAGGTTGGCTTTACGAGAGCGAAACTAATTAGTGTTTCTAAATTCAGCAGAAAAAAGTCTGTCGGCGTGATTGTTCTGGTTTCCTCTCCTGTGTCAGGCGCTCAACAATAAAATAAGACTCTAATCGTTCTCAAATTGCTCATATTTTTAAACCCCAGAGCTGAATGTCACTCCTGGTCTCTTGGCATTTTGTTTGGCAAGATCAGGGACCAGTGGTTGCCCTCTCGCCTATGAGCTCTCTTTGTGATTCGGAAGAAGTTTGGACTCGGCGCTGGTGGGAACAAAACAACATGTTGTGCTTTAGATGTTTCTGCTTTGATTGTGAGCGTCCTGCTGACAGGAGCAGCTTAGCCAGTTTACAGTAGCGGTGACATTGCTGTTACCTTTATTCAAAGAGCTCCAGCTGCAGCGAGCCCTCAGGAAGCACGTCCCAGGCTCACGGGGCGGCCAGCGGCCTCAGAGACGACGAGGAGCCTGTTTGGGTTGGCAGACGCTCCCCGCTCAGGGAACTTTTGCTGCCTCTGCAGAAAGGCCAGTGGAGGCGGCTCTTGTGGGGCGGTGCTGATTCTGGGGGCAGGATGGGGCTTTTCCACCTCTCCCCCCTTCCAGGAAACACATTTACCATTTCTTTCCTCTGCGAACATGTGAGGAAGGAGTTGAGGCGAGGGGGCAAGGGGCAGTGGGCCGAACTGACCCGGTGTGACTGTGATGAAGGGAAGAGGCCCCGGACCCAAGCGTGGTCAGGAATCCCGATCACAGCCACTGTGAGAGTAGCAACAGCCACACACACACACACACACACACACACACTTTGTTTTTTCATGTACCTCAAGTAGCTGTTCTGTTGGGTCCAGGATTTTGGGCCCAGCAAGGTGGACCCCACAAGTACAGCAACCTACTAAACTTTAAGGCTGTATTTGTCAGTCGATATATTTTGAATAGATTTTACATTTTGAGCCCCCCCCCCCCACCCACTTCCTGCCCCAGCCTGGAGTCTTGAGTGCAGACTTCCTGTAGTCAGACTTCAAAGTATTAAAGTACTTCTCCAGCAGGAAGTGCTGCGCCTCATATGTTCATCCTTGTCTACCTTGTGGACAGATGGGTGATGCAACCTGCCCACCTGTCACAGTGTCCCAGAAGCACAAGCAGGTAGCCAGTGGCTCCTTGTGTGTTGTATAAACACGTCAAAAACAAGCACTGGCCCTGGGCGGACTCCCACCACGGAGGACCTTCACAGCGCTGCAGTGTGGTGTAAACATGAAGCACGGCTAACCTTCACGCAGAGAGGACTTCACCTTAAACCTGCAGTTAGTCTGCTCGTCCCTGTTGACCTTGGAGAGAGTTTACACTTCTCAGGTCTGCTCAGGTGGGCACAGCTCGGCGTCTGTGCTGACGGGAGCTGGACCCCTGTGAAGGTTGAATTTAGACCCATTTGATTTTTCTTAGAACTGATGGTTCTGCTGGTCCTCATTTCTAACAGGCATGAATGAGTGAGCGTCACCCGTTCATTCACATAAACCCCCGCAGCGCTGCCGGTGACTCACAGGTGCGTGGAGGGCAGGAGGTTGTTCAGACACTCCTGATCAAGATGAACAAAAACTCTCCTGCTATGCAGTTTCTCTCCTGCGTGAGCAGATTCAGCCTGGCATGCAGGCAGCGAGAAGCGGTCAGTGGGTCTCCGTGATGTCAGCCTGCATGATTGCATGACTGCAACATAGACTGGGATTTCATTTAAAGTGGGCACCTGTGACAACCTCCCTGAGTGGGTGGAGTTACCGTTATGGTCACCAGCGTGTGATGTGTATATGATCACATGACTAGAGGGCATGAAGAGTGGCCAAGACAGGCGGCAGCATCTGTTATATGGCGACTTTAAGACGAATGGTGAAAAAGTGTCTGACACGCCGGAGCCGCGTGGCAGCAGCGCACCGCCACCAGCAGCGCACCGCCACCAGCCATCGGCGTCGTGGATGTGTGAGATGATACAAGTGACGTAGAAGGTGACGGTGGCGGTGAACAACCAGTGGAAATGCAGTTTTGCTGCAGTGCAGATTTCCCATATGTATCGAATCCTGAATATTCATATTCTTGGTTGATAGAATCCTCTGCCTCTGAGCTGGGGGGTGAGGGTGTGAGGGGGGGTACTTTAATAAAGCCCAGCTGCCGGATGATCAAATACTGTGTGCAATTAAGGCCGTAGTGTGCACCCATGTCAAAGTCTCTGTGGAATGCTAACAACCTGGGATATTTCCGGAGGAATTTGCTGTACAGGTCTCAGAGAGGGGAGGGGCTTTGTGGGGAGGAGGGGCAGTGTTCGTGTGGCGAGCCAACACGGTTTTCACGTCCATGTCAGACTGAGGCTAATGAAGGCCAGAGCGACCCTTGGATGAGAGTCTTCAGCGAATATATCAGAGGGGGGTGTGCCAAGAGGAGGCGCAGGCCGATCTCTCCTCACCACCTTTCTCAGTTGGGGGGGGGGGGGGGTGTATCTGAAACATTTGGCTCATGACTGGAAAGCACGAGTGTTGCATCATTTGATAATGTAAATGAAACAGTGAAAGAATTTTCCCACCCCCTTGAGAGGGATTTCATTTACATGAAAGGACGAGAGTTGCTCGTCGTGAAAACCGACTTGGTTTGTCTTACTAGTCGTGTTCAGGCCATCATTCTGGCCCCCTCTTTAAAATGAGTGTGTCCATAGAAACAGTGTAAACAGTGGAGTAGGTGAAGTGGGAGAAGAAAGCTACTCACACACACGCGTGTGTTATCAGGGTGGAGGTGGAGCAACTCGTCAGTATTGATAATGTAGACAGAAATGAAGCGTGTCTGCAACATCCCATCGATGGACACCTCTGTCCCAATGAGAGAGAGTTCCACCACTCCCGTGATGGTAGCGTGTGGACCTGGTTCATGGGGGATCTGATCGGCCGTGGACAGGAAGTCCTCAATTGGGTAATTTTGTTCAATGTTTCCACGGAGCAGGTTTAAGAGCACACTGGTTCATGGCTGTGGCAGATTCTCTTAATTAGACATGGAAGGCAAAAAGAAGATGTTGATGGTGGAGGGATGAACCTGAAGGACTCACTGAGTCATAGAGTGGCTGTTTCCAGGCCTGGAAATCATGGGTATGACTGTGTGGGGGTCACCAAAGGTCACAGCAGTCGTGTTGGTTTGATCAAACCATGCTGCTGGTCGTAGTTGAGTCAAATATTATGGTCCCCACAAGCTTGGGAAGTCACAAGACTCTCTCAAGTGTCTGAAGTTGGTGCAGGTCTTCATGTCTGGTCTCTTTACAACATGCAGACAACATCACACTTATTTCATCCTGTGTGTTTATGTGACTCACATTTGCATCCAGCCAGGGGGGCTGAGGCTTAGTGACCTCAGCCAGCTCCACTGACCCTCAGCAACGTGTCCGCCATGCTCGTCTGTAAACATCGACTGAGCTCTGCCGTGCACATATGCCTGGGTCGCGCTGTTCTGCAGACAGGCGCATCACAAAATGACAAGCAACAGATGTGTCACACAGGCTGAAATCAAAACAGCTGTCCAGCATGGAATTGTGCTCGCCATCAGACGCGGCTGCTGTGATGAGGCGGCGAGGCGGCGAGCGCTGCCGGCACATGAGACAAGGCAGCGCCTCTGCTGCTCCCAGCTTCCTGTCTGCATGAGGACAGGCCTGTTTGTTGGCTGCTTTGACACTGCTAGTCAGTTTGTCATGGGGGTGCTCGCTACGGCTCTGATCACATGTGCACGCTGCATTCAAAGAGCGTCATATCAAACGTGTGACAGGTAGACTCCCAATGAGACAACAGCCAGAGGGGATGTCCTCTCTCATCCGCCGCGTGAGGACAAATGCAGGGCGCAGCAAGACAAAATAACACATGGCATCATGTTGAATGCTCTGTTGTCGTTTTTCACTTTGAAAAGAGAAGTTGTGTCAGAGCTGAAGACAGAAGCTCGTGCTGGGAGTGGAGGACTGAAGCCCGTCTCAGCCCGTCTCAGGCCGTCCACCCAGACTGATGGCTGTTGGACACATGCAGTACAAGTACTGCAAAAAGAGGCGATGTGGATGAGGTCCGCCTGACGCTACTACTACCCAATGATGCAGAACTACTATCCACTGATGTAGGACTACTACCCACTGATACAGTACAACTACCCTCTGATGCAGTACTACTACACACTGATGCAGTACTACCACCCACTGATGAAGTACTACTACTCACTGATGAGTGTGATGAAGTGCTACTACCCACTGATACAGGAATACCACTGATACAGGACTCCTACCCACTGATGCAGTACGACTACTCACTGATTAGTGTGACAGAGCTTTTTCCGTCCTGCCAACAGTAACTCACTAAATCCGGTTCTGCTTGGAGCAACACTGCTATGTGAATAAGGGTCATCAGCTCCATCAGTTTGGCTAAGTGGTGTGTACAGTGGTTTATACACAGGTGTGTTTATTGGTGTGTACAGTGCTGTGTAAAGTGGTTTATACACAGGTGTGTTTATTGGTGTGTACAGTGCTGTGTAAAGTGGTTTATACACAGGTGTGTTTATTGGTGTGTACAGTGGTGTGTACAGTGGTTTATACACAGGTGTGTTTATTGGTGTGTACAGTGCTGTGTAAAGTGGTTTATACACAGGTGTGTTTATTGGTGTGTACAGTGCTGTGTACAGTGGTGTATACACAGGTGTGTTTATTGGTGTGTACAGTGCTGTGTACAGTGGTGTATACACAGGTGTGTTTATTGGTGTGTACAGTGCTGTGTAAAGTGGTTTATACACAGGTGTGTTTATTGGTGTGTACAGTGCTGTGTAAAGTGGTTTATACACAGGTGTGTTTATTGGTGTGTTCAGTGCTGTGTACAGTGGTGTATACACAGGTGTGTTTATTGGTGTGTACAGTGGTGTATACAGAGGTGTGTTTATTGGTGTGTACAGTGCTGTGTACAGTGGTGTACACACAGGTGTGTTTATTGGTGTGTACAGTGCTGTGTAAAGTGGTTTATACACAGGTGTGTTTATTGGTGTGTACAGTGGTGTATACAGAGGTGTGTTTATTGGTGTGTACAGTGCTGTGTACAGTGGTGTACACACAGGTGTGTTTATTGGTGTGTACAGTGCTGTGTACAGTGGTGTGTACACAAGTGTGTTTATTGGTGTTTAAAGTGGTGTGTACACAGGTGTGTTTATTGGTGTGTACAGTGCTGTGTACACAGGTGTGTTTATTGGTGTGTACAGTGCTGTGTACAGTGGTGTGTACACAGGTGTGTTTATTGGTGTGTACAGTGCTGTGTACAGTGTTGTGTACACAAGTGTGTTTATTGGTGTGTAAAGTGGTGTGTACACAGGTGTGTTTATTGGTGTGTACAGTGCTGTGTACAGTGCTGTGTACACAAGTGTGTACACAGGTGTGTTTATTGGTGTGTACAGTGCTGTGTACAGTGGTGTGTACACAAGTGTGTTTATTGGTGTGTAAAGTGGTGTGTACACAGGTGTTTTTATTGGTGTGTACAGTGCTGTGTACAGTGCTGTGTACACAAGTGTGTATATTGGTGTGTACAGTGGTGTTTACAGTGGTGTGTACACAGGTGTGTTTATTGGTGTGTACAGTGGTGTGTACAGTGCTGTGTACAGTGGCGTGTTTATTGGTGTGTGCAGTGGTGTGTAAAGTGGTGTGTTTATTGGTGTGTACAGTAGCGTGTACAGTGCTGTGTACAGTGGCATGTTCATTGGTGTGTACAGTGGTGTGTTTATATGTGTGTACAGTGGCATGCGTATTGTTGTATGCAGTGGTGTGTACATTGGTGTGTATAGTGGCGTGTACATTGGTGTTTACAGTGGCATGTTTATTGTTGTGTGCAGTGGTGTGTACATTGGTGTGTAAAGTGACATTTTTATTGATGTGTATATTGGTTTGTACAATGCTGTGTACATGGGTGTATACAGTGGCGTGTACATGGGTGTGTACAGTGCTGTGTACATGGGTGTGTACAGTGGCGTGTACATGGATGTGTACAGTGCTCTGTACATGGGTGTGTACAGTGCTCTGTACATGGGTGTGTACAGTGGCGTGTACATGGGTGTGTACAGTGCTCTGTACAGTGGTGTATACACAGGTGTGTTTATTGGTGTGTACAGTGGTGTGTACAGTGGTGTGTACAGTGGTGTATACACAGGTGTGTTTATTGGTGTGTACAGTGGTGTGTACAGTGGTGTATACACAGGTGTGTACAGTGCTGTGTACAGTGGTGTATACACAGTTGTGTTTTTTGGTGTGTACAGTGCTGTGTACAGTGGTGTATACACAGGTGTGTTTATTGGTGTGTACAGTGCTGTGTACAGTGGTGTATACACAGGTGTGTTTATTGGTGTGTACACAGGTGTGTTTATTGGTGTGTACAGTGCTGTGTACAGTGCTGTGTACACAGGTGTGTTTATTGGTGTGTACAGTGGTGTGTACAGTGGTGTGTACACAAGTGTGTTTATTGGTGTGTAAAGTGGTGTGTACAGAGGTGTGTTTATTGTGTGTACAGTGCTGTGTACAGTGCTGTGTACACAGGTGTGTTCATTGGCGTGTTTATTGGTGTGTACAGTGGTGTATACACAGGTGTGTTTATTGGTCTGTACAGTGCTGTGTACAGTGCTGTATACACAGGTGTGTTTATTGGTGTGTACAGTGGTGTGTTTATTGGTGTGTACAGTGGTTTGTACACAGGTGTGTTTATTGGTGTGTACAGTGGTGTGTAAAGTGGTTTGTACACAGGTGTGTTTATTGGTGTGTACAGTGCTGTGTACAGTGTTGTGTACACAAGTGTGTTTATTGGTGTGTACAGTGGTGTGTACACAGGTGTGTTTATTGGTGTGTACAGTGCTGTGTACAGTGGTGTGTTTATTGGTGTGTACAGTGGTGTGTACAGTGGTGTATACACAGGTGTGTTTATTGGTGTGTACAGTGCTGTATACAGTGGTGTATACACAGGTGTGTTTATTGGTGTGTACAGTGCTGTGTACAGTGGTGTATACACAGGTGTGTACACAGGTGTGTTTATTTGTGTGTACAGTGGTGTGTACACAGTTGTGTTTATTGGTGTGTACAGTGCTGTGTACAGTGGTGTGTACACAGGTGTGTTTATTGGTGTGTAAAGTGGTGTGTACACAGGTGTGTTTATTGGTGTGTACAGTGCTGTGTACAATGCTGTGTACACAAGTGTGTTTATTGGTTTGTACAGTGGTGTGTACAGTGGTGTGTACACAGGTGTGTTTATTTGTGTGTACAGTGGTGTGTACAGTGCTGTGTACAGTGGCGTGTTTATTGGTGTGTGCAGTGGTGTGTAAAGTGGCGTGTTCATTGGTGTGTACAGTGCTGTGTACAGTGGCATGTTCATTGGTGTGTACAGTGCTGTGTACAGTGGCGTGTTTATTGGTGTGTACAGTGGCGTTGCAATGGTGTGTAAAGTGGTGTGTTTATTGGTGTGTACAGTGGCATGTGTATTGTTGTGTGCAGTGGTATGTACATTGGTGTGTATAGTGGCGTGTACATTGGTGTGTAAAGTGACATTTTTATTGATGTGTACATTGGTGTGTACAGTGCTGTGTACATGGGTGTGTACAGTGCTGTGTACATGGGTGTGTACAGTGCTGTGTACATGGGTGTGTACAGTGGCGTGTACATGGGTGTGTACAGTGCTGTGTACATGGGTGTGTACAGTGCTGTGTACATGGGTGTGTACAGTGGCGTGTACATGGGTGTGTACAGTGCTGTGTACATGAGTGTGTACAGTGGCGTGTACATGGGTGTGTACAGTGCTGTGTACATGAGTGTGTACAGTGGCGTGTACAGGGGTGTGTACAGTGGCGTGTACATGGGTGTGTACAGTGGCGTGTACATGGGTGTGTACAGTGGCGTGTACATGGGTGTGTACAGTGGCGTGTACATGGGTGTGTACAGTGGCCAAATTCAGGGTCAGTTTGGTCCTGGCAATTTTCCTCCTCCGAGGGTTCAATTTTATCCGCCTTCACTGCGATGTGAATCCAAGCCGTCAAATGAAATTTAAAATCAGAAAACAGCTGATCACAGCAGTCAGATCTTCCCCTCAGCAAGATGAGCACCAAGGAGCCGCTGAGATCAGGGAGCTGCTGACATCACTGGCGAGAGGAGCGAGGATCACCACCTCACGGGACCGTGAAGGATGGCTTGTTGTATGAAAAGGTCGCAGAGGAGCCTGGTCGCCGGATGATGGAACGCCACCACCAAGTTGAAAAACTTAGGAAAAAAGTACCAGCAGGCCTGTGACCAACACAGCAGCGGCAGAGGGAGGTTGGACTGGGACACAACGAGGTTTGCCAGAGCGTCACGGGGCTGAATATTCTCCTGACGTACATGTTGTACGTCATGTCACATGTCTATGTCCACACAAGTGGCAGCTGTTTTGGAAAAGGAATGTTACACCTACATTTCATATGGACAAGATGGCAAATTTCTTTCCTCTACCGGGCCGCAAATTCGGGGCATTCTGTGTCTGAAAAGGGCTTGACGGATGCAGCTCAGTCATTGTGACCACATACACTCGTGACAGCACTGATGAAACAAAGGTAACTTGCATTGTTAAACAAGTTTGCGTGAGAAATGCTGATGATAAAGATTACGGTGTGTGTAGCGTGTGTAGTGCAGGGAACGATATGCAAATCTACTCACAACCCATCACGAGGGAAAACAAAACTGCCAACACTTATTATGTACAGTGTATGGAAATTGAAATGGGAATATCTAGATCTAAAAGACACCATTTAAATATTCAAATGTTAACACCAAACAATCTCATGCATTAAGGCTTTTAGTATTTGCATAGGACTGTGTTTGCTGCTGGGAGACAGGGATGAGACAAGGAAATGAGCGATAGAGCGCGGAGCCTATAAACTACGTGGAAAAGACAGCTGATAACTTTGTTAATCATTTAAAACAAGCCTGCCATCATCCCTGTACACAATTCATCAGTATTAGCTTAAGTTTAATGATTAACTGTAAAATGTTACACTCCTAGAAGGGATTTTATCGATGCACAGCGTTTATGGAGAAAGAACAGAAGACAGTTAAACTACAAAAGCAGCCATCTTGCAGTGGCGATGGGCCACCTGACAGCAGTTCTCTGCTGCCAGAATCAAAGCTTCTCAAATCAAAGAGCCTGATGACATCATTGTTATTTCTGAGGCTGTTGGTCAGTTTAAGAATAATTAAATGAATAACATCTTTGAAAATTAATCCAAATTAATCGCATGTAAATTTTGGCAGTGACAAACAACTTAGAGGAACATTGTTGCATTAGAATTGTTTGGTTTCTGCAGTGAAGCCCCATAACGGGAGGTCGTCTCTATGACACCAGCTGACCAAAGGCTCGTGGACGAGCTGAGGCCAGTCAACTCACGGTCCGGCACAAACATGGCCATGGACTGTGGACCTGGATGTGGATCGGTACCGCTCTTCCACTATTCCCGGTCCAACATTCCACAAGGTTGTGAGTGGGAGGGACGAGGGCCTGACTGTCTCAGCACCAACCGGCACCACCTGAGCTGATGAGGGCTCGAAGTCATGAACTCCAGAGAGTCAATACAGGTTCCTGTGTAGTTGGCAGCATGCAGAGGACATGATTGGAAGAGGAAAAGCTTTTCATAACCCACTTGGACTCGCTCCTGATCACTATCTAACAGGGTGACATCATCAACTCACTGTGATTCAGTGGAATCTGTGAACTAAACTTTCATACGCTGTGCAATCACATCTTCCAGTGAGGAGAGTTTTCAGCTTTAGTTGAGGCCTTTCCACCTGTGTTCAAATGTAGCTGGTGTCATGGTGTGAGGAACAGTTACCGGTCCTGATGTCTGTCAAGCGTCATTCAGACCAACAGGGGACAGGAAGCAGCCTGTCAGGTGCTCTGGTTCAGGTTCAACAGGTGGTTCTGGGCACTGTGAGACAAAGATTCTATTCTAGTGATTGCTGGATTGACCGGGGGGGGGGGGGGTACGGGGACGGGAGGGATTTCATCCTGTAATCCCTGTAACTCTGCCGTGGAGGTCAATGGCCAAGACGCCCCCCCCCCCCCCACACACACACACACACACACACACACAGACTGTGTGTGTGACAGTCTGCTGAGTGGAAGCATCAACCTGTGAATTGACAGGTCACTATAATTTAACCAGAATAAGGTCATGTGACACTTACTGGCTAACGAGCTGTTTCAGACACTGGCTTACTGGTATTTTACGTGTTGTCAAGACTCAATAAACCAGCTCCAACTGGAACCAGACCCCTCTCCAGTAATTCCTCATCTGAACATTCTCTTTTATTGAATTATTCATGTATATATTGAATTATTGAAGGAAGATAATTTCTGTTCAGATTAATATTAACACCCTGTGAAATATTAATGACTAATGTTAAAAGCGATGAACTTAGAGAACTATTAATAAAATCATAAACAGACATAGTAAAAACTGGCGTGGTGTCAGATGAGCTCCACGCCACTTGGCGGCGTCCCCCTGGAGGTCAGTGATATGAAATATGGCAGCGGTCGGCCGGTGTCATTGACTAGTCCTGCCCCGCGGCTGAAGGCGGCGTCACGTCGCTCTTCACTCTTCCTCACATTTGTCTGCAGGTTACTCCTCCGTCTCCTTGTCCACACATGACCTGAACTGAGGCCAAGGGAAAAGGAGCAAAGATGTTTGGGGGTTAATATGGGCCCTGCTGATTGGCTGAGCTCCACCAACAGCTGCTCCTCCACCTCCACCTCCTCCTCCTCCCAAGGCTGGTGGCTAAGCTCAGGTGAAACCAGTATTTTCACCTTATTTTCTTCTTTTTATCCACTAGAACTGCCACAAAGTGAATTTTATCTAGCAGGCAGAGAGGAGCTAAATCTGGTCTTTTGTCAGGTTTGATTAAAACTCTCTGTAGATTAATGATATTCAGCAAAGATTTGATATATCATTTGCAATTCTTTGGTTTGTTATTACGATCTTCCCATTGTATTCATAAAATATGGAAATCTGAAAAAATAAAGCATTATTATAACAATGGTAAGCACCTTGAAAATATAGTTGGATTAATTATGTTTTAAATGCTAATGCCAGTGAAGAACATAATAACGTAGACATGAAAGACTCCCTATTTAAAATCTGATAGCCAGGGAGAAGCAAATTATTTCAAATATTTGATATTTAAATTATTTTCAAATGAAGAGAGACATGAGTAGAGCAGAGGCGAGTAGTTTCCCCTGGTGATCCTCCAGGCTCCTTTGTTTCCTTGCTGTGTCTCCAGCTCATTAATGTTCTAAGCATGTGAGTGAACCAGACTGTTCTCCATAACCCAGAGGTGGGTGACACCCCGCCCGGCCGCCACGCACCCACACAACACGCATGCACGCCCCTTCACACGCTTGCAGAAAAGCCCCTTTAAGTCCTCTGGCTCTTTCAGGAAGTGATGGCCGCTGAGCTGTCCTGATTAAAATGACAATAGTCTAATTAACTCGACCTCAGTGTCAGTGCACTGAAATGGCTGATGGCCAGTCACTTCCTGTTTCAAAACCTTTTGTCTCCTTATAGTCTAAACATGTGACTTCTTCTCCCAAACAGGATGCCTCAACCCCACTTGACGAGATTTGCTAATGGCAATTATTTCTCATCAGCTAATTAAATGGAGGCAAAGTTGTCAGTGTTGTCTTGGTTTGGGCTGCACTATCAATCCACGTCAGTCCACAAGCAAATAAACAAATCTAGGAGGTGTGCTGTCTGATTTGGCTCAGAGGCTCTAAAAGGTCCCATGGATGAAAGTACTTTTCCAGGTTTTTAATCCAGCGTTGTTGCTGTAACTGTTCATGAGCTCCCGATAGGAACAAATCAGCATCTGAGTGCTGTGGAGGCTTGGCGAGATTGCTGATTAATTTCAGTTAATTCATCACAAGAATAGAAGGCTTTGGCCAGTACACGGAGGGCTGTGGGTAACCAATAGGGGGCAGTAAGACGCCTCAGTTGGGTCTAGCCTGCCGGAGATAAGAGGAAGATTTCGACTTCTAAAACGAATCTCTTCATTTACCAAGAACTATTTGATTTGAAATATTTAAAATGTTTATCACAGCCAAAATTTATATATGCAATATATATATATATATATATATATATATATATATATATATATATATATATATATTTAGTTTAGATAAATTCTTATTAAATTATTATGGAATTATGGATTGGTAGCCTTCATTTGTTTTATTTAACCTTAAAATCTTTTCTCTTGCTGTAGTCCAAATTAAAGCATTGGTGTCCCATCCGTCCCGCCGTACCCCTGATGGCTGATAATCTCTGGGAAGGCTGACGGGCGTACAGTTAATTACTGCTTCACATTCTTCAGTGGCGAGCTAACAGGAAGTAGTCTCCAGCGCTCGTGCTCGATCGTACGGCCGTGCTATGCACATTCAATGCTATTGACCAATGTAAGTGTCAATCAGTATTCGTGGCAAGTCCCTCCCTCTCCTCAAATGTCTACCATAAGCACACAAATAAAATCCTGTAACAAAGCACGAATGCGTGAGTGTGTCGCTGTGCCTTCATCCATCTACAAGCTAACAAGGCCAAAGAAGGCACGGGCCTGCAGCAGTCCACGTCACCATTCCAGCTCTGCAAGACACAACATTTGAAAATGAGACTTCCTCGTGCCCTCATAATTCCTTTGCATTATTTGATGGACTCATCAAACGCATGGGGGTGAGAAAAAAGCACAACAACAAAAAAAATCTTTAATGACTGAAGTTGAAGCTGCTTTTTGTTCTATTATCCCTCTGTTGGTGATTAAGGCCTATGGGGAGATAATTACGCCTTAGACCGGAGTTAATGAAATGAAAACCTTTCTTTTCGTGTGAAAGAGAGAGGGCAGATCTTTTCTGCTGCTATCTGCAGACATCTCCCACCCTTGACAAGGCACACAGAGAATTCGTTTTGTTCTAAGGTTGGCTGTCAGTCTGGAGCTGATACGAGGGAAATGTGAACGAAGCCAGAGCCGGCGAGCTCCACATGAGCACATCACTGCAGGTCATCTGGGAGAAGAAGTGCTGATTTCAATTGAAATACCAACGAGGTCTTCAGCTAACGGCAGCAAGCATGCCCCCCCCCCATGACCCCTCTCTTTTGAGAGATTTGAAGCATCACACAGCTACACGAGAGCCATAAGTACGAAGACACAGGAGTTGACCGAGTGATCGTCTGCAAGGCTGCAGCCACGCGGCACAAGTGGTGGCCAGAGAGCAAATATTAAACTGTCCTTGTGGAAGTTCACATCTGGTGTGTGTGTGTGTGTGTGTGTGTGTGTGTGTGTGTGTGTGAGAGAGAGAGACAGCCCCCCTTACAGCACTCTCACATTTCATCATCTGCTCTCCAGCGCCAGGGTGCTCTGTGCTGGATCCATCTGTTGTTATTATTTTCCACTGATAATTGGCCTGAACAATGGAATGCCTGTGTCCCCCTCGCCTTTGAAACACTATCCCATGTTTATTTTCCAGAGGTCTCATTTCTGCAACCCCCCCCCCCCCCCCCCCCTCATACACAAACACAAATAACCCTTTCTCATGAAAATCTTTGACTGGACACATCAGCTTGTGTCACTCAGCACACACAAGCCCCCCCCCCACACACACACACACATTCCTGTCCTGAAAGTGAGAAAAGTATCTGAGCGAGACAGTAGATGGGAGGGAGGGAGGAGTTTGGATTTTTTTAAATTTGAAACTCTGCTTCCTATGCGTGCAGAAGAGAATCAATTAAAGTATCACAAGGTGCACTTTTAAAACTCCTGGACATAATTTAACAGAAGCCCACACCAAAAAAAACGACCCACTTATATTAATTAAATGTGATGTTTTTAATTGTAATTAGTTCTGGTGTAATTAAAACTTCTTCATGGACTGGCCACATCCTGTAATGGCTGCTTGTGCTATAACCAGTCTGAAGGGCGGGAGCTCCGGTGCCACCGCCGGACCTTCACCTGTCCTCCTGCTCTTGTCTGAGTAAAGGAGGCTGGGACAGGTGAGCGGGCAGCGGGGGGGGGGGGGGGGGGGGGCGGGGCTGGATAGTTAGATGGAGGGATGGATAGATGGTGGCATGGGTAGATGGAGGGATGGATAGATAGAGGGATGATTGATGGGTAAATGAAGGGATGGGTAGATGGAGGGATGGATACTATGGGATGGATAGATGGTGGGATGGGTAGATGGAGGGATGGACTGATGGGTAGATGGAGGGTTGGACTGATGGGTAGATGGAGGGATGGACTGATGGGTAAATGGAGGGATGGGTAGATGGAGGTATGGTTAGATGAAGGGATGGGTAGATGGAGGTATGAAAGATGGAGGTATGGATAGATGAAGGGATGGAGGGATGGGTAGATGGAGGGATGGGTATATGGAGGGATGGGTAGATGAAGGGATGGATAGATGGAGGGATGGATACTAAGGGATGGGTAGATAGAGGGATGGGTAGATAGAGGGATGGATAAATGGAGGTATGGATAAATGAAGGGATGGGTAGATAGAGGGATGGGTAGATGGAGGTATGGTTAGATGAAGGGATGGGTAGATGGAGGGATGGATAGATGAAGGGATGGAGGGATGGGTAGATGGAGGGATGGGTAGATCAAGGGATGGATAGATGGAGGGATGGATACTAAGGGATGGGTAGATAGAGGGATGGGTAAATGGAGGTATGGATAGATGAAGGGATGGGTAGATAGAGGGATGGGTAGATGGAGGTATGGTTAGATGAAGGGATGGGTAGATGGAGGGATGGGTAGACAGAGGGATGGATAGATGAAGGGATGGGTAGATAGAGGGATGGGTAGATGGAGGGATGGCTAGATGGAGGGATGGGTAGATGAAGGGATGGATAGATGGAGGGATGGATACTAAGGGATGGGTAGATAGAGGGATGGATAAATGGAGGTATGGATAGATGAAGGGATGGGTAGATGAAGGGATGGGTAGATAGAGGGATGGGTAGATGGAGGGATGGATAGATGAAGGGATGGGTAGACAGAGGGATGGATAGATGAAGGGATGGGTAGATGGAGGGATGGATAGATGGAGGGATGGGTAGATGGAGGGATGGATAGATGAAGGGATGGAGGGATGGATATTAAGGGATGGGTAGATAGAGGGATGGGTAGATGGAGGGATGGGTAGATGAACAGATGGGTAGATGAACAGATGGGTAGATGAAGGGATGGAGGGATGGGTAGATAGAGGTATGGTTAGATGAAGGGATGGATAGATGGAGGGATGGATACTAAAGGATGGGGAGATAGAGGGATGGGTAGATGGAGGTATGGTTAGATGAAGGGATGGATAGATGGAGGGATGGGTAGTTGGAGAGATGATAGATGGATAGATGGAGGGATGGGTAATTGGAGAGATGGATAGGTGGAAGGATGGAGGGATGGGTAGATAGAGGGATGGGTAGATGAAGGGATGGATAGTTGGATGGGTAGATGGAGGTATGGTTAGATGAAGGGATGGATAGATGGATGGGTAGATGGAGGGATGCTAGATGGAGGCATGGGTAGATGGATGGGTAGATGGAGGGATGGCTAGATGGAGGGATGGCTAGATGGAGGGATGGCTAGATGAAGGGATGGGTAGATAGAGGGATGGATAGATGAAGGGATGGGTAGATGGAGAGATGGATAGATGAGTAGATAGAGGGATGGATAGATGGATGGGTAGATAGATGGAGGGATGGGTAGATGAAGGGATGGGTAGATGGAGGGATGGGTAGATGGAGAGATGGGTAGATGAAGGGATGGGTAGATAGAGGGATGGATAGATGAAGGGATGGGTAGATGGAGAGATGGATAGATGGGTAGATAGAGGGATAGATAGATGGAGGGATGGGTAGATGAAGGGATGGGTAGATAGAGGGATGGGTAGATGGAGGGATGGATAGATGGATGGGTAGATAGATGGAGGGATGGGTAGATAGATGGGTAGATAGATGAAGGGATGGATAGATGGATGGGTAGATGAAGGGATGGATAGATGGAGGGATGATGCAGGCCTATGGCGTGGCCCAGTGAGAGGGGGGACCCTGGTCCTGGTCCAAGCCCTGGGGGTTCAAATGTTGTGATTTCACCTGCGGGACTTCTGACTCTAAGCCGACTGAAGAACCCAGCTCAAGGATTTGTGGGCGTCGGCGTAGACCAGTAGTTCTGGAGTGGTCCACTAGGTGGAGTGATGATGAGGAAGTCGGCCGATGTGAAACGAGTCTGTTTGTTTTACATGGATCAGGATTTCTTCATGGCTTCCTCGGCATCAAGGCTGCAAAGCTCTCGCAGTACTTTGTTGTTTGCTCAGCAGAACGTGAGGGCAGGTCCTGAGAACCCGGCAGGCCTGACCACGCTGCTCTGTTCTTAATATTTGAAAAAATAAAACGATAAAAGCCTTCAGAATAATGGCCGGCTGGGTTGAAGTTGGGTTTAATTGGGGGTTTTCAGTCTGTTTACATGTCAGAAAGTGCTGTTGTTTACAGTCTGTGTGGGTGTTGCAGTTTAATGCACCGATCCTGCCAATCACATCGAATAGGAAAAACCCTCTTTTGAAATTCTGCCTTTTTGGCCTTTTTATGAGGCTAAGCCATGTTTTTCATTGAATCACTCTTTTCTTCATAAAAGCGCCAAAGAACAGAGGGAGAACGCAGTGTGCACTCGCCCTTGCAGCGGCTCCTTCAGTCAGCAGCAGCTTGAAGTGAGTCATGCTTTAGATTTTCCTGTGTTTCAGAACACAGACAGTCACCAGGAAAATCTCTTGCACACACACCCTAAAAACAAACACCAGTGACCTTGTGTGTCGATATCAGCCAGTCTACACAAATAAAACTCTCCTACGCCCTTTTTTATTTACACAATAGTCTTAATACGGATCCACCACCCTTTGTGGAGCGTTGAACCAGTGTCACCAGCTGTTACTGTAACAGGGATGGAAGAGGAGTGTGGCAGCCTCCTATTGACAACCATTGAGTTGAGCATGAATTAATATGGCAGTGATGTGTGAAGGTTCATCAACGCGCCACCACAGAAGTAGCACAGATACAGTATCAAGCGTGCTTGGAGTAATTAATGGAATAACTTTACTTAGTGGTAAATATTCATGGGCCCTCATCTTTTTGTCTGCACAGTGTGAAGAGAGAGGAGAGCCTGTCCATTAGAGGAGCTGAAGAGCTGTCCACGGTGAACGCCAGCCTTTTGTTGGGATTGGGTATGTTTCACTGGAGGGGTATTAATTCATATTTTGAACATGCAATCTTACAACAAAGCTAAAGGCACTGATAACATACCTGGGACTAGAGAGCATATTGTGAAGCCGTGACCCCCCTCGCAAATAGGGAAGTCCACTTCACAGGTTTGTGGACAGAATAAAATGAGTCTTTGTGTGCACTCAAATGTAACACAGCCGTTCATTACCATAGTAAAAAACCCTTCTGATTGTCCATTTCCTCTGAAAACGGCATGTTTGCATGTTTTTCCCTCCCAACCACAATGAGGCCGTATTTGCATACAGAATGGTAACATTTATTTAGATCCTCCGATCCTCTGAAGGCAGCAGGTTAATAATCATGCACTCTGTTGCACACACCAGTCTTGTAACTACTATTAGATATATTTTTTGTCAAAAGAAAGCCTTTTTTGTCATTTTACGCCTTGTTTAACACAGCACTCCTACAACATCCTTTCAAGACTTACAAGAGAACCTTGCAAAATGCTCCTTAGTCGCCTTTGTCTTTTGAAATTGTTGCATTTTGATTCATATTCTCAGCTTTGGTGTCTGACTGAGCATGCACATAACCCACCTAGGTGGGTAATTATCTCAACGAGGAGTTGTTCTATCTCCTAAAATCTCAATGTGGGAGTGTGTGATGGGCTCAGTTTTCCCAAACTGGTAAAGCAGCATGTGCTTGTTTATCCTCACCCTACGTTCTCTGCACCCCTACTGTTCTAAATGGCAATATTACAGCCTTGTGCTGTTGGAAATGGAGACAATTATCTGTTTAGGTATAACAAGATGGGCATTACATTAGAAGGAGAAAAGGCGTACAGCTGCTATCAGGATCCAGTTGTTGCCTTTTTGCTCCAATACAAATTTCTATCATTAAAATGATGGAACATTTATCTAAATGGATGTTATGCATTGGGTAAACTCATTTAGCTCCTGGGGCTCTTTCAGGTGATGGGAATTAATGATGTTTAGCAGTTTGAGACTGAAAATATCTGTCATTTGTCACTGCTCGCCATTGATTTATGATTCCATTGATGATGTGTTAATTGAAGTGTTATGAATCACAATAATAGGCTAGTTATGTGGGAATGGTCCATTTTCCGTGATTGTTCAAACCTCAGTAGAGTTGGGACGTTTTCAACAAGGGCATTTAACAAATAATTAATGTTGAAAGTGGCCAAGTCGGCCGGTGTGTTTTATCTCTGCTGTGACTGCTTCAGATAAACACTAGCGCAAACGCCTGGCCTCCGTTTGGACTGCCAAATGTAAATGACAAAAAAAGGAGCAGTGGGAGAGGGACTTGCAGCTTTTTTCCCTTTTATATTTGGATATGCTTTAATGCTTTTATTCAAATGCAACTGAGATATTGCAGCACAGTCACTTCCAAGTTTACCATAAAAATAAGATTTTGTTTCCTTCTGTGTTTTTATCTTTCCTTGCCTGGGTTGAGTGCTCTGTTAGGAAGGCCGTGTGCATACAGATCAGGTCCGGGTCCAGGTCCAGGTGCAGTGAGCTCACCACCAGGGGGTGGGCAAGGAGGACTTTTGCTGTCAGCAATGTTGAAACCTTTTTCTCTATTAAATAAACCATCGTGTTTTACTATCAGTGAGTCAAAGAAAGGTGCCTCACATAAACAGCACAGGAAGACAACTAGAGTGTTAGCAGGACTCACATTAGCAGGAATAATGTCAGGAGGAGTAGTGTTAGCAGGGATAAGGTTAGCAGGACTAGTGTTAGCATTGGTATATCAGCAGGACTAGTGTTAGCATTGGTATATCAGCAGGACTAGTGTTAGCATTGGTATATCAGCAGGAGTAATGTTAGCAGGAATAACGTTAGCAGGACTAGTGTTAGCATTGGTATATCAACAGGAGTAATGTTAGCAGGAATAACGTTAGCAGGACTAGTGTTAGCATTGGTATATCAGCAGGACTAGTGTTAGCATTGGTATATCAGCAGGAGTAATGTTAGCAGGAATAACGTTAGCAGGACTAGTGTTAGCATTGGTATATCAGCAGGAGTAGTGTTAGCAGGGATAACGTTAGCAGTACTAGTGTTTGCATTGGTATATCAGCAGGAGTAATGTTAGCAGGAATAAGGTTAGCAGGACTAGTGTTAGCATTGGTATATCAGCAGGAGTAGTGTTAGCAGGGATAAGGTTAGCCAGACTAGTGTTAGCATTGGTATATCACCAGGAGTAGTGTTAGCAGGAATAAGGTTAGCAGGACTAGTGTTAGCATTGGTATATCAGCAGGAGTAGTGTTAGCAGGGATAAGGTTAGCCAGACTAGTGTTAGCATTGGTATATCAGCAGAAATAATGTTAGCGGCGGTAATGTTAGCAGGACTAGTGTTAGCATTGGTATATCAGCAGGAGTAGTGTTAGCAGGGATAAGGTTAGCAGGACTAGTGTTAGCATTGGTATATCACCAGGAGTAGTGTTAGCAGGAATAAGGTTAGCAGGACTAGTGTTAGCATTGGTATATCAGCAGGAGTAGTGTTAGCAGGGATAAGGTTAGCCAGACTAGTGTTAGCATTGGTATATCAGCAGGAGTAGTGTTAGCAGGAATAAGGTTAGCAGGACTAGTGTTAGCATTGGTATATCAGCAGGAGTAGTGTTAGCACTGGTATATCAGCAGGAGTAATGTTAGCAGGAATAACGTTAGCAGGACTAGTGTTAGCATTGGTATATCAGCAGGAGTAGTGTTAGCAGGGATAACGTTAGCAGTACTAGTGTTAGCATTGGTATATCAGCAGGAGTAATGTTTGCAGGAATAAGGTTAGCAGGACTAGTGTTAGCATTGGTATATCAGCAGGAGTAGTGTTAGCAGGGATAAGGTTAGCAGGACTAGTGTTAGCATTGGTATATCACCAGGAGTAGTGTTAGCAGGAATAAGGTTAGCAGGACTAGTGTTAGCATTGGTATATCAGCAGGAGTAGTGTTAGCAGGGATAAGGTTAGCCAGACTAGTGTTAGCATTGGTATATCACCAGGAGTAGTGTTAGCAGGAATAAGGTTAGCAGGACTAGTGTTAGCATTGGTATATCAGCAGGAGTAGTGTTAGCAGGGATAAGGTTAGCCAGACTAGTGTTAGCATTGGTATATCAGCAGAAATAATGTTAGCGGCGGTAATGTTAGCAGGACTAGTGTTAGCATTGGTATATCAGCAGGACTAGTGTTAGCACTGGTATATCAGCAGGAGTATTGTTAGCGGCAGTAATGTTAGCAGGATTCAGCACTTGAGGCCTCGCTGGTTGACACTCGTGCCAGTGCGGATGACATCTGAAAGTTTCATGGAAACACGTCTCTCTCTGTCTTGTTTCTGCAGGGACAGGACGCTGATTTAGCACAGCTGGAACTGAAGATTGCTTTAAATAAGCAAGTCCTTGTGGAAGGTAAACACACCACATTCACCATTTACCATGTGTGTGTGAATGTTTCATTCAAATGGCTTAATCATTTACTGAATGCAGTGCAGTTTTCTTGTTTGTGTACTGCACTCACAGAATACTTTTCAGAACAAAATGGAGTTCCCAGAGTTAAATTATAACATACTTCATTTTTGAAAGACGTCATCATGCTTGAGGATGAGGGCCTGTGTGTGTGTGTGTGTGTGTGTGTGTGTGTGTGTGTGTGTGTGTGTGTGTGTGTGTGTGTGTGTGTGTGTGTGTGTGTGTGTGTGTGGTTGAGGTCTGTCTGTCGAGGCCGCCACCACCATGAAGTTACTAACGAAAGGTGAATCTTTTCACAGGGTCGGACTGCGGGCTTTTATTCTGCTGTGTCTACAAGGTTCTAGTGGTGTTTTGACTAAATGGGAACTATCCCACTCTGACATTCTCCACATGTTTGGCATGGCCGAAACCTGAAATTGGAATATTTGGAGCAGATTCCTACATTACGTAAACAATACAATTTATTTGTAACGAATAAAAAAAAATTCAGTCCAAGCAGTTGCTTAGCCATATTCAAACCAGAGTGTCCCTTTAGGGAATGACATTTGAAACTGTGGTCGTCAAGAAATAAAATCCTGGGATATCTAAATGATCCCATCTATGGGCGGCGTGGCTCAGAGGTAGAGTGGTCGTCTAGCACCCGAAGGGTCGCTGGTTTGATCCCCACTTCCTCCGGTGACCATGTGACCAAGCGTCCTTGAGCAAGATACTGAACCCCTTGGCAGCCTCCACCATCAGTGTGTGAGTGTGTGTGTGAATGAGATGACACTGTTAAGCGCTTTGAGTGCCGCTAAGGTAGAAAGGCGCAGCATAAATAGAGTCCATTTACCGTTTATCCAGCAGGGATGACGGCTCAATACAAACAACTTATAGCTAAATAGTCCTAATAGCCTCACCAACCAGAAGATGAGATTAGATTGTTTTCTCTGCTTACGTCATGCAGGTTTCGCTTCACTTACTGGTTGTGGTGAAGTAGAAATACAGCAGCAATATGGTTGTGTGTCCATGTGACATACACCTGTCACAGTGAGTCTCAGTGCACCTGTGTAGCCTTCTTCAGATATCCTGTAAAGTCACAGTCACCTTGACCTTTGACCACCAACATCTGTCCATTTCATCCTTGAGTTCCGCCCAGGCCTTCCCAAGATGTCGCATCATGAAGTACCTGAAAACATGTAATAATACAACAAGAAAACTTAATAGATGCACAAAAAAAGACTTGGGACTGAGAGCAAGCAGGCCAAGGTTATGTAATTTGTTTTGTCCAATGCTGCTGGTCTAATGCAAATATGTACAGCTCTGTATCAGACGTGTACTTGGATGTTGTTTGTGCAGGTTACAGGTTTAAATATTACAAATTTCTACAGCCTGTCTGTCTCAGCCAAGATGCTTTTCAGTAGAGAACATGGACCTCGACCTTAGTGACAGAAAACACACAGCAGTCAGCAGGTGTCGGTCTGTTCATGCATGCTGACGTTTGGTAGGAAAATAGAAAAATGCTAATACCATGTTTACAACACACCCGTGTGTGTGTGTGTGTGTGTGTGTGTGTGTGTGTGTGTGTGTGTGTGTGTGTGTGTGTGTTGGGGGGGGTTAAAACTTTTTACAGTGTCATGCAGCTTCAACTTCACTGTCATGTCTTTCACCTTGTTGGCTGGTTGGTCAGACGTGGTTCCACAAATGGAGAGGTTGTTTCCTTATTCTCAGGTTGTACTTCAAACTTGATGTGCTTGAGGGTTGGAACCGTTACCAGTTACTGTGATTATCATAGTCAAATTCAGAGGTCAGTAATATCGTTTATATTTTCTGTTGTTTTGAAGTTCTGTCAATTACCATGTTTTGAAATCACAGTGAATCAAAACACCATACTGCATTAGCCAAGGTGGGGGATGGGGGATGGGGGATGGGGGGGGGGCGTGTCTGTATTCAGAGGAAAAGTTTTTAAGCTATTAACTTGGGAATAGCTTGTCACAAGTACTACACACTGCTGCTGCGGTCATCAGATTCTGTTTACCCATTGCACCCAGTAATGTGGAGCAAGTAGCTGGAGAGGTGAAACAGCATGTACGACATTCAGCTGGAGTTAGCTAGTTAGCTCAGAAAATCAACACTCATTATCAGTAGGACTTAAAATTGCCAGTGTATTGCACCATATCTCCTGTTGGTCAAGCCAAAGCATGTCTCCACAACACCAGGTTCAGAATTTATACATCAGCAGCCTAACCTGCACAGGACAGTTCTCTGTTGTGGATGTCAGTGTTTAGCTGAACTGTGTGTACAGTAGCATGTAGCTTACCTTTGTGCTCTGTAGCATGTAGCTTAACTGTGCGCACAGTAGCATGTAGCTTATTGTGCTCTGTAGCATGTAGCTTACTTTTGTGCTCTGTAGCATGTAGCTTACCTTTGTGCTCTGTAGCATGTAGCTTACATTTGTGCTCTGTAGCATGTAGCTTACCTTTGTGCTCTGTAGCATGTAGCTTAACTGTGTGCACAGTAGGATGTAGATTGAGAGTTACTTTAATTATGTTATTTGTTTAATACAAAGTTGATATCATTGATATACTTACATCATCAGTTTTTCTGACACATTTTAACGATATTGTCATAATATCAATAACAGTGATAATTTGGGAATGATAATAATGTGGAATTTCAGTACTGTTACATGTCTAGACCCGTCTTTTGACACAGATGGGGTCCTCATGAAACGGTGTGTATCACCACGGGTAGACTTGGTGTGTATCTGGGGTGTATGTAGCAACAAATAGCGTTGTAACTGAAAATAATGTAACAGTTTTAGCCATTTCATTAAGCATCATTAAGCCAAAATGTAATAAGTTGCCAAAATGTAATGACTTATCACGTTAGTGGCTGATTATTAAATGATTGGTATTTGCCATTTAAAGTCCTTTATAAATGTAATAAATGCAGCTGTATTATAATAACACATAAACAGGACTGCATTTCCCAGAAATAAGATTTTTTTTGCAGTTTGCTCATCAACAGGTACAGCAAATGGTGTGGTGGTCATATTGATTCATCAAGGAAGCCTAATGTGCAGTTCTCATGCTCCATTATGTTTGTAAGAGCCACTTTGATAATTATTTGTTGTCCAAATGCTTTAAGTAAAATATTGTACATTTGCTTGGACATGTGAAGTCACACTTTCATGTACGGAGGAATTTTATTTGATTCATTACTGTGAAGTGTATCTGGTAGTCAGATTATTTAATGGTATGTGCTAGAATTCAGTAAGAGAACAGTGGTCATGTGACCTACATGTGCTCGCTCAGTGTTGATGAAAATGTAATGACTGGAGCCGTCCTCGGAGCCCTGGAGCTGATAATGTAATGACATATGTGTCATCTTTTTTATATTTTGGAAATAAAGTTCCACACTGTCTTACTATTGACGCTTGTAAATAGATACTTAAAGACCTGACTTTTAACACGTGCACACACACACACACACACACACACTATACAGGATGGCTGAGTGAAGCAATTGTGAGTTGATTGGGTTTTATGTTCTGTGGAAAGACCATGTAGAAATGTCAAATGCACACAGAGTGGAACATACGGTCGTCGCTCAATTGCTGGAATTGTTTTTTTATTTATTATTTGTCCAGAGTTATCTCCAGAACGTCCTTCTGCTCCTTAGTCACTTGAGTTCCAAATGAAGTGGCAGCACACATGCACAAAAACTCTTTTTCAAAGAATATTTTACTTTGCAGCACCTGCATTTGACCACTAGATGTCAATTGAGTAGCTAACTCATGCCAAGCCAGCGAAGTCATGTGACTGATTAGACTGACTAGATGTTCCTCAGTTGTCTGCAAACTTCAATACTTCAAACATGTTGAAAGGTAAATAATTGTCTTTTTAACCACAGTTTACAACCCTACTTTAGTGCAGTCCTTCTTGATACATTTGTGTATAGGTGCAAGGGTTATACAAACAAACAGCTGTCAAACCATGAGAAAATTACTAGCATTTATATATGTATATATATGTGTGTATGTGTATATATTTATGTATATGTATTTATGTATATATACACATGTATACATATATGTATATATATATATACACGTGTATATATACACACACATATATACGTATATATACATATACATAGATTTATAAAATGCTATATGCATGTATATATGTGTATATATACACGTGTGTGTGTGTGTATATATCTATATCTATCCATCCATCCATATTGTGTGTGTGTGTGTGTGTGTGTGTGTGTGTGTGTGTGTGTGTGTGTGTATACGGCCAACATTATCACATCATTGCCTGTGACGATGCTACTGGTTGCTACCGTGTATTATTCAGGTATCATCAGGTCTAGTCTACCAAGTGGGGTCTCCTCCTCCAGGCTCGACTATGAGGACACACCTCTGCTGTGTGGATAGGAAGCACAAAAGACCTCACATTTCTGGCACTCTCAGCTTCTTTCACCATCACCCTTAAGACAGCGGTGAGTTCCTGGCCCAGTCATCCAGAAGAAAGTGGGTGTTCACTGAAAGGACAGACCCATCTGGATCTTTTTAGGGCCGATACCGATTACGTTTTTTCCATCGCCCTTAGCTGATGGCCGATTTTCTTGAAACGATACTGCTTTTGCCCACTCAATTTACATAAAAAAATGAAATGATATCAAATATTACATGTCAAGAAATATTTATTGAACAGTGAGGTTTGAATAAACTAAATACAAATATTTACACATAAATAAAATAAAACCAATCTTGAAAAATGAATAAAACAACTGTATCACAGCGAGCCTTCCCTGAAGGGGCTCGCTGAATTGTTGCCACTGGGTTTCGTTCGGCAGCCATCTGAATAAAGAATGAATAAAAACACAGGTTAGTATCGGTCCTTGAGCGCCCCCTACATTCATACCACCAGGATCGTCACCCTTCATCGATGGCTACTACACAGCCTGATGGTGCATTTTTGTCATATAGGACAGATATAATCTCCATCCCAAAATGTCCTTTTGTCGCACTTTAAATAATTCAAGAGAAAACCATAAACTTGGAAAATAGCGTTTGACCTGAAGTGTTTGATTTGTAACTTTACGCTGCCAAGGTTTCAATTTTTCAGCACTGACTCAAAGAACAGGCCTGGAAAAGACTGATCAACTTTAGAAGGGTTGATGATTAAACCATGTACAAACAAGTCTCTCATACATTCTCTCATTGACGTGGGGGCTGCTTCTCCCCAGTAAGTGACACCCCCCGGACACACACACAAAAACACATGCACACACATAAGGTGAGCTGACGCTGACTGGAAAACTCCACCACTGCTGTATTGATAACGACAGCCAACGGCTCTGAACAGTCTCTCCCTCACTGATAGTCTCTCCTTCACTGATAGTCTCCCTCACTGATAGTCTCTCCCTCACTGATAGTCTCTCCCTCACTTATAGTCTCTCCCTCACTGATAGTCTCTCCCTCACTGATAGTCTCCCTCACTGATAGTCTCTCCCTCACTGATAGTCTCCCTCACTGATAGTCTCTCCCTCACTGATAGTCTCTCCCTCACTGATAGTCTCCCTCACTGATAGTCTCTCCCTCACTGGTAGTCTCTCCTTCACTGATAGTCTCTCCCTCACTGATAGTCTCCCTCACTGGTAGTCTCTCCTTCACTGATAGTCTCTCCCTCACTGATAGTCTCTCCCTCACTGATAGTCTCCCTCACTGATAGTCTCTCCCTCACTGATAGTCTCTCCCTCACTGATAGTCTCCCTCACTGATAGTCTCTCCCTCACTGATAGTCTCCCTCACTGATAGTCTCCCTCACTGAGAGTCTCTCCCTCACTGATAGTCTCTCCCTCACTGATAGTCTCTCCCTCACTGGTAGTCTCTCCCTCACTGATAGTCTCTCCCTCACTGATAGTCTCTCCCTCACTGATAGTCTCCCTCACTGATAGTCTCCCTCACTGATAGTCTCTCCCTCACTGGTAGTCTCTCCCTCACTGATAGTCTCTCCCTCACTGGTAGTCTCTCCCTTACTGATAGTCTCCCTCACTGATAGTCTCTCCCTCACTGATAGTCTCTCCCTCACTGATAGTCTCTCCCTCACTGATAGTCTCCCTCACTGATAGTCTCTCCTTCACTGATAGTCTCCCTCACTGATAGTCTCCCTCACTGATAGTCTCTCCTTCACTGATAGTCTCCCTCACTGATAGTCTCTCCCTCACTGATAGTCTCTCCCTCACTGGTAGTCTCTCCCTCACTGATAGTCTCTCCCTCACTGATAGTCTCTCCCTCACTGATAGTCTCCCTCACTGATAGTCTCCCTCACTGATAGTCTCTCCCTCACTGGTAGTCTCTCCCTCACTGATAGTCTCTCCCTCACTGGTAGTCTCTCCCTTACTGATAGTCTCCCTCACTGATAGTCTCTCCCTCACTGATAGTCTCTCCCTCACTGATAGTCTCTCCCTCACTGATAGTCTCCCTCACTGATAGTCTCTCCTTCACTGATAGTCTCCCTCACTGATAGTCTCCCTCACTGATAGTCTCTCCTTCACTGATAGTCTCCCTCACTGATAGTCTCTCCCTCACTGATAGTCTCTCCCTCACTGATAGTCTCCCTCACTGATAGTCTCTCCCTCACTGATAGTCTCTCCCTCACTGATAGTCTCTCCCTCACTGATAGTCTCCCCCTCACTGATAGTCTCTCCCTCACTGATAGTCTCTCCCTCACTGATAGTCTCCCTCACTGATAGTCTCCCTCATTTATAGTCTCTCCCTCACTGATAGTCTCTCCCTAACTGATAGTCTCTCCCTCACTGATAGTCTCCCTCACTGATAGTCTCCCTCACTGATAGTCTCTCCCTCACTGATAGTCTCCCTCACTGATAGTCTCTCCCTCACTGATAGTCTCTCCCTCACTGATAGTCTCTCCCTCACTGATAGTCTCCCTCACTGATAGTCTCTCCTTCACTGATAGTCTCCCTCACTGATAGTCTCCCTCACTGATAGTCTCTCCCTCACTGATAGTCTCTCCTTCACTGATAGTCTCCCTCACTGATAGTCTCTCCCTCACTGATAGTCTCTCCCTCACTGATAGTCTCTCCCTCACTGATAGTCTCTCCCTCACTGATAGTCTCCCCCTCACTGATAGTCTCTCCCTCACTGATAGTCTCTCCCTCACTGATAGTCTCCCTCACTGATAGTCTCCCTCATTTATAGTCTCTCCCTCACTGATAGTCTCTCCCTAACTGATAGTCTCTCCCTCACTGATAGTCTCCCTCACTGATAGTCTCCCTCACTGATAGTCTCTCCCTCACTGATAGTCTCCCTCACTGATAGTCTCTCCCTCACTGATAGTCTCTCTCATTAATAGTCCCCCTCAATGGTTGTCACCTTCTCTCACTGATAGTCTCTCCCTCACTGATAGTCTCTCTCATTAATAGTCTCCCTCAATGGTTGTCACCTTCTCTCACTGATAGTCTCTCCCTCACTGATAGTCTCTCCCTCACTGATAGTCTCCCTCACTGATAGTCTCTCCCTCACTGATAGTCTCTCCCTCACTGATAGTCTCTCTCATTAATAGTCTCCCTCAATGGTTGTCACCTTCTCTCACTGATAGTCTGAGGAGAAGACAGTCTCCACATGGACTCTTCTGCAACTATAAGAAATGGTGCAAGACCAGGTTTTGAAACTGATGTTGCCACCCAGTCTCCTAGGTGGAAGAACAAGGCATAAGAGGCTTGGTGGGTGCAGGCCCTCAGCAGTACAGATGCCTACCACGACAGTCAAGCACCAAGGTCTTTCAGTCCAGTCAAGGTCTTCAACTCAATGTCGTGGGCCTTACCACTCCCAAATTGGATGTCATACACCAGTGATTTCAAAGTGGGGGCTGCAGCCCCATGCTAGGGTGGCCTCAGAAAATTGTAGGGAAGATAAGAAAAAAATTAAAAAGTAGAATCTTTTTTAATCATTATTACACAATATTATGTAATTTTTTTAAAATCATCATTATAAAATATCATTTATAATAGTATATCTTATTGAAATGTCAATTTGCATGCTCATTTTTTGGATGCCTGCCAGTCAAAACCTTGTTCATGAAGTCGTGTGTAGACCTGGCAGTTTGTGCCATTTATCATGCTGCTTTGCTCCTCAAGCCAGTGTAACTAGCCTAAAATGGACAAGTTTTTGACAAGAAAAATACTGAAGGAACAGACCAACATGTCAGTAAAGAAAACATGTTAATAATAATCTTATGCTCAACAAATGTAATAATATTTGAATAATTAATAAAAGTAAGAAAATCATTCTAAAAGTTGATGTTTCTATACATAATTTGTAGCATTGTCGGTGGGTTTGCAAAGGGGGTCCCCATCCAGAGTCTAATGCTGTTTGGGGGGCCGTGGCATGGAAAAGTTTGGGAACCCCTGTCATACACCCTATGGTCGATACCAAGGTAGCAGCTGTCATCCTCTTGCAGGAGACACATTGCACAGAAGAGGAAATGCTTTGGCTTCCAGGGTTTCATCTTGCTGGGGCCGTCTACAGCAGGCAACATAGCCTGGCTGCCTTTGTGAGGGCAGACCTCTCCTGGTCAGACAGTGGCCTGTCCCTAACTCACTTCAGCATTGACTGGCTCGTCAAGATCCAGGATACATCAGTGGTCAACATTTACAAGCCTCCACCAGCAGTGTTGACAGTGTCAGCACTCTCCCTGGTCCCTGCCATGTAGGCAGGAGACTTCAACTGCCAGCACACCGACTGGGGATATAGCCACACCTCGGCTGATGGAAAGACCCTTTGTGAATGGGCTTCCAATACCGATGCCAGGCTGCTTTATGACCCAAAAAAAACATCCATCCTTCTACTTCGCCCAATGGAACACCCACACCAACCTGGACCTGGCCTTTGTCCAGTGCCGCAGAGCTGATCCTACAGCAGAGACATGTCCTTGAAAGGTTCCTTCGCTCTCATCACTGACCATCCATCACCCGGATCCCCTCATTGGTGCAGCCAGCATCCAGCAAACCTTTCAAGAGATGGCATTTCAAATAAAGGGTCTTATCTTATATATGGCAGAGATAGAAAGAAGGGCACCTGGTCTCCCAGATCCAGAAGCATCTGATCTGGATGCTGGGTATGCTGGCTACTGCAATTTTCTGCTTGTAGCAGCAAAGCAATCCATCCCATATGGCTACAATAGGAGCTATGTCCCAGGCTGGGATGTGGAATATTGCCACCTCCTGCAAGACCACAAGCAGGCCACCTCCAAGGAGGATGTAGAGGCAAAAGCAGCAGCGCTTCTCCAAAAGCTCGATGTCACCTGTACGGCCAGATGATGAAGTCGTCAAAGCAGTCGACTTCACACTCTCCAGCCACAAGGAATGGCAGATCATAAACCAGCTTTTCGCTGGAAAACAACCCCCCCCCCCCACACACACACATACGCCCGGTGAAAGCAGATTGCATTACGTCTCAGCTCCTCAAGAACAGAAGATTCCCTGGAGAAGACAGGAACTTTGCTCATTTGACATGGTGTGAGGTCTCTTCCCTCTCCAGATTCCAACCTGTCAGGAGCATTCACAACAGCTGAATGCAGTGCAGGCATCAGCAGACTGAAGCAGGGCAAGGCATCAACCCACAACAACATCCACTCAGAGTTTGTGATCCAGCAGGGTGCGTCAGAAGCCAATGAAACCCATGGAGGACTCAAAGTCCAACAGGCCCGTCTCACTACTCTGCCTCCCCTTCAAGATTATTGAGAGGATGATACTCAGCAGGACTGAGCCAGTGATGGACCCACAACTTCCGAGGGAACAAGCAGGTTTCCGTAGGGGCAGGTCAACGGTAGACAAGCTAACACTGCTTACCCAGGACATCAAGGACTCCTTCCAAGATAAAGAGGAGGCTGGAGTAGTGCTACGAGACGTGATAACCATCTGACTCAGCCACCATGGATTCCATCTGAGGCTGCGAAGGACCATTCCAGACTGGCACATGGTGAATTTCATCATGAAGCTGCTCTCAAATCCCAGCTTCACTTTCCAGACCAGCGACAGCCAGCGAAGCAGGCTCAGGAGGCTGAGAAATGGGGTCCCACAGAGGTCAATTCTTTCTTTATTGCTCTTAAACATCTATATCCATGACCTACCACACACAGCATCCAGAAAATATGGTTGCGCAGATGACCTGGCCATTATGCAGCATCAACCAACAGCAGGTAGAAGTCGTTGGAAGAAGGCCTCATCAAGGACTTGGGCACTTTGGCCACCTACTTATGTAACTGGTGCCTGCAGGTTAGTACTGGTAAGGTGGTGTCAGCGGCCTTCCACTTTAACAAGGTGGTGAGGAAGCCAAAAAGGAACTGGAAGCGTATGTCAACAACAAGTGCCTCATGTTCTAACAAGCCCCGGAATACCTTGGTGTATGCCTGGATAGGAGTCTCTCTTTTAAACAACACCTGGAAGATGTGAGAGCCAAGGCGACATCAAGAGTGGCTCTGATCCATTGCCTTGCTGGCACAACCTGGGGGGCCTGGATCTCAGCACAAGCCCTTGTCCTCTCCACAGCAGAATACACTGCCCCAGTCTGGTGTAGGAGCCCAAATGTCAAAAAGATCCACACTGTGATCAACAGATCCTTCCGCACCATAACTGGCTGTCTGGCTGTGGCTGTCTGTATATGATATTCACATTTTGTACATACTGAAAAACACAAGTGAAAATTTCAGTCGTAATTTTGGCAATAAATCATATATGTATTGTGCATTGTGTCCTCATCATCCACAGAAGATGGTGAGCAAAGAAGAGCAGACTTAAGCGGAACTTATACGAATATTGAACATCAGACTATCATTGTATCATCGGACAGCCCTAATCTGCACACACTGTAATTTCTCTAAATGTTTAAAATTGGCACTAAGAGACTCAACATCATACAGTAGGAACATATCTATGTGATAGAGCTGCCTCTGACATGAACCAGCCAGCTTTTGACCAATTTATTCCAAAGGAATGATATTAAATGTGCTTATTCTTCTTGAGGGCGTCCAAGTCTTATCATCCTCCGTTGGACTTCATCTAGTAGAGAGGAGAAAATCGTGCTGTAAATGCTTTGGTTTATATTGCCTGAGTTTTTGCTGTGCAGCTTGCTTTGTTTAATCCACTTTTATGTGTGTTAAGAATAAACAAGTGGATTCATGAGTTGGACCCACTGAAAGGTTGTGTGCAGATTTATGCTGGGATGAAAATAGGGCCTCTGTTAGAGTTCCCTTGACTGCCTTTATTGCTTACTTTAAAAAAGTAATTTCTTTATATCAGCATCAAGCTGAAAATTGCCATGTATTAGTATTAGTCTTGGTAAGCTTCTAATTCTGTGGCATTTACAGCCGGCTGTGTTTCCATGCATTTATAACACTTTGATTCTGAAGAAGTCTTTAATCGCTTATGCCGAGCTTGGAACATAATAAACAACTCGCTGTAGCAAAAGTGCCACATGGGGGAGATTTCTAGCAAGAAAGTTAAACGCCTCTGTCACTTGCAGTTGTGTTGCTGTGTTTTTCATGCCCTCTAAGTACCGTAATCTTTCTCTGAGCTTGGCTGCTGGAGTTAAAAACAGTGACAGGCTGAATGGATGCAAGGCAGTGTGAAAATGACAAATTATCCTCCCTACAAAGATGCAGCAGTGGAGAGCAAGGCAGGAACATAACAGCGACAGCATGCTTCCGCCTTTTCCTGTTGATTGAGATCACAGGATGTGTCACTGCTTCTCTAACACCCTCACCTGGCCACCTTCTGCTGCCACCAGAGCACAGGTCTGGCCTCTTCCTCGTCTGTTGCACTGCTAAAGTCATGCTGAGCACAGTCTGTCACGTGCACAGAAACATTACTATTTCTCTTGCATTGCCCTCATGTGATTTATCATCTGTTGTGAGGCAGAATGGTGTTATCACAGATGTGTTATCTTGAAACTACTTAAAATGTCTATTTTTTCCAGAAAATGCATCTGGCAAGTTTTCAATCTATTTTTCGATCAGCATCAAACAGACATGTCTCTTTTGCCCTGAAACATATCGACGGGTGTATAAACTCGGGTCTGTCGACAGCTTTGATAAGGCGACAGAGTCTTTGTGGCGTGAGATTGACTGAGGTGACAGAAGTAAGCAAATTACATCTGCAGATGAGTCGTCTTACAGCCAGATGAAAAGAAAATGACAAAAGTGAGAAAAGGTGTCAAATGGTATTTTTTTTCTTTCTTTCTGTGCGTCTGCTCTGAGAAGTGAAATCTAGCTGATAACTTCCATCAATTTGTCCTCTCTCCTGGTGGTAGTCTGGGCCGGCACCTGCTAGACTGCCTTGGCTATAATTATACAGCACAATAATAAACTGTAACTGGTGGGATGGAAAATCTGACTAAATATATGGACAGAGTGTAGCTGCTCCCCCAAATTATAGATGTGATCCGTGCCACATGACCAGGAAACATGTTTATGGGTTTTACCATGACGAGTGTAAATCAAACTAAAAAAAAACATCCTCCGAGGCGCAATGATTCTTATTTGGATAGTTTTGACTTTGTTGCAATCTCTCCATGTCATGGTAAATATCTACTTGGCAGTCCCTCACATTTTCCGTTTATTTTAGAAATCAAATCCCTTTTAGGGATAAAGCACCTGGTGGGCCGACTTAATGGAACGGCTTGAGCCTTACGTAAATAAACAGCTTGCATTTCTGGTGTGAGATTAGGACCGAGTCTGAGTGAGGTGGCTGAAACCAAAGAAAGAAAGACATGAGGAGAGGATGAAGGGGAGAAGTCCTGCATCTGCCTCAACCATACGTCCTGCACCTATGGAGCCCGTGGAGGTGAAGGCAGCAGCATTTTTTTTTCTAATTAGCAGTTCAACATGCTGGTGCAATGGAACGCCAAACCAGTTTGTTGAGTTAGACCAGTGATACCACCAGTGAAACATGGGCTCTCTCTTGTGGTACACTGAGGAATCCCAGTCTTTTTTTCTTAAATGAAACGAGTCAGAAACCCTTAAAAACAAAGATTACAATCAAAACAGTAAATAGTTTTCATGAAATGCATAAACTTTACAGTTGGTTTAGTCTTTCCTGTAATATTTGTGTGTCAGATGCTACGTGGTCACGTTCATTCATGCACAGGCAGAGCGCGATGCACTTGCTGCTGATGTTAGCCACTAATGTTAGCTGCTAATGTTAGCAACAAATGCTACCCAACGGGGAGGAGCTGTGACTCCAGTGTCTCCAGTCTGGACTCAGGTGTATTGAGGAAGAGCTGAGGCTCCAGTGTGTGTATGAGGGGAAGTTCTCAGCAGTGGGTCATGGAACCAGAACTTCAGACCGAACCTTTGACCCAAACACCAGGCCTGAGAGACCAGCTGACCCACTGCAGTGGTCCAGGTCCACTAGTCCACCATGAGCTCCACCAGCAGCTCACGAGCAGGTGATCCAGCAGGAGGGAATCAATCATCCCAAGGTTCTTCTTCTCTGCTCACCTCCCCAGCATAACCAGAACCAGTGCTTCCTGTGATTGAACAGATACATTCTGAGGCGTCTGATTCTACAACATCCTGCTGCATCGTCGTTGCATAGCAACCGTGTGTGTCTTAGCAGCGCTTGGTGCTTTGGTGCCCTGCTTGAGCCAGACCCAGTGTCGTTTAGGAGCCAGTAGTGAGTGTGTACTGAGTGTGTACTCCTATTGAAGGTGCTCTAACAGAAACTCCAGCATTCTGGTGATGTCACACATTTCTCAATCACAATGGATGAGAGCACAGATATCAGAGACTCAAGCTGGAGAAGGGCTGAACAGCCATGCTGAGGGGCCACTTCTCTTACGAATAGCTAAGCTAACGGATGCTAACGTACTGTAGCAATAGATCAAGTCAGCAACTTTAGTCTTTAACAGGTTCATGTTGTCCTTGTTGGTGTGTGACATCATCACCATGGTAAAGAGATCAACCACATGACTTGTCTGTCTTTTTACCGCTATTCTGACTCTGACCCCATGTGGTTAGTTGGGGCAACCTTCTTTAGTCAGTGCAACAGTCCACAACCCAAAGGCTCATCTTTTCTTATGATAATTGACAAAAAGCAGCCAGTGAACCAGTGAATGTTTGACTTTGCAGGCTCTAATAGATCTTTCGATGACTGGATTGTTGAAGCTCAGTGCTGTCGACTAAGTTTTCCACTGGTAGCACAAGTTAGTTGGCACCTACACGTCATTTGGTCGCATCCTTGTCTTGGGTCTTTTCGGTAGGGGCGTATGTGCTGAGGCGTTGTGCCATGGCAGCACAACAGCAGCCGGAGCTGATTGCAACTATTCTAGACAATGTTGTTATTTGCACCAGAGACAGCTTGGTGTGCCGCTTCACGGAAATACGCAGTGAGTCGGTTTTAGGCGGACGGTGCAATAATCTGCTGAGAGAGGAACGAGCCAGACAGAAAGTCTCCACACGAACAGAATCTGGTGAGTTTTCACAAATACGCTAAGTTCAAACTCCCAATCGCAAAAACAACCAGAAAAGGACATAGGAAGTTTGCATATGTGATAGAAACATAAACTAGAAGAGACGAACAAAACAGCAGAATCTGACCAAGTTAACCACCCCAGGAGGGCAAAATGCACAGCGGTGGACGGCTGAATGGAACCGATGGGCATCACAGCCAGAACCCAAAGCAGCCGTATCCCATTACATTGGAAGGGACGACAGAAAGGCTGGAAAGAAAGAAGGACTGTGTTCATCTGAAGTGTCTGACGCTCTTCCCCCGTTACCAGAATAGTAACAATCACGCGATTGCACCAATGGCACAAGGTAAAAATTTAACTCACACTCTCTCTAAGGTCTGTAGTCCTGCAGCTGTATTCCTCTCTTTCTGTCAGACAAGTGAGTAAATATCAGACTGTTTCAGAGTGAGGCGACGTATTCCTGTGGAGTGTCTGGCAGGTGTGACAGCGGTTGATTAGTGTGTGTGAGTGTTGCAGATTTAGGCAGCAGAATATGGACGAACAAGGCCATTTCTACTGCAACGTGGATTTATTTATGTAATCAAACAAAAAAGGTAGTGGCTGTTTTTAAGCTAGTATTTATTTACAGCCTTTCTTTTTTTGCCCTGGTTTTAGACTTGGCTTAAGACTTGTTTTCATAAACAAAGTCTCTCAGGCTGCCTAGAGAAAACACAGGGCTGCTCTGAGCCCTGAAAACAGGAATGACAAACACCATTAGCTGAAAAATTTCCATCTCATTGCAACTATGTTATTGTTTACTTTACCATACACGTCCTAATATGGTTACCTCCCTGTCAAAGCAGGCTGGAGCCCAGGCGAGGGGCCTTCGCAGGGAGATGCTTTCAGCTGCCACTTAGACAATAAGAAACAAATGTCACAGCTCGGCAAAACAGCCTGCATGGCTTTCACAGTCTTGTAGTACTTGGCCCCGGCCGCTGCGTGTTGGCGCTCCTCCATGGTTGCGATGCTGCCTCAGCGTAGCCCCCGTCCCTTCCTCACTGTCCCTTCTCGTCTTGTCTTCCCTCTGTCTTTCTTTATTTGCCTGCATCTCCCCATCGATCTCTGTCCCTGTGCTGGTGTTAGCCATGTGTGGCCTGACTGATGGGCCTCTGTTTGCCCTGTTCAGTTATTTATCAGGGGGTGGGGGGGATGTGCCTGGAGTGGCTGTTGCCCTCCTCCTTCCCTGTGGCTGAGCTCAGGCCAGTTCAGCTGCAGGTCAGGCCCTGGCCACAAGCCGCTGGAACCATTGCAAACCGGTCTTTAATACTGGAGAGGAAGCTGTCATGCTGCAGAGGAAGTGCAGCGTTGTGTAGGCTCCAGCTTTAATCTGTGTCTCTCTCATGTCGTGATTTAGTCTCCGGAGGGTTCACGATGCAACAGACAGCTGAAAAGCAACTTGCATTGGCGTGAACTTGTACTTACAAGCAGTTGCATTGACTTTACAAGATTCACCATGTCTAAACTCCTGCAGTTTTAGCATTTGTGCAAGGTGTTTTGCAATACCCCAAGTAGCAGCCGGTGTTGTTGGTCTGAAGTGGGCTGAAGAGTTTCTGCCAGTTCTTAGTGAGCAGTGGTGAACAAACACTGTTCTGGTAAAATCCCAAACAGGACAACAGCACATTATTAGTGATCTGTGAGTATTCTCAATGGATTGTCAGTATAGAGGCTGTTAGCATTAGGGTCAGGCCCCTCGCAGCAGGTTAGTCTACTTTCAGATGCATGGGCTTTCTTTTCCCCAGTCGGTGGAGGAAGATGGCAGCCTCACCTCAATCCTAAAATCCTCACGTTTATGATATTTGCCCAGTATTATCTGTGCCTGTGGATGAATGGGAGGACGGAGCATGAGGAATGTAGAAGGTCATACTGCGTGATTTACACAGAACAGAGCCTGAGAATCCCTGGGAAAATACTTGGGCTGGGATCAAACACACGTCATGTGATATGTTCTTAACACTGGCCTTTAGTTCCATGCGCTTCCTTCTCCTCTTTGCCAAATGATAAACTAAATGTGGAGCCTTTGTGTTTTTAGACAAATGCACACCGGTAATTTTATTTAGTAAAAAGTTGGGTGTTCAGGTTGCTTGCTTGTGTGATTCAGTAAAGATGAGAGTGTTCAGACTGTCATGCTGGCCAGCGTGTCATTGTGAGACAGCTGCAATGAAGTGCTCCAATAAGAAGCTGAGATTCATTTTGCTGATCATGTGGTGGTTCTGGACTAAATGCAGTTTGTGGAGAAGCTAATGGCAGTGACCTTTTGATGTATTTGTTCCATGTGAGGGGAAGACCTTGTCTGATGTTAATGAACTTTGGGGAAGGCTTGTTTACTGGCTTCAAGGTCAGTTTGGGAGAAGGGCAGCAGGCTCTCCTCTCAACATATTTATAGCCAAAGATGTGTAAACCTGTAAATGTAGACAGGTGCAGCATATTTCCCTTTTTCTCTTTGTTCTTCTCTGACGTTTCCCACTGCGACACATACGAAAGGCTGTTATGGGTATGTGTTTGTTTCTCAAAGCACTTGAAAGTAACATGCACACCAACAGAAAACAAAAAAAGGTACTTTTAGAAAGTGTAATGATGTGCCGACTCACAATATAAAGCTTGAGGCAGAGGAGAGAGAGATAGCAAGGCTAGTGGGGGTGTTAAATATGAATTAATGGAATGCTGCTCAGGCACATCTCTAGGTGTAGTGTAGTGTTGAAAAATAAAATTTATGTTGCCGGCTACTAGCCGTGAAGGTGCATTTGGACTTGGAGTCCTTTAATTAGAAGTGAGATATTAGCATTTCATAGGGCTTTATGCTGGGCGAGGGGATCGGCCGGCCACCGCACCTTCATTAGCCGGCTTCTCTGTGTAATGAGTGCCGTCATTAGCTGATGGAGTGGATTTGCCCTCGCTCTACCTTGAAAGGCACATCTTTTACATACTTGCAAGGAATAAGGCCTTTTAATGGATTTCTTAATGAATAAAATAAGGTGCCACTTCTTTAAAATCTGACAAGTGCATTTCTGATAATGTAAACCACGAGCGGCCCCTGTCCCTGTTTAGTCGGGTTGGTCGCAAAGAGCAAAACAAAGAAACGGCGGTGGTGATAACAGGAGGACTCATGTGGCTCTGCTGCTGCTCTGCTGCTCTGCTGCTATGCTGCTGCTGCTGCTGCTGCTCTGCTGCTGCTCTGCTGCTCTGCTGCTGCTCTGCTGCTCTGCTGCTGCTCTGCTGCTGCTCTGCTGCTCTGCTGCTGCTCTGCTGCTGCTCTGCTGCTGCTGCTCTGCTGCTCTGCTGCTGCTCTGCTGCTGCTGCTCTGCTGCTCTGCTGCTGCTGCTGCTGCTCTGCTGCTGCTGCTCTGCTGCTCTGCTGCTGCTCTGCTGCTGCTGCTGCTCTGCTGCTGCTGCTGCTCTGCTGCTCTGCTGCTGCTCTGCTGCTGCTCTGCTGCTGCTGCTCTGCTGCTCTGCTGCTGCTCTGCTGCTGCTGCTCTGCTGCTCTGCTGCTGCTGCTGCTGCTCTGCTGCTGCTCTGCTGCTCTGCTGCTGCTCTGCTGCTGCTGCTGCTCTGCTGCTGCTGCTGCTCTGCTGCTGCTGCTGCTCTGCTGCTCTGCTGCTGCTGCTGCTGCTGCTGCTGCTCTGCTGCTCTGCTGCTGCTGCTCTGCTGCTCTGCTGCTGCTGCTCTGCTGCTGCTCTGCTGCTGCTCTGCTGCTGCTCTGCTGCTCTGCTGCTGCTCTGCTGCTGCTCTGCTGCTCTGCTGCTGCTGCTCTGCTGCTCTGCTGCTGCTCTGCTGCTGCTCTGCTGCTGCTCTGCTGCTCTGCTGCTGCTGCTGCTGCTCTGCTGCTGCTGCTCTGCTGCTCTGCTGCTGCTCTGCTGCTGCTCTGCTGCTGCTCTGCTGCTGCTCTGCTGCTCTGCTGCTGCTCTGCTGCTGCTCTGCTGCTCTGCTGCTGCTCTGCTGCTGCTCTGCTGCTGCTGCTGCTGCTGCTCTGCTGCTGCTCTGCTGCTGCTGCTCTGCTGCTGCTGCTCTGCTGCTGCTGCTCTGCTGCTCTGCTGCTGCTCTGCTGCTCTGCTGCTGCTCTGCTGCTGCTGCTGCTGCTGCTCTGCTGCTGCTCTGCTGCTGCTGCTCTGCTGCTCTGCTGCTGCTCTGCTGCTCTGCTGCTGCTCTGCTGCTGCTCTGCTGCTGCTCTGCTGCTGCTGCTCTGCTGCTGCTCTGCTGCTGCTCTGCTGCTGCTCTGCTGCTCTGCTGCTGCTGCTGCTCTGCTGCTGCTGCTGCTGCTCTGCTGCTGCTCTGCTGCTGCTCTGCTGCTCTGCTGCTGCTCTGCTGCTGCTGCTGCAGCGCTCCAGTCGTTATGCCGATATTGGCATGTCATGGATACCCACAGCTTTTTGACTGATATGATTTTTTTTACAAAACAAAATTGAAAAACTGTGCAATGATTTAGTTAAGACAATATGATAATGTATTTTTCATGATGTCCTGCTGCCCCTTTACATATTTTTGTTCACCACATATGAGGGATCATTACAAATGAACAAACAAACTAAAACGAAAAGCTGAAATATGGACTTTTCAGTATCTGTAATGTTTTTGCTACGTATATTTGCCCTAAAAACCTTGTGTTGTTGGGCCCTACAATAATGAGTGACTAATACATGTTTAGATCAAAGGGCTCAACTTTCATTCATATGCAGATGAAATAGTGTGTGATTTCTGTCATGTGAGGAGAAGTTCTCTCTGAGCTCCAGTCCTGGATGTTAAACCTCCATGTGATTATCAAAGAAGAGGCAGGACAGCCACTGGATCAAGCTGCCTGCCTGCGTGTGTGTGTGTGTGTGTGTGTGTGTGTGTGTGTGTGTGTGTGTGTGTGTGTGTGTGTGTGTGTGCGTGCGTGCATGTGTGCTCAGGCCGTCAGAGCTGAGGTGCTTTTTTGTGATATGGAAGTCTCTCTAAGCCTTCGGCTGCTGCTCCATTCTCAGAATCATGCTTGAAGTGATTAGTATTTTATTGATGAGCTCCTGAAGTGGCAAGTGTGGGAAATTGGATCTTTGATCTCTTGGAGTTTGGGAAATATATCCTGAGTGTGTGGAGCTCTGCAGGTAAAACACCCCCACCCCACACACACACACGCACGCACGCACGCACGCGCACGCAGATAGACAAGTCGTTTGGGGGGAATATTCCTCCCCTTCTCCAAACACATATTTGTTTGGATGTTTTCACTGAGAGCATACACGGTGATTACATTTGTTCATTAACAAAATTGGGTATTTGTTTTAAACTTTAACCAATCACTTTGATATGCTAATTACAGTGTAATTTAATTTGAGCCCTGTAATGATGATGCTGTTATTATGGACATAAATGATGCAGTTAAGCTGAGAGTAATCTCATTTGCATACTGTACATGCCAGTAAATTAAGCCCTTTCCTGCGTTGCTTCAGCTTTAATTTTCCACTCCTTTTCACACAGCATCCCTCAGCCCCTGCGCCTAATAGCAGGCCGGCTTGTTTGATGTGGAAAGCTGCTTCCACACACTAAATCTAGTCACAATATGTAATACATAAAGGCTCTCATTAGAACTCTAAGTGCTCTTTTAAGAAGTTGGCATTAATAAGCAAGCAGGTTTTCATGCCAGTGTGCCCCTCACCACCGTCACCCTCCGCATGCCTCAACCTGCGTCCTGTCTCTGGCACCAATGAGAGCGGAGGGCTGTGTCCTCTGCCTGTGTTGGTCGGTGATGTCTTCAAAGATGTTCTCATATTCCTGCTTTGAAGAATAGATGAAGGGCATTTGGATGCGTCTTTCCCCTCGTGAAAAAGAAAACTAATTGAAAAATATTGCCTGATTGTATGTTCACAGCTAATAATTAGCAGGCTTTCTTCAAATGCTGTTTAATGTGGCCTGTTTGTGACAGAGGCTGGCCTTGATAAAAGCTCCTGTGTCTTCATTAGACAAGCAGCCCCTCATGCTGTCTAATTGTCTGATGTTTGCCGTGAGCAGGTAAACATGTTTGTCATACAGGCGTGTATTTATGCTGATCAAACACGTGAGGTGGGCGCTGCTGCATGTTAAGGACTCTCAGCCATCAACTTTCCTCTGCTGGCAAACACAGCACAGCTTCCCTTGGCGTGGAGAAGCTGGCTTGGGAGAGAGCTTTATGGACTCTAACACTGACAACACAATTGCCCTTCACCGCCAATGCTCCACCATTTTCTACCATAAAGAATATGATTTTTCTGCCAGCCAATTTTCTCTGTTAGTCTCTAATTGGCTACATAAATCTCGGCCGTTGAGGGTGAGAAATGTTGCCGTGTCACACAGCGTAATCTTCACCCTTATTTACCAATTCATTAAGATTCATTGATGCAGGATCGGTGAGAGGAAATGACAACATAAATCAGGCCTCCAACATAATGACCCTAATCAGTTGGGAATTGCAGAAAATGTCATGATGAACTATGTGCTTGTATTAGTGCCACTGTATAGTGTCATTGTGCAGCTTTATGAGTGGGACGCATCCTCCTGACGAGGGCTGTGTTCAAGAACAACAGAGCTGTTAAAACCTGACTCCATTCAAACGCAGAAACTCACTGAAGGTCTTGTGGTATTTCGCCCTTCGCCCTCTAGCCTCAATTTAACTCCTTTCCTGTTTAAGAAAATAATAACGTTCTTCTTCGGCTTGTACCACCTCTACGCCACGTCAAAGAAGAATTGCAGCTTGAGAGGCAGTAGGGGGGTTTAGCGAGTTGGACCACGCCCCCAGCAGCAAATCAATTTAGAGTGTTGCGTCACTCAAAAGTGTAATTTACAGTCAAGATGGCCTAATCAAGATTTTCTGATCTTATTCCAGCATTTTCATATTGTGCACCAAATTTTTAGATATAAACGTCGCTTACATTGACCGATGTGTTCAGTGCCGTGTGCTGAATCTCAGCATTTCAGACGAGTTGGTTTCCGCCAGTTTCCCATGTTGCAGAGCTGGATCCTGCCAGTTAGAACTCTGCCATGGGGAATGTGGACCAATCATTTGTGTGACTCTTAAGGTACGAAAATGTATGCGTCTGTTTCAAACGATGTCAAGGTTACTGCTCACATATTTCCTTTGCGTCCTTTACATTGGCTTGGATGTTACCCAAAACATCCACCAGGTGGCAGCCCACAGTCAAAAGTTTGACAACAACAAACTCACAAACAAACATGGCGACTGTGGAGGAGGTATTGATAATGTATATCTTGCATAAAAGACATAAACAGAGACAATAATGAGACATAAACTTGCGCAATCTCTCCTCAAAGAGTTCTGCCATTGCTGTTTCTTCTTCGTGTGTCACTAGAGCCATGTATCGGGGAGTGACCAACACTTCAGCCGCGATATCCAGTGGTACTGCTCCCTTTGGTCCGTATCTGTAAGCTTCATGGAAACGTGCAGAAGTAAGGACAAAAAGCTCCGTCTGTATCCGTATGCGTAGGTAACGCTGAGCATAAATGGGCCTTTATAGTCTTCAGAACTGTTGTCATCAGACCAAATGGATGAGACATTGATGGTGAAACAAAGAATCTTGACTCCAGAATTCAGGGAACATCAGCCACATACTTTTGACCTGAAGCGAATGGAGGTTGACTCCTAACTACAGCAGAACTCTCCGAAAGGTGTCTTCCAGTTTCATCTTTCGCGAGCAAAGTAGAAGTAGCAACAGGCAAGTTGCATCAGTGAAAGAATCACTTCCATGATTGCTGTGTGCTCTAAAGGAGCCAGTTGCTTAATTCAGTGTCAGTGAATCCGAATCCTGGCCGACGTTTGCTCCTGTGGCCTCAAGATATCGTGCCGCTGTGCTTGATGACTTCATCCAAAGTAACTTGCGGCTCCGTTAAATCCCCCCAGCAGCTCTAATACTCTAATAGTGTTGTCCACACAATATTAATTAGAGAAGTTTGTTAAGGCTAACCTCTGTTTTCCCTGGGAAAAATCAGACCCATTTCCCCTTCATAAGCTCCACCCTTGGGAACACCCCTTCCATGATTTCAAGGAATAATGATGAAAAATAAATGACACGCTTTCAGTAATAATAAAACAATAAGTGCTTTTGCAAATCCCGTAGGGTGCTGATAGACTGAAGATGTGTTTTTCTTTGGGAGTGTGTGTTTGACAGGTCTAATTGGTAAGAGGAGCTTGAGGGGAGGAATGTGTTGGGCTGCTGGTCAGAGACGGAGGCCTCTCGTCTCCTGGTGTCCGTCCTCTCGCTGCAGTGTTAATGGCCATGAGCCACACGTGAGCAAGATTATCAAAGTCACATGAAGGAGAGGCACTGCTGAAGCACTCCTAAAAGAGGCTCCACATCCCAGAATTATTATTCCATTCATGTACAACCAGATTTAAACTCATTAGACTTCTCTATTTACTGAGTCTCCATCGGCCCTGCTTGGACTAAAAATACCATGGCCTGCCTTACTTTGGCACATTCCGTCATTGTCTGTGCACAGCAGGCCTTCACACCAAGGTGTTTCTCCCCATGCAAATGAGACAAACTGGTTTGTGTGTTTTCTGATATGATGGATCTACTCAGCTTCTCCACTGGAGTCTGCTGCTAATACCCCTCCCATTGTTCATTCATCTGAGCTGCTAGCGTGATCATAATAGCTTGATATTCATGTGAATCCTCTTTCACTACTGAGTAAAGAAGAGTTTTGGCGCTAGATTTCATGCTTGAGAATCCTATCATACTCAGTGTGGTATAAATATGTGTTTGGCTCATATTTCATGACCCTTTTACTTGAGGGAAACTGTTTTTGGAGACAGACTTTAAAAGGGATTCTGTGTAGAAACCTTGTCAGATCAGCAGATGGCAGATTGTTGTGTGCTTAAAAAATTAATGTTGAAGGTGACGCGCAGCTTGAACGTCCCCCACGCTGCATTATCCAGCTTGTCATGTACAATCACCACTTGTTTTCTGACACTACAGTGTTTGATCTCGCAGATGGAATATCTCCTGTTACTCGCAGTATCGGTAACTCTTCCCTGGATGGGCGGGCTATGAGCAGGCGAGGAGGCGTGGTGGTGTGTGACGCTCTGTGGACACACTCCTCATGAGAATTTTCCTTTGTCATGTGTATGGATATTAACACATTGACACATTACTCAGATGATTATCAAGATGAGTTTTAGCTCACCCCTACACTCGACTGTCATGGTTACACCACCGTAAATAAAAACCAGAGCAATGCATTTCAGGGCCAGTGGCCTCACAGAGGCTTTTCCTCTCTGACGGACAGCAGGCTGAGGGGTAGACCAGTGTGGCCCCTTTGCTTCTTATTCTCTATTTGTTACTTTATTTGTGTTTCAGTGTTTGACCGCGAGCATCGACCCAGAGATGCGCGTCCTCACACTCCCTCCGAATGAGCTTTGAAACAGCAACATCAAGCTTCTCCTCTATTGTGTCGGTTACCATAGTGATGAGTCCCGACTCATTTTCAGGTAACTTATCAATTGGACAGGAGGAGACTGAGATGAACTCAACACCTTTCTGAAAAGTTGCTGCCTGAAGTGTTCGGACACTCCACATAATCACACCCTCCACTCAAGGGGAACAACAGCAGACCGCTGTTGGTCTCCATTCAACAAGTGCGATGTAGACTCAAGCTCTTATTTTGTCCTGGAGAGCATCTCTGGCGATGTCTAGTTGTGAGTCTCCAGGTGTGAGTTCCCTTCATATCTTGATGGTGGGAATGTCTGCTGAACCCTCGGACCTCCTTCATCACTTCCATGAACCCTGTTACTGAATAATTAAACACTGTAAGTGTTTAACATGTTTTAACAAGTTCCTAGCTGTGGCGCTGTGACGAGCTAGTGTTTGCCGGGGCTTGTGTTTGACAATGGTGTGTCTCCATAGGAGACCATCACCTGGTGGGCAGGCTGCCTCCCCACCACCTGCTGTCCTCCCCCCGCTGCTTGCCAGCAGCTGCAACTCACCACTTTAATGAGTCTTCACATGTCAGAAGAATGGCTTTTTGTTTATCTTGACTGCTGCCTGTCTGTTTACTCTAGCCAAAGCTGCATTTGCATCAACCTTGATTCCCTAAAGCTTACCTCCCCCCCCCCCCCCCCCCACACACACACACACACTGACCTGTTTACACTAAGCCTGCCCGAGTGTCACCTAGGAAATGGGCTGATCATTCACCTGGTTAATATTAAACGGCTCTTGCAAGGAGATGTTTGTTCATAAATACCAACCTCCCGCGCCTCCTGTTTACTGTAGCTATGGCAGCAATCGCTCATTACACAAACAGCTGCTTTGTTTGCCGTGTGAGGAGTGGTCTGCTGAGGTCCTCTGCTGCTGGCTCCTGCCTGGATCTCTGCACTCAAGCTAGTGTTGCTTTCAAGGGCCAATGTGTCTTCTTACTGCTCGTGTCTGTGAGGTGGCTGGCACGCTGCTGCGTCACAGTTCCTAGGCTGTGGACAACTGTTCAGTGAATGCTGATTGGTCTGTCTCCTCTGACAAGGATGGTTTTGTGTTGCAAGAGGGTTTTTTTGCAGATGTTTGGTGGAAAGTAGTGGAACTGTGAAAGGTTATTTGGATGTGTTTTATCTGGAGACTGGTTTGTTAGCGATGAACGCTGGATAATGGATAATTGAACATAAAGCTTGTGTTTGTCTTTGGACTTTTCCTTTGAGTCGGGAGACAAAATAGAGCAAAACATTCAATTCCTCACAAACCTTGAGAAGCATTCTGTTGTTGCACCTTCAGTCCACGCTGATGTGTTGTGTAGTCTGCCAACTAAGCCCAACCTAAACAGCTCTGAAGTGAGCCTCTCCCCACTGTTTCCTCCTTTGTGCGTCTTAATCTTGCACACAAGAAATGTTGTGCTTTTGTTGTGCGCTTGTGTAAACAGGTTGTGTGAGAACATTGTGAATAGGAGCAGGTGGCTGCTGGAGCTTTACTGTCATGAGCATTAAAGGAAAACAGAACCAGGAGAAGGGTCAGAGCACAGCTGCGCTGCTGGCCCAACCTACCTCCAAACTACCGCCTACTTTGTTGAGCTGTTGAATTCCAGGCAACCATGACAGGTGTGTGTGTGTGTGTGTGTGGGGGGGGGGGGGGGGCTGGTTGTTCGTAACCTTCGACCTGCCTGGTCAGGTCGGTGAAGCACATGACTTGCTTGTACTGTACTCACTGTATGTCAGGCAGGCCCACAAAATAAACTGTAAACAAACATGAACTCTGACCTTTTTATTATCTTTCTTGGCAAAGGCGTAGGCCAGCGGGGCCGTAGTTCCAGTTCTCACGCCTCCCTCTCTATGATGTCAGTGGAGACGTGTGTCTGCTCAGAGCAGGACAACATGCTTTCCTGACCTTTGACCTTTAACTTCAGCGAAACATGAGTGTGTGCTTTAATGAAAAGACTGAGAAAGGTTTTGAGTCATCAGAGAGGAGATGGTCACCTTGCAGCTGATGGTGCAGCTGGAGATGTTGGGATGGTGACGTTGCAGCTGGTGAAGGTGCAGGTGGTGGTGGTGGTGTGATGGTGCAGCTGGTGATTGTGTAGCTGGTGATGGTGTCATGGTGCAGCTGGTGATGGTGCTTGTGGTGCAGCTGGCAATGGTGCTGATTGTGCAGCTTATGATTGTACTGATGGTTCAGTTGTTGATGGTGCAGCCGGTGATGTTTTGGATGGTGCCGTTGTGATGGCGCTGATGGTACAGTTGGTGATAGTGCAACTGTTAATGGTACTGATGTTGAAGTTGAAGCTGGTGCTGGTGTAGCTGGTGATTGGGCTGTTGGTGCACCTGATGATGATGCAGCGGTTCATGGTGCTGATGGAGCAGCTGGTGATGGTGGAGTTGATGATGGTACTGATGGTGCTGTTGGTGATTGTGCAGCTGGTAATGGTGCTGATGGTGTAGTTGGTGAGGTGTTCTGGTAATGGTGCTGATGTAGCAGCCGGTGATGGAGCAGTTTTTGATGTTGCAGCTGGTGATGGTGCTTATAGTGCAGCTTGCAGTGGTGCTGATGGTCCAGTTGGTGGCAGGGCTGATGGTGTAGTTGGTGGCGGTGTGGCTGGTAATGGTGCAGCTGTTGATGGTACAACTGTTGATGTTGATGGTCATTCTGCTGCTGGTGGTGATGATGTTGATAGTGCATCTGGTGGTGGTGGATATGGTTTAGGTGGTGGTGGTGGTGGTGGATATGGTGGAGGAGGTGGTGGTGGTGGTGGGTATGGTGTAGGTGGTGGTGGTGGTGGTGCAGCTGGTGGTGGTGGGTATGGTGTAGGTGGTGGTGGTGTATATGATGGTGGTGGTGGGTATGGTGTAGGTGGTGGTGGTGGTGCAGCTGGTGGTGGTGGGTATGGTGTAGGTGGTGGTGGTGGTGCAGCTGGTGGTGGTGGATATGGTGCAGTTGGTAGTGGCGGTGGGGGTGCAGCTGGTGGTGGTGGATATGGTGGAGTTGGTAGTGGCGGTGGGGGTGCCGCTGGTGGTGGTGGATATGGTGGAGTTGGTAGTGGCGGTGGGGGTGCAGCTGGTGGTGGTGGATATGGTGGAGTTGGTAGTGGCGGTGGGGGTGCCGCTGGTGGTGGTGGATATGGTGGAGTTGGTAGTGGCGGTGGGGGTGCAGCTGGTGGTGGTGGATATGGTGGAGTTGGTAGTGGCGGTGGGGGTGCCGCTGGTGGTGGTGGATATGGTGGAGTTGGTAGTGGCGGTGGGGGTGCCGCTGGTGGTGGTGGATATGGTGGAGTTGGTAGTGGCGGTGGGGGTGCCGCTGGTGGTGGTGGATATGGTGGAGTTGGTAGTGGCGGTGGGGGTGCCGCTGGTGGTGGTGGATATGGTGGAGTTGGTAGTGGCGGTGGGGGTGCAGCTGGTGGTGGTGGATATGGTGGAGTTGGTAGTGGCGGTGGGGGTGCCGCTGGTGGTGGTGGATATGGTGGAGTTGGTAGTGGCGGTGGGGGTGCCGCTGGTGGTGGTGGATATGGTGGAGTTGGTAGTGGCGGTGGGGGTGCCGCTGGTGGTGGTGGATATGGTGGAGTTGGTAGTGGCGGTGGGGGTGCCGCTGGTGGTGGTGGATATGGTGGAGTTGGTAGTGGCGGTGGGGGTGCAGCTGGTGGTGGTGGATATGGTGGAGTTGGTAGTGGCGGTGGGGGTGCCGCTGGTGGTGGTGGATATGGTGGAGTTGGTAGTGGCGGTGGGGGTGCAGCTGGTGGTGGTGGATATGGTGGAGTTGGTAGTGGCGGTGGGGGTGCCGCTGGTGGTGGTGGATATGGTGGAGTTGGTAGTGGCGGTGGGGGTGCAGCTGGTGGTGGTGGATATGGTGGAGTTGGTAGTGGCGGTGGGGGTGCCGCTGGTGGTGGTGGATATGGTGGAGTTGGTAGTGGCGGTGGGGGTGCCGCTGGTGGTGGTGGATATGGTGGAGTTGGTAGTGGCGGTGGGGGTGCCGCTGGTGGTGGTGGATATGGTGGAGTTGGTAGTGGCGGTGGGGGTGCCGCTGCTCCTGATCAACCGTCCTATCAGCACCTCTCTATGAGCTCCCTGCTCACTGCCTGATGGTGATGATGGATAAACGCCTTTGTTCCATTTTCCTCTTCCCTCCGTTTCTACGGGCCTGATATTGCAGCTTTGAATCATTCTGTGGTGAATTTAATGAGAAAGTAGATTTATGGCTTTCATTTGTTTGTCAATTTGAAAATTAATTGGGTGTTAATTTTAGCCATCCCCTCATCAGTGCAGGTCCCAGCATGCACACATTACTTTGCATTCATTGTAGCCGTTCCTTCCCCTATTGTGGGTCACTAGTTTTGCATACATTAAAGTAGCCCGCGGCTCATTCTCTTGATTACTTTTGGAGATGCTGTGCTTTTGGAAATCTACGCCTTTCTGTTATAATTATGAAAATTTTTTCATGGAATGACAGTGCATGCATAATGGCCATTACTGTCCTCCATTTATGTAGCTGTGGAAAAGAAGAAAGCAGCTCAGTTTTTTTTCTACACCACATGTGGAAAAAAACATTTTATTTCAAAGATAAGTGGTTCCATGGTTTATTTTATGGCATTTAATTTTGCCCAAGCATGTTTGTTTCTAATTGGTGTCTCAGAAGGAGAGCTAGTGTGAGCAGGGGCCTGCAGATGGAGTAGTGGCTGGCTGCATCCCATCCCACAGTACTCCTCCCGCTCGCTCCCTCTTTAGAAAATCCCATTATGGAGGGTGTCACTGCCAGACTGGAGGGGTGAGCCAGGTCAACATCTGTCTGCAGGGAGAGGGGGGCCAGCTTCAGCCTCAGCCAGAGAACAGGGCCTGTAGGCCAGGCCCAGGCTGCTCAGACAGGCCCCTGAGTGTGGGGGTGGTGTGACACACAAGTGAACCGGCACAGGCCACAGTGTCAGATGACTCACTCGGATATGCTTCTTACAAGGAGAGGAGATGTAAACCATTGTTGCGCTTTTGGGTTTGACTTTTTAATTCTGGTTCTGGTTTAGCTCCCTGTGGCTCACCCCTGCTACCAATGATGCGCAGTCTTGAAAACCTCAATGCCCTCCAAGGGTTGGTGCTGGTTCTGGTGCTGTTTATTTTTTGAATAATTCCCTGTCTAGAGTGTTATCTCACCTTTGCTCTCTAAATAGGCTGTGTGACAAGTTGTCAGCTTCAATTTCATATCTGTCAGGCTGAGTGTGTGTCCCTATCCTGCCCGGCTGCGTCTTGTTTGGAGGGGCATCCCTGGAGACCCTGTGCTCGTGCACTTGAGGACATATTAACTCTCACTGGCCTTCCTATTACACGCCTTAAACACAACTTCATAAATCTGTATTTAGTTCCATTTTCACCTTCTTTAATGATGAGGCCCTGTGTTTTAAAGACATTTATTCTGCTTCATATAAATAATTAATCAGGCAAGTTAATTCGCTTCTGCCTGACTTGGTCAGCTTCATTAACCGCTCTGGAATTGGAGGCCAGACGCGTCGCACCAGTGAGCCCTGCGACGACGCACCATAGCTGTAAATCACTGCACTGATTTGAGGAATACTACAGATATGCAGTAGTGTCACCAGCAGCCATCCCCAGAGAGCCAAACACAAAACATCATCGTTGTGTATACTGACTTTCACTGTGTGGAATTACTTTCACTGATGCAAGACAACGTTTTCCCAACAAGTCAATGAGGTTTATTTACATTCGGACCTGCACTTTGGTGTTAATTGAGCACCCCTGAAGGCTTGCACTGTTTTCACTCAGATTGGATGTTTCTCATGGAGATCTTTTGGCAGGCCTCACACAGTCGCCCTGTTTCCCATTAAAAAGTCATTCAGCGGTGGTTCTTCTGGGAGCCATGCAAGTAAATATATCCATTTCCATAGAAAGTGTTTTGTTTTGGAGCGCCAGTGTTTTCTTGGGCTCCTCTGCTCTCACTCAACTCAGGTTGGGTTCCTTTCCGATATGTACTGGACCCCATCGCCTCCTCTGTGCCCCCGTATATACTCCATAATGGAAAAAACAAACAAAACCTGAGTCCCGCCCCCTACCTCTCTAATCCAGTGTGTTCATGTCGTGTGCTGCTCCAGGAAAGATGAAACAGAGGAGGAGCTGATACAGGAGAACTAGTTTCTGAGAGCATTTGCTTGGTTGCCTGTACAGCCAACAAACACGAGTCGGAGGAGCTGGCGTGGCCGAGACGCGGCCGTAGGAGAGCCGCGGTGGCGGAGGCTCTGACAATCGTGAGGAGGGTTGGTACTGCTGGTTCAGCTGCTCGTCCTCATGCTCCTTCTTCCTCTTTTCTTTCCTTAAGCTTTCAAGTCATGATGCAAGAATCTGGGACGGAGGCTTCAAGTAACGGACCAGCCAATCAAAATGGAGGAACCAGTGTGGAAGGCGGGTCCAGGGAGGCACAACCCAAGAGCGCCATGCCATCGGTGGAGGTGACAGCCACTGACCTCCTGCACCTCCAGCAGCACCAGGTGGGCCAGCTCCCCTCACACCTGTCTTCTCCCTATGAAGCCATGTCAGCAGCAGCCCCCCCCCCCCACACACACCCCTTTTAAAGTGCCACTTAATATTTAATCCCACCTCCGAGTACATCCAGTACATAAACACATTATTATTATTATTTATGTATATTGAGGCACTTTGTGAATATTTAAAGACGGGGAAGTGCCCCCCCTTCTATCTGTCTGTCTCTCTCTCCATCTCTCTGACTTACTCCATCCCTGTCTCTCTCTCTCTCTCTCTCTGTCCCTCTCTCTCTCACTCCGTCCCTGTCTCTCTCTCTCTCTCTCTCCAGCCCGTCTCTCTCTCTGTGATTGTGTTTACTGTAGCATGCAGCATCTGAATTTGGGTGAAATATTTATCGTGGTGTTCTGACATATTTTAAGAGTTTAGGTGCTGACAGATAGGAAACGGCCACATTCACGATGATGGCAACCTCTGGTTGGCTGTAAACACTCCGCAATGTGGCGATGGAAGCCTAAAACATTTCCAGCATCTCTGTTTGGAAGCAAGAAGACAAGCTCTTTCTGTTGGTGTCGGCGTGATGTGTGGCACATGACAGCGTGTTTAAGGAAACAACACTGAAAAGATCAGTGTGTCTTGTGCTATCTGGGTCTCCCCGGCAGGACGAGCAGGGTTGGTGTCAGAGGCTGTTTGCCAATGACGGCCTGGCCGGCGCTGCCGTCTGCTGTCACCTGCAGCCATAGCTCACTGTCATCATCCAGCACTCTGTTGTCTCAGTCACATTCAAACCTGCTTTTGACAGCATGACATGTGAAACATCTTGATGCTGATACACTTTTGGATTCTGATAGTTAATGAAGTACATGTTTAGGTAGTGGTCATTTACTTCACTTTCTTTTGCAACATTTACCTTTACATTATATGTTTTAACATGAATTATGTACTTTCTACACCATATAGTTAAAAAATAATTTTGATACCTTTAGTTTAAAGTGAGCGGCCTGGTGGAGCAGTGGTCCTCCCTGTGGCCCCCAGCAAGAAGGTTGTGGGTGGAGCCCTGCCTGGAGCACGGAGTCTTTCTGGATGAGTCTCCATGTTCTCCCTGTTCCTGCTGGGTTCTCTCTGGTACTCCAGCTTCCTCCACAGTCCAAAGACATCAAGAGGGACCAGGTTAATCCAGACTCTAAATTGACCGTAGGCGTGGCTGGGAGAGCCAATGGTTGTCTGTCTATATGTGTTGGCCCTGCCATGGACTGGTGACCTGTCCAGGGGGAAGGCTGCTGGGATAGGCTCCACCCCCACCACCCTCAACAGGAGGAGAGGGAGAACATGGAGGGAGGGATGGATGATGGATGGATGGATGGATGGATGGATGGATGAGAGGGGCCAATAATGTGTTCACCCTCAAACATACTGTAGGTGGCGCTGATGTTCTGGACTGTTGGTTGTCACATATACAAACGAAGAATTCAGTTGTTTATGACACGAACAGAGAAGAGTCAGAGACACGCCGCCACAGAGAAGAGCCGTCTAGTCCAATGTGATGTCTTGTGATGTCGGTGGCAGGAGACAAGTAATGACATCAGTGTTATTATTCAGTGACGTCATGGATAAAGGTGATCCAGCAACACTGTAGGCAGAGCAGGAAAACACTCAGCACTTCTTACTTTGTACTATATTTGAAAGCCTGTTTACTTTGTGTACTTTGAGCACTTCTACTTTTACCTGCCATGACGTGTAGTCACCTGACTGATGCCAGTGTGCAGGAGCAGTGCAGTGTGCATTGATGTGGTATCACTGCCAAATACTGCTGAGTGGATGTTAGCGCACAGCTGTGGTCCAGGGTGTAGCCCCTGTCAGCCAACATCAGCTGGGCAAGCCAGGTAAGCCCTGCAGATAATGAATGGGGGGTGGACATTGGAAGGAGCTGCATCATTTAACTCTGTGTTTCAGTTGTGTTGTGTGATGATGAGGCCGTGACAATGTTTCTGCGTTAGGCCTTTAGGCCTCTGGAGATCTGCTCTCCATCCTCACTCCCCCAGCTCAGACCCCACCTCCCTCCCAAATATTTTCCAGCTCAAAATGAGCATGTCGTCAGTGAGAAAATCATAGCCATGCTGAATTCATTACTGCAGTAGTCACACAAAACCATGGATAAAATTTCAATAACTGCAGGCCACAGTTGAGTAAACAGTTGCACTGAAACTTAATTCCTGTTGACTTTTCCTTCATTCTTTGCCAGGGGCACATTCTGATTCGCTCTGCAAAGACAACGGGGTTACAACTTTGATGAATGTCAGGCAGGGGCGAGGGGGCAGAGAGAAACGTGTCATGGATGTGCACTTGACACCAATGAGGGATGGAACCAAAGCTCACCCGTCCAGCATGGCCCCCGTCCTCTAGTCATCCAGAAATGAGCATCGCTCTCCAGGACATGACCTGGCATTTGGGAAGGAAAAACAAGCAACTCTCTCAGCATATTACAGGCCCATGACTCTGCTTCCTACTGGGCTCCATGGACAGTTCTGTCTGCTTCATGTGGTTCTGCTGCTGGTACTAATACCATGGTGTAGGAAACCTGGAAGGAGGTTAGCATTTTTGAATGTCCGCTGTAGCATGGTCAAGTGATCAGTGGTGTTTTTGATTCATGCCTGGAATGAGGTTAACATTAGAATAACATTTTGACATATGACATATGTATGTCATATGAAACGCCATGACGCTGAAAACTGAAGAAACAGGAAGAATGGAAGCACAACGTGTCAAAACTGGATCACAACGTGGCTTTAATGCTGTTTTCAACTTGCAGAGGCACAATAATTGTTAAAGGCTAATTGTGTATCTAAATACCATTTTGAATTAAGTGACGTGGAGATCCATATTTGTCAGACTGAAGAAACATCATTGTTTGATGCAGCTCACCACAAAAAATCTCACCAGTATCATTTTAATGAGTTTTCAAAAAAATGAGATTAGTGGTGCAAAAAAAAACAGCCACTGCTAACGTAGCATCCAGGCTTCCAGCATCATCAGAGGGTTCATTAGTGAAGACGATCTTGATGAACTCAACCTGGAAGATCCTCAACTTTTGTTCACCAGAGCTGATTTACTGGTTCAATCACCACAATCACATGGAGCGATCCTATTGGCTGCTGGGAGGAACCAGGAGATGACCACTTCCTGTTGGCGGTGAATCAGGAGATGACCACTTCCTGTTGGTGGAGGAACCTGAAGATGACTGCTTCCTGTTGGCGGTGGAACCAGAAGATGACAACTTGCTGTTGGTGGAGGAACCAGGAGATGACCACTTCCTGTTGGTGAAGGAACCAGGAGATGACCACTTCCTGTTGGTGGAGGAACCAGGAGATGGCCGCTTCCTGTTGGTGGAGGAACCAGGAGATGACCACTTCCTGTTGGTGAAGGAACCAGGAGATGACCACTTCCTGTTGGTAGAGGAACCAGGAGATGACCACTTCCTGTTGGAGGAGGAACCAGGAGATGACCACTTCCTGTTGGAGGAGGAACCAGGAGATGACCACTTCCTGTTGGCGGGGGAACCAGAAGATGACAACTTCCTGTTGGTGCAGGAACCAGGAGATGACCACTTCCTTCAGCTGTGTATTCTGATTGTGGAAGAGGGCTTGGATAGGCTGCCCACCAGGGTGGAGCTCCCAGGAATGCAGAAAGGCTCTCTTTTATTCCCCTATTAGGATAAAGCGGGATTTTCACTCATGCACCGTGAACCATGGTAATTGTCCCTAGGGCATTACCATCTTCATTCAGTTACTCGATAAGGTTTTTGTGACATTTCACATTCTTTCTTTGAAGTTGTATTTGCAGTTGGTGCTGGTGTGCCGTTCTTCTCGAAGCCTCAATATGCTATCACACAAAAATCCATCTGAAATCTTCTATGACTCAAAGTGCAAACGTCTAAAAATCCCCTGAGTGAGTGGGAACAACAAACCTGGCACTGGCATATCATTTATTCTTATTAGGGAACATAACTATGAAAGACAGTCCTCATTAATAAAGATGGGGGTGAAATAATTGTAATCTGTTTGATCATCTTGACTCTGACAGGGGAATTCATCTTGTAGACTAGTCAAATTTGGGGGAAGTGGACCATAAGCTTGATTTAAGCGTCTCTATTAGTAAGTCAAATAGTGGGGTGGGGGCGGGGGGGGGCGCTATTGTCTTTCTTTCTTTCTTCCAAAGATACTGTGAAAATTAGGTTTTCACTTCTCAAGGCGTGAAAAGTGATGCAGCACACCCAAACAAGCTGGATGACCTTGAGACAGTGAAGCTGCTCTGGTTGTACGGGTATGAAGACATCCGAGCGGAGATGTGGACTCTGAAGTGTTCGACTGGCATTTGTTTGTGTTGCAGAAGTTGTGGTTTGGATGCGGTTCCTCGTGGGGAGTTACTGTACGATAGAGAGAAGGAGAAGCACCAGTGTCGCGCAGTTTTGCTTATGCAATAACCTGTTGTGTGCTTTAGGTTATTTTGCAACAGGAAGTCGTGTTGTGAGAGGAGCTGTGGACCAGCACACACACCCCTGTACCTTTAAAGCTTTGCTACATATTGTGTCTGGAGGCCTTGGCTGAGGTATCCATAGTGTTGCGTGTACAGAGTGCAGAGTGTCACACACACACACACACACACACACACACACACACACACACACACACACACACACACACACACACACACACACACACACACACACACCAAGGAGACAGAAACAGCTGAGCAGGCACAGGTTCCCTGTTTGCATAATGCAGGTCTGCAGTCCCTGGTGGAGGCTGGAGAAGATGGAGGGGCAGGTCTCAGCCTCCACCATGGAGCTGGAGCCTGCAGAGCTTCAGGGGGGAGTGCTAGATGATAACCCTAGATATCACACACACACACACACACACACACACACACACACACACACACACACACACACACACACACACATACACACATACACACATACAAACTCACACACACTCACACACAAAGCTCACACACTCACACACACATACATACTCTCACGCACACACACGTCCCTGCTCAGTCAGAAAGGGGCCTGCTTGTTTCTGCGGCTCAGTCCCTGTCAGGTTTGGTGCCCAGGCTAAGTTTACAGCACCAGGTCAGAGAGACAGAGACACAGAGAGAGAGAGAGAGAGACACAGAGAGAGAGAGAGAGACAGAAAGAGAGAGAGACACAGAGAGAGAGAGACAGAGAGAGACAGAGACACAGAGAGAGAGAGAGAGAGACACACACAGAGAGAGACAGAAAGAGAGAGAGAGACAGAGAGAGACAGAGACACAGAGAGAGAGTGACAGAGACAGAGAGAGAGACAGAGACACAGAGAGAGAGAGACAGAGACACAGAGAGAGAGAAAGAGAGAGAGACAGACACAGAGAGAGACAGATAGAGAAACAGACACAGAGAGAGACGGAAAGAGAGAGAGACACAGAGAGAGAGAGACAGAGACACAGAGAGAGACACAGAGAGAGGGAGACAGAGAGAGACAGAGACACAGAGAGAGAGCGACAGAGAGAGAGACAGAGAGAGAGACAGAGACACAGAGAGAGAGAGACAGAGACACAGAGAGAGAGAGACAGAGACACAGAGAGAGAGAGACAGAGACACAGAGAGAGAGAAAGAGAGAGAGACAGACACAGAGAGAGACAGATAGAGAGACAGAGACACACAGAGAGACAGAGACACACAGAGAGAGACAGAGAGAGACAGAGACACAGAGAGAGAGACAGGGACACAGAGAGAGACAGAGACACAGAGAGAGAGACAGAGACACACAGAGAGAGACAGAGACACAGAGAGAGAGACAGAGAGAGACAGAGACACAGATGGAGAGACAGGGACACAGAGAGAGAGAGACAGAGAGAGAGACAGAGACACACAGAGAGAGACAGAGAGACAGAGAGAGAGACAGAGACACACAGAGGGAGTGACAGAGACTCAGAGAGAGAGACAGAGAGAGAGACAGACACACAGAGAGACAGAGACACACAGAGAGACAGAGACACAGAGAGAGAGACAGAGACACAGAGAGAGAGACAGAAAGAGAGACAGAGACACAGAGAGAGAGACAGAGAGAGAGACAGAGACACACAGAGAGACAAAGAGAGAGAGACAGCGAGAGAGAGACAGAGACACAGAGAGAGAGACACAGAGGGAGAGAGAAAGGGACAGAGAGACAGAGACACAGAGAGAGAGACAGAGAGAGAGACAGAGAGCGACAGAGACACAGAGAGAGAGACACACAGAGAGAGAGAGAGAGACAGAAAGAGAGAGACACAGAGAGAGAGAGAGACAGAGACACAGAGAGAGAGACAGAGAGAGACAGAGTCACAGAGAGAGAGAGAGAGACAGAGAGAGAGAGACCGAAAGAGACACACAGAGAGAGACAGAGACACAGAGAGAGAGACCGAAAGTGAGAGACACACAGAGAGAGACAGAGACACAGAGAGAGAGGGATAGAGAGAGAGAGACAGAGAGAGACGGAGACAGAGAGAGAGAGACAGAGACACAGAGAGAGAGACAGATAGAGAGAGACAGAGACACAGAGAGAGAGACAGATAGAGAGACAGAGACACAGTGAGAGAGACAGATAGAGAGACAGAGACACAGAGAGAGAGAAACAGAGACACAGAGAGAGAGCGACAGAGACACAGAGAGAGAGAAAGAGAGAGAGACAGACACAGAGAGAGACTGATCGAGAGACAGAGAGAGAGACAGAGACACAGAGAGAGAGACAGAGACACAGAGGGAGTGACAGAGACACAGAGAGAGACACAGAGAGAGAGACAGAGACACAGAGAGAGAGACAGAGAGAGAGACAGAGACACACAGAGAGACAAAGAGAGAGAGACACAGAGAGAGAGACAGCGAGAGAGAGACAGAGACACAGAGAGAGAGACACAGAGGGAGAGAGAAAGGGACAGAGAGACAGAGACACAGAGAGAGATACAGAAAGAGAGAGACAGAGACACAGAGAGAGAGACAGAGAGAGACAGAGACACAGAGAGAGAGAGACAGAGAGAGACAGAGAGAGAGAGACAGAGACACAGAGAGAGAGACAGATAGAGAGACAGAGACACAGAGAGAGAGACAGAGAGAGAGACAGAGACACAGAGAGAGAGAGACAGAGACACACAGAGAGACACAGAGAGACTGAGACACACACAGAGACAAAGAGAGAGAGACACAGAGAGAGAGACAGCGAGAGAGAGACACAGAGGGAGAGAGAAAGGGACAGAGAGACAGAGACACAGAGAGAGAGAGACAGAGACACAGAGAGAGAGACAGATAGAGAGACAGAGAGAGACAGAGACACACAGAGAGACAGAGACACAGAGAGAGAGAGAGACAGAGAGAGACAGAGACACAGAGAGAGAGAGACAGAGAGACGCAGAGAGAGAGACAGAAAGAGACAGAGACACAGAGAGAGAGACAGAGACACAGAGAGAGAGACAGATAGAGAGACAGAGAGAGAGACAGAGACACAGAGAGAGAGCGACAGAGACACAGAGAGAGAGAAAGAGAGAGAGACAGACACAGAGAGAGACTGATCGAGAGACAGAGACACAGAGAGAGAGACAGAGACACAGGGAGTGACAGAGACTCAGACAGAGACACAGAGAGAGAGAGACAGAGACACACAGAGAGACAGAGAGAGAGACAGAGAGAGACAGAGACACAGAGAGAGAGACAGGGACACAGAGAGAGAGACAGAGACACAGAGAGAGAGACAGAGACACAGAGAGAGAGACAGAGACAGAGACACACAGAGAGACAAAGAGAGAGAGACACAGAGAGAGAGACAGCGAGAGAGAGACAGAGACACAGAGAGAGAGAGACACAGAGGGAGAGAGAAAGGGACAGAGAGACAGAGTCTTACCGTCCTCCTGCCTCCTGCCAGTGAGCAGCAGTCTGGACTCCATTCAGACCTTTGTATGCCTGGACTTTTGGGACCAGGAGCTTCTGATCCGGGCCTTGTGGACGTGGGCCGTATCCACAGTAGGCTGGAGTACTGTATTCTGCCTGGAAACAAAGAGTGCACTATTGTGAGTGTTACTACAGTTATGGTACTTATATGGGACAGAAAGACAAGGGAGAGTGGAAGGGACAGAGACCCTAACCTGATCCAGTCTTGGTTCTGAAGATGGGATCTGTGATCAGGGATGACCCACATCCTGGACTGGGCTGAGAACCTGCACTCACAGTTCTGATCACTTTGGAAACATTGAAATTGAATACATGCGTGTTTGTTTATGCTCTTTTAGTGAGCATAAACGACAAAATCAGGACAGCCTGATGATGTCACTCGGGCTCGGGCACATCGGGACGTCAGACAGAAACGCCGAGGAGGCGCTCGGTTGTGCTTGCTGGCAAGGCAGTCGCACGCAGTGGGCGGGGCATCCTACCAGCTGCACGTGAGACGTGAGGCAGCCGCGTGTTTTTCTTCCACAGACGTGATCAGCTGTTACCCTGGTGAAGCTCCTGGTGAATCAGGTGAAAGGAATGATTCTGGGAAGCGTGTGGTAGTCGCGGCGTAGCGAAGAGGGCGGAGCAAGGCGCAGGACGATCTTCAATTGGACAAAATGAGGGAAGAAAAAAATATTTGATTGTTTAACAGCACATATTGAGAATTTAATACTTTAAAATGAGAAATGCAAAATACAAATATCAACTCAACAAATGTTGATGGAAGGATGCGTTTGTCCCCGTGGTCGTGCGGCGTCCTGGCGTGAGTTCTCAGGTATCGCCATGTTTCCTGCTCATATTGTCAGAGGAGAATGAGCATCGGCTCCAACTTATTGGAAAATCTGTGAAAGAGGATAACATCAGTGTTATGACACTGCATATTGCCCTAAATTGCTTTATTGGTAAAATGATAGTGCTCGTCCAATTTGAATAATTTTATAGAATCCCTCACAGAACAGTTTAATTATGTTATCACACAACTGGCAACATCTGTCTTTATACCACAGCACATGACAGTTTTATTACAGGCTAAATTTCTTTGCTGGTTCTGGCAATTGATGTGTGATCTGATTAATAATCACACAGATGGAGGTGAAAATTGAACAGCGATGCGCTGCTATGTTGGAAAAAGGGGAAAATAATTATTAAAGGGGAAAAATACAGCTGGTGTCACATGACTGTTTTTAATCTGAAGCTTTCTGAACTTTACTCTCCAACATCTTTTCTTGCGTTTGCTTTATCGGGGGATCTGTTTAGTCTAGGGGCAGCATTAGAAACCCTTTTGTCCCCTGGTTCTCTGGGCGAGTGTCTGGGAGGGGCAGCACCAGCATGCAGCCAGCCGGTGAACTCATCCATGCTGTTGAGTCTACCTCCAGCCGCCCTGGAGGAGATGAAGCGCCGCTCACATGTGTGTCAAACCCAGAGTGTAAAATAGCTGACTGTTGCTCAGGTGGACTTCCTGTTACACCCCTGCTTGTATGTGGGCGACGTTGGGTTGGAGGGGGGCACCGAGAGTCTTTTGACATCACAAATGGACACACACACACACACACACTCTTCATGTAGTTCAGTCATCGCTCACAGACGTGAACTTTCTGTTTCCAGATCGTGCCTTGGAACAGTGTTGCCGGGCTCGAGTTTATTTTCGGCGTTTGGGATTTGAGTAGTTGTGTTTTGGACCTTTCCTCGTCAGTCCATGTTCCATTTGATCACTCTTCCTCATGTGTCAGTTGTCCGCTCAGTTTCCTGCCCCCCCCCCCCCACCTGTGCCTCGTCCAGCCCCTTTTAACTTGCCACCTGTATAATGATCAAAGTTGCAACAGGACTTGAATGCACCCCCACATCTCAGTGTCTAGTGCGAACTGTCCAGACATCTAGCAAACCAGGGATTGCAGGTGGGTCCTCCCTTTTCCTGTCCTTCTGTTTACACGCCATGTGACAACAGACCCTGATCCTCCTCCTCTTGAACCTCCTCTTGCTGCACTGCACTCAAAGTGCAGTGGGGTTCACTGGGCGGTCTTAGACAAGGCACAAACCCCTAGTGGAATGGTTTCATTAAATGGAGTAAAAGCTGGAATGTGAACGCGCCCTTAGATGGTCAAACAGGAAGTAGGAAGCAGATCATTGACACTCAGTGTCATGATAGAACAGAGTCTAAAGAGTAAAAGAACCCGCACCTTGAGCATGAACACAAGCCTCAGCCTGCAGGTCTGAGTCCTCCTCACGCAGTCAGGCGATTAACACTGATTGACATGTAGAGGGGGATGTCTTCTTCTCATGTTCATATGTGTGTTTCCTCTGTAAGGAAGTAGCTTCCTCACCTGAGCAGCTAAGAAACAGATGATGATGATGATGATGATGATGATCACTCCAAGGGAGCAGTGAGAGGATCAGTTGTCCAGGTTCAGCTCACTTGGGTGCTCCAGCTGGAGGAACAAACCTCTTAAAGCTCTTTACCAACCCAAATACCTGTCAAACATCCCCAAACCTGCAGTGGACACGTCTGGCGGGCCTGCTGACCAGGACAGGTGCGCGTGGGAGGTTCAGTCCTCTGTCCGTCAGGAGGCTGTGAACAGGTGAGAGGATGCTGGTATCATTAAGAGAGAAGTGACACCCGCCCGGATGGGCTTTGAAGGGCACGGTCGGCGTGTTTGTGCTGAAGTGGGCGACTCTAAACTTTGAGCAGGTGTGTGAGGCAGCTGGATGACGGAGGCAGAGGAACACGTCTGCAGCAGCTCCCAGGCTTCAGCTACCAGACGACTAATGCATCCTCCATGTTTTATTTACAGTAATGCTAACAACCAGTCATGAACGCTCTGCATCCACACACACACACACACACACACACACACACACACACACACACACACACACACACACTCACACACACTCACACACACACGCACACACACAGAGGCTCACAGAGTAATTTTGCAGTGTTTAGCTGAACAACTTGTGTGTTTAGTGTTGTAAATAAGTAAGCGTTTTAACGGGGCCTCGGGAGACAGCGGTTGGGAAAGTAGACGCTCAGACATGACTGGCTTTAACAGCCTTTGTTCAAACACTGTTTCAACAAAACCTCTTTCTTCTCCTGCTTGGAATGTTTACATTTCGTTGACTGATAAAGCCATCTCAGGGTGAAGCTATTGTTTAACGATAGCCACTCTGACCCAATTTATTAGGGATAGACTTAAGGATGCACAGCGCCTCTGGGGGAAACATTCGAGCGCGGCGCCTATTCATTTTTAATGAGAGCACTACTTTAAAAACTTCATAGAATTAATATGTATCAGTGAAGTCTTTCCTGTGCATAAAACTTCAGGGTAATTAATATTCATAGGCTGTGCTTGTTAACACCCCAATGCTAGTGCAATGTAGATCCAATTAACATAGAATGGACCCTGAGGATTTGGGCAGATAAGGGTTAAATGAGCCATTGAAATTGAAACCGGGAGCGTCTCCTTTTAAAACACTTATTTGTTCAATAAGCCCTAATAATCCTAGTTGCAGATGAAGGCATCTTTTTGTCCACATGTGGACCCCTGCAAAGGTTGAGTGTGTGCATGTGTGTGTGTGTGTGTGTGTGTGCGTATGCGTATGTGCGTACAGACTAATGTGAAAACGCTGTTGTGAGTGCAGCTGTTATATCTTATTCATCACGTCTTGGCTCACGGTGGCTAACAGACACCAGTGTGGGGTGACAGCTCTGAGGAGAGCCAGGTGACGCTAGGAAAACGCCTGTTTGCCACATGCTGCCGTTTGTTAGCACACAGCCTGCTGCCTCGCTACAACCTGAGACAAGGCTGCCCTCCACCCCCACCTGACAGGCTCAAAGTTAAGACTGAGTTTAAAGAGGGGAGCGAGCTGACTCAGCATGAAAGGCAGGGGAGCAGATATGAACACAAATGTGTTTATGTGGTCACACATTAGCTGTTCCTCTAAATAATTAAACTATTTTCTCAAAAAGGAAGATCCACATCTCTTGTGAAGTGAAATTTAAAAAGAGGTCACACTAGATATGTTACATTAGATCAGGAAACGCCACCACAACAAAGATGTAAATATGTGCACGTATGAATCTGTACATCCAATTATCCCACGTGGGGAAGTTTGATGAGAACTTGAATTACCTGTCGAAAGGACCAGGGTGCAGACCTCTGTGGTGGTGGTGTGTGAAACATCTTCCCTTCTGCACGGTAGCAAATGTTACAGGACCCAGTCTGAAGTTAGTAATAAAATCATTTATTATGGAATTGATTTGATCTTGTGCTATGATTTCGCTTACTATAAACACACTCGTGTGCCGCCTCGGTCTGAAAAAAATTGAGGGCTTTTTTTGTCCCAGGGGGAGGAGTATGATCAATGACCACTGCTGATGATCAAATGAGCCTTCATTGAAGTAAATATGCAAGGACAGCCACACAATGTAGAGGTCTCTGAGAGTGCATTTGATTGTTTGACATGTATTCACCCATCAAAGTGTGTATCAATGATTAATAGCAACCCCCCTGCGTGTTCAGTGCGTGACATGGCCTCTATTTGAGAGAAAAATGGCGCAGGTCGGTATTCACCGGTGAATAGCTGTATACCATTTAGAGAATGATATGCCATGATGGGATGTCTCCTCATAAATAATAGCAGCGGCACCTCCGCATGCTCTGAATGACACGTGCCATAAATACTTGGCCCGTCCACAGACGAGGCTTCTTATAAATCCTCCTGCAGCCTTTTCACTCTGCGCAGAAAAGAGATGTATTATTTAAATGGACAATAAAAACAAATGTTTGTTCCCGGTCAGCGTGCAGCAGAGAGAGAGGACGGCGTGCGTGCGTGCACACATCGGCTCCCTCGCTGTGTCTCTGCTGCTGCGCTGTTGTTATTTGCTTGTTTACAATCTTTGACGTGATGTAATGGGATGGCTGGGAAAGAACGAGCTGGCAAATGACACAGAAAATAAAACTGTCCTCACCCCCCCCCCCCAAAAAAATGGGGAGTGTGTCTGCATTTGACTGAAGGAACATGAGCCTTGAATATTAGTAACTGTTTTTTGCATTAGGTACTCCCTGGAGGTAGGGGGAAATATCATGTCACTGCGTGAAATGCGAATGTGAAATCTAGCAGAAAGAAATATTTATGACCATTTTCTGCTTGATTAGAGCTGGATGACATGCCTTAGGAGACACTGAGTGGACAAAAGGCAGCAGTGCTGCTTCTGGCTGCTGTTAAAGAAAGAGTTGTTGAGGGAGGAGGGCGCTCCATCCATGTGCTATGGGAACAGTGGAGGAAATTGAGTAAGACCAACAGGAGTGTACTGGGATGCTGATGGAGCACACACCATCCATCACTGGTCTCGTTTCACGTCTAAAACATCCAGTGAATATTCAACCAAACTAAACCTGTGCTTGTGTTTCACTGCGTTTCCTTTCCCCCTCACAGTGGTTGCTGTTACTGCAGTACTAGGCAGCGATACGACTTTGCGCTGGCTGCTACTGTCAAATAAAAATACTACATTTTTATGAGTTTGTGGAAACTCCTCCAGATTGTGAGACATAGACAGACATATCAGAACACTCCAATGTGTTGAATGGTCAGCTTCTCTCTAAAAGTCCATCATCAGTTGACCCCGCCAGGCTGTCCTGGTCATAGCTCCGCCCCCTTTGACCTGCTGCTCCAGGGAGGACCACAGACTACCACATACTTCCTCTGTCACATGTGAGGTCATCCCATGGCGAGGAGTTTAAACTCTTGCTGTAGAGGTGCCGCGTCTGACGTGTTGCCCGACTGAGCACCTTTGAGTGCTAAGCATCACATGAAAGCTTCCCTGAGCATATGGAGGCTGCGGTTAGCTTTGTGCTCCTGAGAGGCTGATTGTGCCTCATGAGCCCTTCAAACTCTAAACACCCCAACAGTAAATCCTTTTGTCAACACATTTCTATTCACATTATATGTGAATAGATTGCTTACAGTAGCAATAGCGTGCATGTGTGGACGGTGGCTGCGGGGCCCATGAGTGTCCAATCATGTGTAAACACCCGGGCCCAGCACTTGAAACTGGAGATTAGCCTGAATCCCAACATGAGTTTGGGAAGCACCGATAATCCGATGACAGCAGGTAAAATTATCACCAGAATAGAAATGTTATGATCAGACAGACAGACTGGCCCGGTGGAGCAGTGGTCCTCCCTGTGGCCCCCCTCCAAGAAGGTTGTGGGTGGAGCAGTGGTCCTCCCTGTGGCCCCCAGCAAGAAGGTTGTGGGTGGAGCAGTGGTCCTCACTGTGGCCCCCAGCAAGAAGGTTGTGGGTGGAGCAGTGGTCCTCCCTGTGGCCCCCAGCAAGAAGGTTGTGGGTGGAGCCCCGGCTGCAGCACGGGGTCTTTCTGGGTGAGTCTCCATGTTCTCCCTGTTCCTGCTGGGTTCTCTCTGGTACTCCAGCTTCCTCCACAGTCCAAAGACATCAAGAGGGACCAGGTTAATCCAGACTCTAAATTGACCGTAGGCGTGGCTGGGAGAGCCAATGGTTGTCTGTCTCTATGTGTTGGCCCTGCCATGGACTGGTGACCTGTCCAGGGGGAAGGCTGCTGGGATAGGCTCCACCCCCACCACCCTCAACAGGAGAAGAGGGGGAACATGGAGGGAGGGATGATGGAGGGATGGAGTTTGTAACAGGAGGTGTATGAGCGCAGTGATGAACTGGAGAGGTGAAGCTGCTGCCACCGTGGGTGTGTGGGTTTGTCGTTTATTTCTGTGGCGTGCTAGTTTGACCAGCTGAGCTGACATGTTTGGACTGGTCCTGGTGGGCCGGGCTGGACTCAGTCCCACAACAGTCCCATCAACGGCGCTTAAACATCTACATATTCGTCTGTTGGGCCGAAGCAAAACGCTGCTGCGACTGGCTCATCAATGTTTGTGGTGCCAATATATGAATAATCAGTTAATTACTGCATTGATGCAATTGTCTTCAGCGCACAAGCAATCCATGTCTGGCAGCAGATCAGCGGTGTTTAGATGGAGCCGGTGACAGCCGAGGAGCTACAGCTCTTACAGCCTTTTCCAATAGATCCGAGGAGTACAAAATTGAGAGTATGATTAATTTTTCAATTTCTCTCTGCGGATATCTAATAATTGTGCCCATAGATAGCCAAGGGCTCTTATTAAACATTAACATGCAAAAGAAAAGTTAGAATCAGAAAGATGGTATTTTGGATTGAATAATGTAAAATATCTGTAGGGCAACAGAGAAAGAATCAAACTAGTCCAAGTTTATTCTTCAAATGATTTTCACCACCGCAATGCCTACTCCTAATTACTGAGCTCTTATCCGCACACTCAACACTATATTTATTTTTCCTCATTGCTTAATGCAAATTTCTCTAACCTTTTAATGACATGTACATGTCAGTAATTTTTAAAAGGAATCATTAGAATTGTCAGTTTTGCTGTGCCAGGATTGTGTTTTTAATAGGTATGTAACTCTCCTGCACAGACTGACAGTGATAATTAACGTGAGACTGTCTGTTGAATATAAATGCTCACTTCTTTGATCTGCTAAAGAGTGAGTTGCAAGGCACATGGTTCTTATTAAAATATATCAATGTCTCTCCTGGCACTCCAACACGGGCACTTTTGCTTTAAGAAGCTGAGCCTAAGAGGAGGTCCCACCTTCAGGACCCCTTCCTTCGTTCCCTCCCTTCGTCTCCATCACATAATATCATCTTCATCTCAGATAGCTGTGGCACAGGGGAACTGCATTTGTTGATCAGATTTGGCTGGGCTGACGCCTCCTCCTCCCCAGAAGTACAGGATGTGCGTGTAATGCTTGCCAGAGCTCAGCCATGGCCGTCTGATTGAGTGATCCTGCCTGTCACAGGACAAGATAACACATCACATCCGTAAATACTCTCGACTCCCAAATACCATCCACCACAACCCCGGGCAGCGCCGCTCCGCCACGCTGATGCGGCCGTGGGTGTCTAAGAGCGGTGACACACATCCCGTCCATTCTTCAGTCATTCCATTTAGCATCACAGCAATGAAGGGTGCACAGAGAAGCACAGTTCATATTGAGCACATATTGTTGCAGCTCCCAAAGGGAATGCAGGCTGGTTAGCTTCTGCTGTCAGGGTGATGTGGTCTGCAGCTGGTACGGCACGGCCAGGCTGCACGTGCACTCTCTGATCTCTTGATATTCTCTCTCACTTCAGAATATCGCCAGCATGGAAGACTGATTGAATTAGTGATTTGTGGTGTATTTATCTAGATCCGAGAGTAATTCGGTGCTCTTTGTCTTAGCACTCAAGCTCAATGAAAACAATAAATGGTGCGCTTATCTTCAGGAGTGAAATCAAGATAGGAGCTGGAGACTGAGAGTTATATGTGGTCGGTTAGAAGGGAAAGGAGACACAGGAAATGGAAATTCACACTGCAGGCGGAAAAGAAAAGCAGAGAAAGGGATTTTTTTAATCAGCAGAAAGCCCTCCTTCCAATGTGAAAGTGTCAAAGATGTGTCTTAGCCCGGCAAAGAGTGAAATCTGGTTATGTCCTGTGTTAAATTGAAAACGGGGCCGCTGGGATTTGGGATGAGGGAGCAGGTCACTCAGTGGTAGCAGTTATCACCGTCTCCTGGGCTCTGGAGGCCTCCCCTCCTCACAGCCCTCCGCCACACTGCAAGAGCAGGAGCAAATGCAGGACATTTGTTGGGTTTGGGATCAAGCTGAGTGATGATTCATCTCCGAATCAGGCCGTCCCTCTCAGCAGGCACAGCAGCGTGTTGTGATGCAGTCTCGCCCTGATAGGTCAGTTCCAGACTTTTCACTTGGATTCAAGTGACAACTTTAGATAGTTAAGCTACTCGCCCCTCAGCTCCTGATGCTATGAATGGTCGATGGCGAATCACGGCTAAAATGTTAAACACGAGATGTTGTCAGAGACGTGAGGTCTAGCAGTGGGGTGGCTAAGCTAACTTAGCACCTTAGCAGTGCAGGAACAGTGTTGGCTAATATCGTTGTCATAAACGCGAGCTGGAATTTTCACTGTCAGTATCATGTCATGTACGCAGCAGTAGAGTCGCCAGGCGGAAGACAGCAAGGTGTCTTTGCAGCTCTACTCTAAAATTGGAAATGATAGCAATGAATGATGCGTAGTATCAGTACAACGTCTGACAGTATTGCAGTATTTGGAGATGTAGGGTGTGCCGCGTCCTCATCTGGGCTCAACAACATTCCCTACATACTGGAGCACCTCACGTTGTAGTAGTCCTTTTGAGGAAGACCGTGCATGCGTGGACACCCCCCCCCCCCCAGTGCTAATGATAGCGGGGGGGGGGGGAATGTAGCCTGTATCTGTGTAGCCTGTCTGATAGACAGTCAGAGAAGCTCCTGCAGAAGCTCCTGCAGTGATTTGTAGCCGCAGGGCAGCAGCACTGCTCTAACCTGTCCTCCTGCCAAGCAATCATATCACATGGAGGCATACCTACAGCCGCTTGAGCATATTCTCATCATAATTCATGTTCCACAAGATGCCTTTGTCATTATTTTTTATTTTATTTATTGGAATTCAGCGTATGTAGGCTGACATCTAATAGAATCCCTCATTTTGCTTGAGGGGAGTTTGTTTTTGGAGCACATTCACTTTGCTGCATTGTAGTTTGACAGACGTTTTCTCCCAGGAATCGATGTTTAATTTGACTAATCGCAAAAAATGTGTTCTTCTGGTTTGCGGGGACATGAGTGTCCCTGATGAATAAAGAAGTAAATGAGGGGAAGAAAAACAGGTAATTATGCTGGAGCAGTAAATGGATGACCCACTGACCGCAAGTCCTAATTGATTTTCTGGAAGAAAATGATTGCATTTGATGTGTTTCTTGTTAACTGTCTTAGCAGTTTTAATGTCTTTAATTGGTGTTGTGACGAAAGAATCCCATAGAAGCTGGCTTCACTCAAGGCAATCCTCCATTCACCAGCATGTCACTTATACTTGGCAGCTCCTGTCGTGGAAAGATGACGTGTGACTCTGAGTCATAATGTTGCTTTACGTCCTTTTAAACCTCCTCAGATCAACACACGGTGGTTGTTTGCTGGAAGCGCAGGGCGTGTACAGACACATGCAAATGCAGACATGGAAGAGTCCTCAGCTCCTCCGTAGATTTCACAAGTAGCATTTTTCCGAGCGAGTTCGGGTCAGGCTGTCAACCTCTTGGGCTGCTGCAAATATGTGGTGGTCAGCAAGCGTACACGCCAAGTTACGCTGCCACATCATGTGTGCAAGCGTACTGTCTGGGTGATGACATGTGCTACTTTACATGTAAATTCTTTAGTGATTCACCTCCGAGTGAACCCAGCGAGAACGATTCTGGTGCTGGCTTAAAGACAGAGGTGTGTTTTTATGACTAGGTGATGCACGTCCTCTCCAAGGCCCTCGAGCACTGTATCCCTCTACCCTCCCCTTTAATCACTGTATCAACTGCTCTCATAAACTCCATGAGCTGTGTATTAGTGTGTGTGTGTGTGTGTGTGTGTGTGTGTGTGGATGCCATGCCTATGAGTCAGTGAAGATGTGCCCTTCCTTGTTTCCCCATTTTTAAACTTAATCAGCAAAAATAAAAGTGGCTGTAAGCTATCTCATATTAAAGAGGTGATTATTGGTAATAAATACTTTTTATACATACTTATTACTGAGGCAGTTTTCTTCGTGTGCTTAATGAGAGTAATTTGATTTGCTTGAGAGATTACAGTTTCCTAGAATTAATGCAGCAGCCCCCATTCCAAGATGGAGTGAGATCTAAGATTCTTCACAGGTCGTGTGCTGCTAGATGCAGCCGCTCACATAGCAGCTAATGGAGGTGAACAGCAGTCTGTCATCCCCCTCCACCTCCTCCACCTCCTCCACCCAGCAGCTCTATAGCCAACATGCCCTTGGTTCCTGCAGTGCTTGTTGTTTGGGCTTCTTCTGCGCTGAGATGCTGCTGATGTTCACTCATCAAGGTGATTGAACATCTGGACTCTTGATTCTCTTACATCTGGAGTTGTTTGACTCCTGTGAGGCTGAGAGTGATTCTGACCTGCATCACGGTGGGGGAGGGGTCTCAGGTGGGTCGGGCTCAGGTGGATGGAGGGAGGCTCATGGGGGAAAGGGACTTGGGTGGGTGGATGGGGTCTCAGGTGGATGTAGAGAGGGGGACATTACACAGATGGACATTACACAGATGGACATTAGAGAGGTGGACATTAGAGAGGGGGACATTAGAGAGGTGGATGTAGAGAGGTGGACATTACACAGATGGACATTAGAGAGGGGGACATTAGAGAGGGGGACATTACACAGATGAACATTACACAGATGGACATTAGAGAGGGGGACATTAGAGAGGTGGACATTAGAGAGGTGGACATTAGAGAGGGGGACATTAGAGAGGTGGATGTAGAGAGGGGGACATTAGAGAGGGGGACATTACACAGATGAACATTACACAGATGGACATTAGAGAGGGGGACATTAGAGAGGTGGATGTAGTGAGGGGGACATTAGAGAGGGGGACATTAGAGAGTTGGACATTAGAGAGGGGGACATTAGAGAGGTGGACATTACACAGATGGACATTACACAGATGGACATTAGAGAGGTGGACAGAGAGGTGGACATTAGAGAGATGGACATTAGAGAGATGGACATTACAGAGGTGGACATTATGGTTAGGGTTAGGTGGACATTAGAGAGATGGACATTTCACAGATGGACATTAGAGAGGTGGACATTAGAGAGGGGGACATTAGAGAGGTGGATGTAGAGAGGGGGACATTAGAGAGTTGGACATTAGAGAGGGGGACATTAGAGAGGTGGACATTACACAGATGGACATTACACAGATGGACATTAGAGAGGTGGACAGAGAGGTGGACATTAAAGAGATGGACATTGGAGAGATGGACATTACAGAGGTGGACATTATGGTTAGGGTTAGGTGGACATTAGAGAGGTGGACATAAGAGATGGACATTACAGAGGTGGACATTATGGTTAGGGTTAGGTGGACATTAGAGAGGTGGACATAAGAGAGATGGACATTAGAGAGGTGGACCTTTAGGACACCTGGTTTCATTCTGATCTTCACTATCAATCACTATGTGAACCAATGTGAGATTCATGACTTTTGAGGTGTAGGAGACAACAGACATGAGAGAAGGCTGTCCATCTGACGCCGGGAGGCTCCCTGTGGGATACGAGTTGGCTCCCTCCGTCGGATACTTGAGGAGGTGCTACATAGATGAATCCCAGTTTACAGGTGTGTCTCATCCTGGCAGTCAGAGGAGCCTCCCAGCCCAGGTGCAGACCCCAGCCTCTGTCTCTATGACCAGCAACCATCAAGAACTGGGTGAGGAAAAGGAAACTTGAACGACCAGGAAGTTGGAGTCACCCTGTGGGCTGTAATCCCTGACGGTCCAGCGGGGCGGCTGATGTGTCTAGACCTGCTTGGAGATTGCTCCTCCTTATGACCGGAGCAATCTGATTTCTCCCTCCTCTCCTCTCCTTCATTCCTGGCAGCAGAGGATCACATTACCCACCTTGGAATGACTTCAACAGAGACACAGCTATTCCCAGTGAGCTGTCTCCCCCGCTGCAACTCAATCCATAGCCAATTGGAGCGGCCTGTGATTTATAGAAAACCTCTGTCTGGGCAGGCGCGCGCGCACACACACACACACACACACACACACACACACACACACACACACACACACACACACACACACTCCCAGGGAATTCTCCAGCTGTAGCTCGTGTAGGGTCTCTGGTCTCTGGGACAGTGAGCATCAGTGCTACGGTCAAACGCCACTGAGGGTCGGCGCCGCTGGCTGTCCAGCCTCAGTCCTGCTACACAGGCGTGACAGGAGGGAAGGACGCTGTTGTGGGCCAAAGCAGAAGAAGCCATTCTGACCAGGTTTGTGTCACAGCCAAAAATGCATCTAGTTTCCTTCAGGGTTAGTCCACTCAGACGTGAGCGGCCGTCCATCCTCCTCCAGGCCGTCCTCCTCGTTGTCTTCTGCACTGATTAGTGGGATTATTCATCTGTGTGAGATACTTCTGCATCTCCGTCAGCTAAGAGCCAGGAGCCCTGCGATGTGGAGACCGATGAGTTGTCAGCTGACAGTGCGGCCGTCACTTCAGGCCTCCAGTGCTGTGACACCCCACGAATGTGGCTGATCACTCTTCTGCTCTCAGCATCGCTCCTGAATCCGTCTAAAGACCACACTGATTTATATTCAACTCAACTAAATTGGAAGATTTGTGGGTTTTACCGGTCGTATCCTGGAAGTCTCCAGTGTACCACTAACATGGAGTCTTCCGTCTATGAGACCAGGCCAGATAGATCTTCCCATTCTAAACAATATCATTCGCGCATGATAAAATCTGCTCACAGTATTCTAGGTCTCACGCTGGGTTTGTGGAAGCGCCCATTTTCCCAAGCACAACACTCCCCGCTACCAAGTGATGCAACACTTCCAACAAAGATGCAATCTGGAAAAGTGTGTGTTCTCGAGCAGTGCAGCACTCTTGGCTCCTCCCCTCACCTGACAGCGTATCGCTCTCTTCATTCCGGGGGCCAGGAGGAAGGACGAGGCTGATGTAGTCGCTGATCTGACTCGAGCTCTTTTGAGTTTTCTTCTCCTCCTCTGCCTACTGTCAAATGGGAGTTTCTGAACCACTGGACCGGGGGCCACTGGTTGGCGATGGGTGCCCTTAAAGGGCTCAAGTTGAGGCTGACATTTTAGAAGAGAAATAATGTTCTTATAAAAAGTATAAAAATATGAAATAATAACTTCTTAGTGGTATGTCATCCATATGGTGAGCGCCTGCTGTGCTTCAGAAGCTTCTCTCGTCCTGCTACTGGCATGACTCAATGGTCCTGAAGTGCAAAAGGCGGACAACTGCTGGTCTCAATAACACCTAGACAGGTGACCCCCCCCCCCCCCCCGGCACTCAGTGGCTCTGTGCACTGATGGACTTTCCAGTGGAGTGGATTAAATCAGCATCAAGCGAGTGGAGCTGATTACCCCAGTAAGAAAATGCAGTATCTTAATGGTACATATTTTCATGAGGCAGCCAGTTGCCTCTCATTCTGTGGCTAATATGTCTGTTCTTATGAGTCATTTACTTCTTTAATTACCTTTAGCAGCAGATGCACAATGGTGTATTAATGTGAATGATTTTTACTACCACTTTATCATTCTGAGCCTGTGAAGTTGAAAGCCGTAATTGAGGTGGAAGAGTGACTCTTGAGAGAAACAATATTTAGTTGACAGCTCCTCTTGTACTCTGGGAGGGTGTTTATGAGTTTACACCGCACTAAAGCTGTAATAAACACACTTTTCATTTAATAACGGCGGGGAAAGGAAATGCCTTCACTGAGACTGCTCTCTTATTGAATCATCCGTGCCGCCGCGCGGGTCCCCTCATGCATGCCTCCGGCCGGTGAAATAACTGTTGGCAGCAAGCAAAACCTTATTTACTCTCCTCCCATTTGCTGCATGTGCAGCTCTGACGATCCATGTCATTTGCATGTGCGTGTTTGTGTGTGTTTTGTCTGCAGCTTGTGTACTTTCCTGCGTGTGATTTTGTCTGAATGGAGGCCTTCTTTAGCCATCTGTTGTTGAGCTGCTGGCTAAGCAAGGCTGGCAAATCCAAACAAATGCCCAGCACACAGCAAACGGAAGCTGTCAAGTCTGCATAGCTGAGCTGGCGGGGGGGTGCGAGGGGGGGATGGGGGTGCGAGTGCGGGTGACCCCTCCGTACCAGGCTCGGAGCCTGCCCCGACCTCCTGTTTGGGGTGCTGTTTACCCTCCTCCCTTCACCTCCATCTCCCCCTCACTCCTTTATCTCTCTTTGTGATTCTCTCTCTTTCACTGTCTCCCCCCATCTGCCCCCCCCTCCATCATCAGTCCTGCTTCACCTCCCCCTCTTCTACCTCCACTGCTGTTGCTCTCTTCTACAAACATTCATCAGGCGCTACGTTACCTGTTGTGGGGGGCAAACTAGAAGTCCTGTTCTGTGTGATGTAAGCGAACAAACTGCCTTATTGTTTAAACCTGGACTCTTCAGGTTCCTCATGAATATTAATAGATTAGTTGAAAAGTGCAGCAAAGAATGTAATGGCTTGAAGTGGATCTAATAGCTTGATTTATTTATGTATTCTACATGAATTAGTTTGGAAATCTAAACACAGCCTGCCGAGTGTTGTTGCGAGGACCTTGTAATGCACACGGTTTCACATTGGAGCCTGTTTTCCATGTGAAGTGGCTTTTGGAATTGGCATTAATTATATACTTAGTGAAAACCAGACTTTCCCTGCTTTGCATTGCAGATAAACGTCTGTATTAGCAAAAGGCAACGAAAGAAAAAAAATGCAATTAATATAAATAGACATGATCCGAGCTGCTTATCTGTGAACGTGCTTCAATAATCTGCCCCCTCCAAAAATTTAAAAAATGCTGTGCCTCCCCATAAAAAAAATGGAATTCTACGATATGTTTGTGAAGACAACACCTCCTTCACTCCGCGTGTGAGGAAGTGATATGATGAGCAGCTGTTCTGTACGTTTGCCACCGCTGGGACGTGCGCGGTGCTCGGATGGGCTTGTTCTGGTGGGTTGCTGGGAGAGCCCACCAGCGACGGTCGTGGAGGAGCCTGTCTCAGCTTGGCTCCTGTAGCAACAGCAGGGGTGATGAATGTCAGGTGGGTTGATATCTGTGAGCAGTCAGAAAGTCAAGCGGACAACCTTGACATTTAGGCCCGCGCTCCTGAGGCCCCCGCAGCAGGCCAGGGGTCCTGCACGCCGGACTAACCTACCACTGGGTGTGTTGCAGGGGGTCTGTGAGCCACCGTCTCCCACCTAATGACGCCTGCTGAAACCTGGCTGTTCAGCAAATACACACAAACACATGCACATCTTCTCTCAGAGGGATCCCGCTCCACCTGCTCGCACATCTTCTAGCAATTAAGAGCAATCTGCTTCAAACCATTTCACCTTCAAGGATTCCCAGCTGCAGTGAGGAGCCGGACTTTTGAAGACGGACGCAGAGCAGCCGAACTAACAGCCCTGGCACAATCGTCAGGACTGCCTCCTCAACATTTCAGAATCAGAATCAGAACAATGGTTACAGGCTGCTATGCACCTCAGCGCATGCGCGCTACTGCTCACCACATCTTTCTTATCATTTAACGATTAGAAACTGAAATGCTCGGTCGTTGGGTGGGTCAGAGCAGAGACGGGCGTATCTGAAACATGTCGGAGCAGCGAGGGATCGGCACAGAACAGACTTGAGTGTGGGGCAATGCTCTGAGCTGGGATTTGTAAGACACCCAGAGCTGGCTTTAGCAGCAGGAAACCCCAAAGCCGGTAAATAATCCACATGTGCAGACTGCACATAAAGACATCCAGTACTTACCAGTTCTCTTATCACAGCTTGATAGCCCAGGGACATAAGAGACGCTCCTGCCTCTGTGAACTCATACGTGTGGATGGAGATGCAGATCAAATGCCTGTTGTTTGTGGAGGAAGTTGTTGGAAGTCGGAGCAACGACATGACCTTTGAAATGGAGAAAATCAAAGAGGATTGCAAATGACAATTGTGCTGTGTTTGTGCTGATAAAGTCTTGTCATATGCTGGAGGATGTTTTCTAATCAAAGGCACCTGGAGGCTTCCCTCCCTCATCTGTGTGTGTGTGTGTGTGTGTGTGTGTGTGTGTGTGTGTGTGTGTGTGTGTGTGAGGCTGAAAGCTTTCTGTCGCTGCACTTGTTTTCTTATTCTAGTTTACACAGTAACAAGCTTGCCTCCAAAACAACCTCCGTTTATGATTCCAATCAGCTACACACACGCACGCACACACACACACACACACACACACACACATTCAGTAGTTCTTTTAAGGTAAATATAGCTGATTATGTAGTATCTCCTTACAGTATTCAAATCGAATGTGTCTGCTGGTTGGTCACATGACTGGACTTTTACAGAAGCATGATGAGGCGCTGATGCCTGTCGCCACTTTACAGCAGATCATATTTCAGGCTGTCCGTCCAGTCTCTGGTACCTTCTGATTGGAAGATCAGATGAGACACATTGGCTGAAGGGGGCTCTGGCCCAGAGGAGTGGGCGCTGTGCAAACATCGCCCTGACACGTCATTATCGGTTATTGGAGGCCAACATCGGGCTCCGGATGGCCTGCCAGCTCCTCTCTAACCCACAGTCCTGGCAGCAGCGCTCCCAAGTGTGAAAAAGGACCACGACACTTTCCTGTCATTAGAGTTTCCTATGAACAGGATTTAGTCCAGGCTGCATTTCTCAGGTCACGGTGCAGGATCCCATCATGATCAGCTTCACTTCACTTGGAACAACAGTGGGATCAAGCTGTCAATTCAAGGAGGTTCAATTATTTTTCCTATTTTTTTCAACATTGCATCTGTAAATTATTGTCATTGTCCTGAATATCCAGAATGTAACACTCCCATCGAAACTGGCTTATCTGAACAGAACAAGGTCGCAGCTGCTGTCCTCAAACTCAGGAGCAGCAGCTCCAGCAGCTCCTGCTCCAGCAGCTCCAGCAGCTCCTGCTCCAGCAGCTCCAGCAGCTCCTGCTCCAGCAGCTCCAGCAGCTCCAGCAGCTCCAGCTGCTGCTCCAGCAGCTCCAGCAGCTCCAGCAGCTCCAGCTGCTGCTCCAGCAGCTCCAGCAGCTCCAGCAGCTCCAGCTGCTGCTCCAGCAGCTCCTGCAGCTCCTGCAGCTCCTGCTCCAGCAGCTCCAGCAGCTCCAGCTCCAGCAGCACCAGCTGCTGCTCCAGCGGCTCCAGCAGCTCCTGCAGCTCCTGCTCCAGCAGCTCCAGCAGCTCCAGCAGCTCCTGCTCCAGCAGCTCCAGCAGCTCCTGCTCCAGCAGCTCCAGCAGCTCCTGCTCCAGCAGCTCCTGCAGCTCCTGCTCCTGCAGCTGCTGCTCCAGCAGCTCCAGCAGCTCCAGCAGCTCTAGCAGCTCCAGCAGCTCCAGCAGCTCTAGCAGCTCCTGCTCCAGCAGTTCCAGCAGCTTTTATGTTTCTGTGGAATTTCCTGATTATCAGTTTGTGTTGAAGAAGAGAAGAAGAATCTTTTGTCGTTCTTTTTAATCTTTTATAATTGCCATTAGGTTCAAAACACCAAAGCCAGCAGGATCCAGTTAGGTCCAGTTTGGTCAGGTCTAGTTGGTTCTGGTCAGGTCCACCAGGAGGTCACGAGGGTAGGGGAATGATTCATCCACCTGAGACAGGTGAATCTTCCAGTGTGAACACAGGGACAGAGCAGCACCGTTGTGTAGAGTTCCAGTGTCACGTGGGTCTAAATTATGATGTTTTATTTCTGCCGACCACAAGTTTCCAAGTGCAGTGAAGCTGCCGTGGAGTCTTTGATCTCCTCATCGAGGCTGAGGAGGAGGACGTGCCAGGAGTGAGGCCTCGCTGTAGTCTGTGGTCATATTTATGTCAGATGATGTCATCCATGTGTTAAGGAGGGTCAGCGCACGCACACACACACACACACACACACACACACACACACACACACACACACACACATACAGAGTTGTTCTGTCTGACATTAAAGAGATCAAGTCACCTTCGACTATCGGTCCTCTCTTCTGTACATACATGGACGTACACCCCCCCTCCACACACACACACACACACACACACACACACACACACACACACACACACACACACACACGCCAACTGGAGCTCCTCCACACTGAGCGTGAGATGAGCAAGGATGTGCCCCCTGACTGTTTGTTGAGTTGTGGGAGCGATTGTCTGTGGATGGTGGAAAGAATGAGGCCAGTTATTTACCCAGATGGTTTACTGGTGGAGGTGTGAGGCCGCCAGCTCACTGTGGGAACACAACGCTTGCTTTTCTTGGTATCGCTGACCGTTTTCAAGACCACTGTGTTTTTTTCCCCTGAGCTCCCTCCAGCTTTGTTTGCTCTGGATGGCATGTTTGATTATTTATCGTAAGGGAAAAGGGAGTAGCTGGAGCAATAAACATGTGACTGCACTGTATTTTGTTTTCCACTGAGAAGGCCGTGTCCTTTAACAGATATTTGAAGCAGCCATAAAACTGTTTATTTGCTTTCTAGATGGGAGTTTGGCCGAGCTAAAGGAGAATAAAAAGCGCTGTTAAGTGTCTTTGGCAATTTATGTTTGGTGTAAATGCAACCTTTCTGGATTCACGTCTGTGAGTGTGTGTTGTCGCCTGATCGCTGGCCTCCTCGTGCTGGGAAGACAATGAAGAGATTTCTGATCTATCAGAAGGGAATATTGTTGTTAGGGGATGCAGCCTCTATGATAATACACATAAAAGTGCTCTCAAGGGACTTTCAACAGATCTGTTTATTAAAGAAATCATTTATATTTTTCTGTCAGACTCTCCATGTGGCGCGGCAGATCCTCCTTCATCAACAGCAGCAGGCTACACACAACACCGGCCGCAAATCCCCCAAAGCCAGCGACAAGCAGCAGAGCCTACAGGTACTGTAAATATGTCGTCAATTATTCATTAACTCCTGATTATCACTCTGCTCTCTTATTTGACTTTGCGGTTGCTCAAAGTAGAAAAAACAAGTAAGACTTGCAACTCTGTCGAGAACACGATGTACAAGAGAAGCACAGCACTTGACCGAGTTCACAAACAGGAAATTAAAATTGTCAGTGCAACATTTGCATCATGATGTATGTGCACACGCACCCACAGAGGCTGGAAGGTGGCATCACAGTCTGGAGCGTGAGAAGCAGCAGCATGTAGACGAGGGCTTTAGGGTCTCTGCTCCTCCACTGGGAGGGGAAAGTTTGGACGTGAGGCTGAAGAGCAGAGGGAAGTGAAAGTGAGTCTGACCAAGCAGAGGAAACGCCAGGCTTCCTCCTCTTCCTTACATCAGCGCTCTGCACACGTGGACACACACACTCACACACACACACACACACACACACACACACACACACACACACACACACACACACACACACACACTCAGTCACACACACACACACACACACACACACTCAGTCACACACACACAAACTCACACACACATTCACACACACTCACAAACACTCAATCACACATACACACTCACACACACACTCTCCCTCACACACACAATCTCACTCACACACTCACTCACTCACTCTCTCTCTCACTCACTCACTCACTGACACACACACTCTATCACACACACTCACTACTCACTCACTCACTCTCTCTCTCGCACTTACTCACTCTCAAACACTCACTCACCCACTCTCAACCTCCCTCACACACACACACACACACACACACACACACACACACACACACACACACACACTCTCAGTCACACTCAGACACACACACTCTCTCACACTCACTCACACACTCACTCACTCGCACACACACTCACTCACTCGCACACACACACTCAGTCACACACATTCACACTCACAAACACTCAGTCACACACACACAAACTCACGCACACACTCCCTCACACACACAATCTCACTCACTCACACACTCACTCACTCACTCACTCTCTCTCTCACTCACTCATTCACTGACACACACACTCTATCACACACACTCACTACTCACTCACTCACTCTCTCTCTCTCGCACTTACTCACTCTCAAACACTCACTCACCCACTCTCAC
>NC_141322.1:430000-457500 GCF_037954235.1 Aulostomus chinensis | reverse complement strand
TGTGTGTGTGTGTGTGTGTGTGTGTTTGGGGGGGGGCATTTAGCACTTGGTTTTTGGATTAAAAAAAAGCAGGTGGATCAGAGTTGTTTGTTTTTGGTGTTTTTCTGGTTCTGATGTGGGGAAGCATTGAGTGTCTGATGCAATATTTACGTTAATTTCAGAAATGTGTCTGTGTTTGAACAAGGAGGGCTTGTTTGTATCAGTGTGAAACTGCAAACGTCTTCAGGGCATATTTGGTAATTAATACGGAGGCCCTGTTCTATATGTGTGTGTGTGTGTGTGTGTGTGTGTGTGTGTGTGTGTGTGTGTGTGGGTGGGTGGGTGGGTGTGTGTGTGCGTGTGTGTATATATATTATATTTAATACTCTGACTATCCCGTCGGGGGCCCTTTTTAATGAGCTATTGTAGCAGCTAGGTCTAATGTCAGGTTGTGAAAAAGCCTCTTTGTTGTGCAGATGTCTTCGGAGTAGCTCCAGAGGATGAAATATGACTGTGATGACCTTTCAGTTGTGTGCATATTTGTCAGGATTCAAATAAGTTGAAAGGATCAAACTAAACAGTTTCTGCAGGCTGGCAGGGAATTGTGCTGCAGAGGTCAACAGAAGGGACCACAATAGCAGATTCCAGCGTGCAGCCAGTTGTTGGTACATACTGAAGTACTCGACCATCTCCTGCAGACAAAGACAAAATTAAAATTCTAATTTATTAATGTATACAGAGAGCTTGGCCAAGCTGTCACTCAGCTATTGAAGGAGAGCCCCCCCCTCCAGCCCGGTGCCTGTGGAAAGAGCACAGGCCTGCTGTAGTGTCTTAACCAACACTGTAAATTGCCTGCTGTCTGATGTGGTATGTTACATTTTGCCATTATGAAAAAGCCACAGGTCCACACGTGTTTGTTTGTCTGTGAATTACATGTTCAGCTAATTAAACTCACACGCACACGCTATTGTAGTCCAGCCTTCATACATAACCATCAGTGAGCTGTTCTCCATGAGACTCTGTCCCACTTGTTTCCTCTCATCGCTGTCACGCTCTCCAGGCTCTCATCTCACTTCCTCTTTTAAGAACAAACCTGAGCTTAGAGGAGCTCAGTCTGACATCCACCACCTCCATCACGCAGCCTGGGGACCATTCTCCTGGAGCTGGACTTGGTCATCAAAAGACACGATCCAACAATTATGAGGCTGTGTAGTAAGCCGACACCCCATAAAAGCACCTGATCTGTGGCGCAGGCTCCACTCCTCTCAGCTTCCCATTAGGCAGAAGGAGACGTGCAGACTTTTACTCATTTGGCGATTTGGTGACTCACTTTCCAATTCATTCTTATTCAAGTCAAAAATAATGAAGCACGGAATATACGAAACATCTGAAAAACATGACTGCATCGAGTAGTAAAGGGGGAAAAATATGAGTCAAACAAGCCTCAGAATCCTTGATCAACATTAAATGGCTCTTTGGTTTTATATCCCAACCCCCACCCCCCTACCCCCCACCCCAGCCCAGAGGTGCCTTAATCAGACTGGATACACAAACAGCTGCTCAGCTGGCTGGGAAGCAGCTAAACATACTTGACTGGTCAAAAAGCCAGTAAATTACATTGACAGAATGACATGTGTAATTAAAAGAATCCACGCCGCCTGTACCTTTAGCACTTCACACCTACAGCGGCACGACAACGAGAGCAAGCAACTCCCACCCCGCTAATTACCATTATCAGTGAAATGGTAGGGTTTGACTCATTAGTTCCATGTGCATTTAATTAGAGGCAGGCTGAAATTGGATTTAACTTATTACTTTTTCATGGATCACTTTCTTGTCATCACTTCAAATTGGATTGCAGCCCCAGGTAACTAATTATGCCAGCCGCAGGATCAGGAGTAGAGAAATAGGTAATTAGGAACAACACTGCCGGACCCTCGCCGGCAGTCCACCAGCATCAAGGCAGGGGGAGGGAACCCAAGCTCCACAGAGCCAGCAAACTCTGTTTGACTGCAAGGGAACCTGGGAAGGCATCAGCCTCCTGCTGGGGATTACGCAGCAGTCCGCTGGGCTGAGCGTGTTGTGGCAATATGGAGTTTTTGTGTTAGTGATGCAGGAATGTGGCGTCCATGGTCACGTGACTGGTGTTCTGTCTGAGTAAGGAGAATGTGTGAGTGGTCAGGTTGAGGGACGCCAGGTGGACGATTGGGGGATTGAATGAGAAAAGCAGGCAATGTTGTTTGTTGGTTGAGAGAAGCTGAGAGTGAAGGAACTGTTGTCCGTCTCAGCTGGACAAGGCTGTCCTCAGCTTGAGGGTGACATCAGGCGGCCTACTGAGCAGCAGGCACAGTTTCTGATGGGTGTTGCACTGATTGAACATTTGGATTCTGTGGGTGGAGGCTGCTGCCACCTCTGGAGTGTGCTGGGGGTGTTCGCCTCTTCGTCCTCGCTCGCTCCCTGAGTGCATTCACACGGCCGAGGGCATCTCCATGTTAGACCTTAATGTCTCTCGCATTTACAGGATGAAATCCTTTTAAGTTGTAGAGCACCTCTCCAACACCCTTACTCCCAACGTTCACTCTTCACATCCTTCCAGGAGGGGGGTGGGGGGGTAGCCTCCAGGACAAGCCGCTGCCGCCGCCGCCGCCTCTTCTACCGTTCATGCAGTGGTTTCATGGCATTGTCCTGACACATGTGATCCAGTGTGCTGCTGCAGGCTGTCAGCAGGGCCTCAGTGGCCAGGAGGAACCAGGCACAGGACTGGATCTGTGTTCTGGGTTAGCAGCTGGGGAATTAAGCCTCTCCACGCTCAGGCTACCCAACAGGTGGGGGGTTTTATTCCATTCATATGAAGTCATGTCCAACGGTCATGAAATACTCCAGTCCAACACCAACCAGTTCAACGTACAGCAGGAGAGCCCTCGCCCTGCTCCTCTGGTGGGCTCCTTCGGCTCTGCTGCCAGAAGCACGATGGTCCTGCCATGTGCCGCCATGTTGGCCGGGACGTGGCTCCTGCGCTGAAAGCTCAAAGTCCTCAGTCGTGTGTGTTGTTCACCTCTTTGTGTCTGTGCAGCGTCTCAAGGTGATGCTGTATGGAAATCTAACTTTGACACGTGTGTCAGCCTCGATCAGCACACGGGTCCCTGGGATCACGCGTGTCTCCTGCAGCTTGTTGTCTTGTCATGTAGTAAAAATGAATTATGTGGAGTGTTAGATTAGAACCAGGTTTGGGCTAATCCTGTCAGATGAAGTCATCTGTCCCAATTACACGCAGCCAAGCGTGGGGAGGGCTGCTGTGTCGGGACGCTTCTCCCAGTCCAGACCAGGAGTGTCGAATTGACTCCAGTCACAGAGCGCCCCCCCCCCCCGCCCCCCCATCACCCAACATTTGTTTTAACTCAGCATCGTCTCCTTCCTCGCTATCGAGTTGTATGAAGTGATTCACACGCCTGGGGGGGTCAGGTAGGGACGGCAGTGAAGCATCACAGTGACCTTCAGTTCCTGGAGCTGAGAAGAGTCTTCATCATCATCATCTTCATCGTCATCATGACACCCTTGTTCAGACTCAAGTAGCTACATGTCATACCTACCATCTTAAATTTAGCAGTGTGTCTGTGACTGTGTTCTCTTTGTTATTTAAATGATGTGATTTAACCTCCACTCACCCAGCAGGTCGTTGCTGCCCCGTCGATCACCGGCTCCGTGTCTTCATGTAGTTTCTGACTGAGTCAGAGGTGAATCGATCTCTGAACTAGACCAGGGGAAAGTCCCCACCTCCTGAAATTGAAGTTGCTCAAACCCCAAAGTGTTCTTGAGTTGACGAACTGCCGGGGCTGGTGAACACTGCAGCGCCACAGGAAATATTGAGCAAACACAAATTTCTTGAATGCTGAAATTAAAAGTCAATAGCCAAAGCCATTCAGAGTAGACGGGGAAATCTGTGAGTCATGTGTGACTTCCTGTAACTCACATCTCACGGCGTCCAAGGATGGAGGCACCATGAGGAGGTGCAGATGTTTCACAGGAATTTCACTCTCGGGTCACCGCAGTGAGTTCTGGCAGCTCCGTCTCTGACTTTGGTGAAGCAAATGAGCCGTGGACGTACCTGGGGTTCTGTCCAGGAAGCTCTCACAGCTCTGCCGCCACTCACCTGTGCGGTGGGACGTCTTACCTCAGAACAAAGGAGGCACCTCCCGACCCGCTCGGCCTGCCGGGGGTCTACAGGGCCCGTTTCAGCCGTAGTGCAGAATTATTGTCGCTGTGTTAATGGCCTTAGCAACTTGAGTCGGAGTGGTGCCAGTCCTCATTCCACAATTTTGTCTTTAAGAAATCGACTTTAAGAAAACACATTTTAACTGCATTTTGTTACGAAGCTCATGACATCATGAAATCTTGCACGTAGCATATCAAGCTTTCACTCCAGACTGGACAGCATTTTAGTTTTTACTCCTCCCTCACACGAGTGCTGCTGAAAGCTGCGCTCCCAAAAATTCTATTTTAATGTTTTTCAAAGTGACGTATTTGTCTTCTAGTTTTTCAGAGTTCTATAAATCTCTCACTGCACATAAAACAATTATTAGATGTAAACTATAAGATTGTTCAATTGAATGCATAACCCTGTACTGTAATGACAGTGAGTGAAGACTGAGTTTGAATGGGACATTTCAGTCCCAGGAGACCCAACATTATTATTGATCCCCTCATATCTCCCCTAATATTTGATTCATTTGTTTTACATAAACAAACCCAAATAATGAGTGTTTGGTGGCATTCGCTCCCACTGACTGATGGGATCTGAAGTTGCTGTGACTGACATCATTTGTGTTGTTTGGATGGACATTTTACTCCTGAAGGTCCTCACAAAGTCACATATTAGAAACAGATCAGCACTGAGATCAACCTTGTAGTTGCTGCAGTGCATTTATAGTCTTTTATAGAACAGCTGGTATTTATTTATAGCCCCCCCCCCCCCCCCACACACACACACACACACACACCCTTCATCAGTAAACACTGATTTACTCTACACCCACACTCAGGCTCAGGCTGTGTTTGTATTCTCATGACAGTGGTCCAGGTCACCGAGGCTTTCAAGAAAAGGGATGAGGGCAGTGGTGTGTATGCACCCCCCCCCCCCGACATTCACTCGAACCCAAGCAGGAAACAGGAGTATTTGATCATGTCGGTCCACCAAGTGTCAGTTCAAAGCTCAAGGTTACTGATGTTTCTGTTGGTGTGAGGGGGCACATCCACCTGGCCCGGGGGCTCGCGTCCTGCCAGCCCGGTGGCTCGCGTCCACACGGCCCGGTGGTTCGCGTCCACACATACGTGTAATTATTTTACATGGCAGAGGCGCAGAGGCAGTGGATTAGAGAGAGAGAGAGTGAGAGGAGACGCTTGAACTGTGTGTGTCTGCTAAATTTATCATGAGGCCTTTGGGAGTGTTGAAATGAGAACAGTGGCCTATTACTGCTAAGAAGGTGTTTTATTGAGAATACGCCGACATGCCCCCCCAGGGAGAGTGTCGAGGGAGGAGAGCGCGGCCATGGCGGTGTGTGTGTGTGTGTGTGTGTGTGTGTGTGTGTGTGTGTGTGTGTGTGTGATGGAGAGAAAATAAAACCAACCTTCTCTGTCACTTATTGCTTCACAGTGATATGTGTTGGACTCGTCACTGTGGACAGTTGAGGTCTCCTGGTCAAGAATATATATGTAGGTCAGTTAGCCTAGCCTAGCGTGGCGTCATGGTTGAGACCTAGCGTAGCATAGCCGGCCTGCTCGGTAGTTATTAGCAGATGAGAGCAGTGGCTTGCTATGCAGGCTCCCTGTTTATTTTACCAGTGTGTTTGCGGACTGGAATTCATCCCATGAACATTCCTTCACGGTGGGCCAAGGCTTCACAGCCGTTCATATGAGCCATGTTGTGGAGCTCCGTCATGCAGCGCTGTGTTTATTGTCATGATAATTAACAAAGTGAGGTGTTAATCTTGCCTCCTGCCTCTCCTCTTTAAGTAGGAGCCACAACTTATTTAACTGTTCTCACCGAGGTTCTGATTAGCAGCTCCTTTGTTAAAGATGTGATGCTTTATAGAATGAAATCTGATTGATGTAAATAAATGCTCAGGTAGACGGGGAAGTCTGCCCTGGTCAGTTCAGCAGGATCACCAGTAGGTGGCAGGGTCTTGTTTTCCTCCCTGCTCCTGACTGAGAGCTCACGGGTGTTAAGAGTGTGATGATATCATGACAGCTAATTGCTCTCATTGGGATGGACTGGGATGGATGGCCTGCTAGCTGCTCTCATGCTCCCTATTAATGCAAGAGCTTTCAGCTTTTCTCAGGCCAAAAATGTTGCATAAGTGTTGAAAACAGGAAAAAGTTGATGCTGCTGCTGATTTTATCACCAAATCCACTTAAAGCAGAACTGCCTCTCATAAATGCTCCTTGGCTCTGAGATCAGGCGCGTGGTGAACTCTCAGGTGTGAGTTGCTTTGTTGTCAACATGTGACGTGAGTTGTGTCTTTGTCGGGTCCCTGAAAACGGGTCAGTTTATGGGAACAATAAAGAGCTGATAGCTGTGTTTACTTCTCTGTTGTTTCATTAAAGGGCCTCTTTTCTTTTCTTTAGGCTCCCATTGTTTAAACAGCACGGCCGGAGTCCCGGCAGAGGTCAAAGGGTCAACTGTGTCTTTTTCTTTTTTAGAGGGGCATGAACACAAAGGCGGGGGTTCACCTGCAGCCCAGCCGCCGGCCCCTATTGTGTGGCCCCATTTGAATTGATTGTGTTTAGAGGGCTGCTTGTGATTGGTGGAGGAGGGCGTGGTTGATTGGATAGTTTTGTATCTTGTCAGCCAGGCAGTAACCTTGCTCATGCGATCTGTCTGTATCCTGAGGAAGGTTGGAGAGTCCACAGCACAACGGCGCTCGCTCTCAGCCTCCCTCCCTCTCCCTCTTCGCTCTCTCTCTCTCTCTCTCTCTCTCTCACTCTCTCTCTCTCTCACTCTCTCTCTTTCCCTCGCTGCTCACTCGCCGCTCTGCTTCACTCCACACCGCGTGGCCCGGCACTCTGTTTACCCTGCCAGCTAAATGGAGTTTGTCAGGTTTGTCAATATGATTGATTTCTGTGATTTTGCCAGCTTTCTTGTGTAAAAACTTGACAATTTAATTTGACTGGGGAAAAGAGAAAAGGAGGCTTATTGTCTGCTGTGGCTGATGTTCTCTCACTGTAATTGGTTAATTTTGTCATGCAGTTTGTCTGAGGGGAGCAGTGATGCAGGATTTACTGTACTGCTCAGATGCTGTCAGCACTCAGACAAACAGGTGTCAGATGCAGGAAGTGTACTGTACCGTATGAAGTATTTTCTAGTTTTCAAGTGAGCGCGTGCAGTAGCTGCCTGTGTTTATCTGCCTTGTTGATGCTCATCAGGAGTCACGCAAGTTTCTTCTTCTTTGCTGGTTTGTCAGTGACACTACCAGACGTCTGACTGCCACTGTTGGACTCCCACTTGCCTCTGTAGGCTCTGGTTGACTCTGCTGCTAGTCAGCTAACCAGTTCAGCAGGATCTGGAGCACTTTTGTTCACAGTTTAATCTCTGGGAAGTTGAAGGGAGAACAGGAGGCAGGTTTGCTGATTTTGCTCAGATAACTACTGTTGTGTTAGTTTGCAACATCCACTCCGACCTTTAGAACTCGCAGTGAAGCTTTTCTTACGGTCCGTGTGCAGTTTAGTGTTCGTCCGGCTGTGAGCGTTGGTGCAGCTCCTCTGGTAGGCGACGGCCTGGACCCGTCTTCCTGCTCACCCTCCTCACTGTGTCACAGTGAATTAAGACCCAGTCTGGCACAGCTCTATATTTGACACCGCCAACCACACTGGAGACACGCCGTCACTCCAGCTGCCATCACTCGTGCCTTCCTCAAAACTTGGTGTGTGTGTGTGTGTGTGTGTGTGTGCGTGCGTGCGTGCGTGTGCGTGCAACAAAAACAAAGGGACTGCACCATACATTCAGGAGGGAAAGTTGAGGTCATTTTACAATTTTACCATGTTTTACACAGACACATTGATTTTCTCGAGTTTTACAAGCTCAAGTATTTTTACTACAATCATTTAAAATAACACACTATTTAAAGGACTTGCTCATCATTTTTATGTGTGTTCGCTGTCACCCTTTATTCTACATCTTTGTGCTGCAAAGGGTTTCCAGGGCTGAGAAAGAGGGTGAGTGTGAAAGACGCTGGCTGGAGCTGAGGAGGAGAGAGGAGCCTCCGGTGCAGGGCAGCGTGCAGCCTAATGTTGTGCAGCTGTGCCGAGCCTCACAGTTTGTGAGAGTTGGAGTGCGAGCTGATTGGGTTGACAGTTTGTAATCAAAGTTGATTTATTGTTCATTAGTAGTGCATTAGCCCTCTCAGGCAGGGGCGTTATTTGTGCAGTGGCCTGTCAAGGCGAGGGGCTGCCAGCACCTGTCATGTCTAAACCATGACATAGGCAACCAGATATTAGCTGTGTACCAGGAGAGGGGGGCACAGGGGGCTGCCGCCGGGAGCCCCTCAGCTCGCTGGGATATCCTTTACAAGCGTGCAGGGCTGCGCTTTGTGCCGGGGCAGGCGGGCAAAACGCTGCTCGAGTGAGGCGGCAGCTGCTGCTCTCCTGACTCAAACATGTCTTTACTTGAAAAGGCTTCTTCGGCTCTTTTAGGAGTCATTACTGCTCGGAGTGTGTGTGTCTGCTTCAATCGCCAGATTAACTCGAGACGCCATATGTTTTGCAGGGTTCACGATTAGATTACACGCTGTTTAATGGCAGAAGGTCTTTTTCTCCAGTATTTAGCTCAGTGATTTAAACCAATAAACAACATGATGGTACTCACCTGTTTCACCTGGAAAACACTGCACTAAATTGTAACTATTAAATACAGAGTTATTTCTGGTATGTAAAATGTTATTATTATCAATAATTAGTTTGTATCAGGCACATTTTAAAAGTGTCATGAAGCAACAGAATTTGTGGCCCTCGCGTCTGCCGTCATGGAAACAAGGATTAGCTTTGCGTTGTTGCAGAGTTGAAACAACCTGCACGAGGACGCGTCGGTCATTGTCTTACGACTGCAGTTTCGTCTGACGGGGATTTGAAGGATGTGATCTTAATCAAATCTCAACTGGCTGGAGAAATGTGAGCGTGTCGGGCTGGTAAACCCTCCACCACCACACTGGTCGGGAGGTGCACCCAGCAAAAGTGAAAAGAGTGAACAGCGTGTGTGTGTGTGTGTGTGTGTGTGTGTGTGTGTGTGTGTGTGTGTGTGTGCCGTCATCTCCTGGAATTTGTAAGCCAGGTTTCACATCTTAAAACGGTGTCGTGTGGCTGTGAAAGTCTTGATAGCTCGTTGACTTTCATGTGAACTCTTGTAGAAAATATATATAGAAATGCTAAATAACACAAAAATAGGCTTTAGGGTTGTATTGTAATATTGGCAATGATTTGATTAATTTACATTTATCATTTATAATTCATATAAATATATTTGCTTTTAAACAAAGTGGATTTTTGCTTATTTTGAAATATATGATTGTTAATTTTAATAGATATAATGATGAGTTTCTTTCCATTGTTGTGATCTTTGTGTCTTTTGTGTGTGTGTGTGTGTGTGTGTGTGTGTGTGTGTGTGTGTGTGTGTGTGTGTGTCTATCACTCACTCAGCTTGTTTGTAGAACCTGACTCTGGTTCCAGCACCGGCAAAAACCTGTTTGTTTGTCGTTGAAAAGTTAATCAAAATGCAATCTTGACTTTTGTTTTTACAGTTGTTGCAAATAATTTCAGACTCGATTCACACACACGCACACACTCACACACACACACACCCCTGAAATATAGCACATGGCAGACAAAATGTGGTGGTGATTATCCTGTTTATCTGAGCTGTAAACATTTTGTAGAACAGCTTGATTGTGGATGGCGAGGAAGGTTTTGTGGAGGTCACTTGTACGAATGTTCTGTTTTTGCTTTTTAAATCTTAAATGCAAACTGAAAAGACCCAGAATTTATCCTCTCTTGGTGAGGCTGAATGATTTGTACATGTAGGGATTGTTATTAATGTCGTGTTAGTTTTTATTAGGTTATTCGGTGTGAATGTGGTTATTAGAGGGAAATATTAAGGTTTTCTACCTCTGAGATTTTAATCAAGCTGAATGGGAGCTATGGAATTAGTCTTTCCAGTCTTCTCAACAACTAATTATGTTCACACATCACTTGCGTACAATAGCTCCCATGGAATCCTGGTCGCTGCCACATTTCCATGCAGGAGATGCGAGGTAGGAAGGGAAGTAGTTTCCTGGCGTGCGACTGCAGGCCGAAGCAACACAACAACATCAAACATAGCCAACTTGTGATTTCTCTGGGGTCCGTTATTTCTTTTTTACTTCTTCATTCTATTTGATGCTTCTACAAAACAAGATGACCCCAGGGAGCAGAGATGAAAATTTGATAATTCACCCTCCTTTTTTTCCAGCCTCGCCGCACCTTGACGGCGAGCGAACGTCTGAGCCGGTCTCACTGACATTCACCTCCTCGTCGCTCATTTCTGTTGCTCTTAATTTCTTCCGTGTGGAGAAATCTTGTTCGCACCGGCTCCTTGTCAGCTGCCTTTAGTCTTGGACCTCTGATTTTGATGGAGAGCGTCGCCATTAACTCTGAATCAGTGACTTTTAGCTGTGTGGTTTGTGTTCCACGGCGTTATGGTATTTCAGCCTTTTTCTCTTGATGCACATTGACTTCTTGGCCGTATGTGCTTGCAGTATATGAAGTTTATTATTTAACCTTCCCCTGCATGTCAGAGGTGATGTGTGTGGAAGGAAGCCATCAGGTCCAGAGGAGGAAACAATGGTCTTTATTTTCACTGACATGTGGCCACAGTGAGAGCTCTCAGCTGCTCCTCCGTGGTAAATGTCACGTTGCTCGTCTTATTTAGCGTGTTATAGGCTGCATGTGTGCCTGTGTGTGCTTGTCACAGTTAACATGTTAAACTGTGTGTGTGCTGGTTCACTGTATTGCCTGCGGTCACTGTGCAGCTGTGTGAGAATGTTTATGTATGAGAAGCACCTGGAGAGGGCCACACCTTCATAAACGTCTGCTATTCCTGGCATTCTCAGAATGTCCTCTCCTTTACACCCTCATGTTGCTGGAGGAGAGCAGAGCCGGGCTCCACGGATCCCTCCAGTTATTAGCCACTACCAGCCCTCTTTTAGACTATCTTTAGATGGCGCTGATGTATTTTTGTGCATCATCTGGAGTCATCCAGGAGACAACGGAGTGCACCATATGGGAGTACTCTAAATGGCGACTGGCGTCCTGTGTTTGCGTTAAATGGGCATGATACAGCGGCCAGGGCAATATTTTTCAGTTAAAGTGCTCCCTCCCGCCCTCCCTCTCGATAGGAACCAGTCTTAGGCAGATTTTCACTCCTTCAGCGCAGGATTAAATGGTAGTAGTTACATTGATCAATAGGTTAAGAAGCATACAATCCCTCTTGCTGCTAATGACCTCAGTAGTAATGGGTAATAAAAGCGGTCTGTAATAGCCTTTTGCTGGGCTTTGCACGGACGAGGCTCTGTAGTCGGCGTGAGCGAGGCGGAGTGTGAACCGTGAGCAGATACACAACGAAGGTGTAAAGAATTAAGGCAGTTAAAGTGAAGGAGCTCTGTCATTTGTACTGGCAGCTCCTGAGAGTTGCTTGAGTGGGTTAAATTGGTGTGAGCCCCCCTTTTCTCCACGTCACACCCTCCGTAAAATGTGGCATGACGATGACAATACACAACTACATGTGCAGCTTCAACACCGTGGTAAAAACGAGCATAAGCAGAGTGGAGTCCATTTTTAATGCATGTAACTGAAGTCAAACTTCCAGATAAGAGACGATATTGTTTCTGCTGGCTGCAGGTGGAGTAAATGCAGACGGAGCCAAACATCTCATTGTGTTTGCTGCTTGTTCGACCTTCAGGATAATTCATCAAAATTAACAATGCCCAGAAAAAGAGGACTTCAGTGGATAATGACTGTGAAATTAGGGAATGGGAGGCCGGGGCGATGCAAATGGCAGGACAAGTCATGTGCAAAAGTCAAGATCAACTGCATATTAAGACATAATACTGGGGGGAATTAATATTGCATTTTCTCCCTCGCAACCCTTCGTCTGGAGCTGGAAATGAGAAATGTGGAGCGTATGCTGGTCGGCGGGGGTGGGGCTGGATCTCCCTCAATCTCTGGAGACGGGAAGCGTCGGCCTGGCCCCGCACGCTGAGGGGAACGGCGAGCATCGACGCCGTCCGTCCCATCTGACATCGCTGCCCTTTTCTCTGCATTTTCACGACAAGCTCTTCATTAGGGCTGCACTTTGTTTTTGTTGTATGTTGCGAGCATGAAGAGTGTGATGTGCATGCAGGGTGTGTGTCAAGAAAACCTCCCTAGTTACCAAACAGTTTAAATTACATTCAGACATGCATGAAAAATTCAACGGGTGTCATTAGCTATCAGGTGGCCACACAATTTGGGTAACCTTGGTGAGGACAGACTGTCACCCGTCATGCCTGCTGACATCACACACACCGCAGATAATTTGTGCACGCTAACACACACTTGTGCACAAACGCAATCGTCACCAGGAACATGCTGCAGCGACAGAAGCTCGTCCTGAAGTGAGTATTTGAATGCGGTGGTGAAGCAGCTCTTAATGGTATTGCACATGGTGGAAGTGAGTGGCAGCATGCAGACAGTCCTCCACCACACAGGAGCAATTAAGGCGTCCTGACAACTCCAGGCGCCTTTTCAGTGTCACAACAAATCACTTGTTTTGAGGAGTCGTGCACTCACACCTTTCTGCCAAGAGTTAGTGAGAGAGGCCTCCTTCAGGCGCTCTCTAGCTCCACAATAATAGATGACAGCGCCTCTAATGAAATGATCTCACATGACATGGCGTGTGTGTACCAGGGCTTTGGCGTCCTCAGATATGGCATGTTCGCCATGTTTGCTAAAGAGTGAGCTGCGAGCAGCAGCTCAGCAGATGACGCGTGCTGGTGTTAGGGGGTTGGTGTGTGCGAGGGGGTGCTGATGTGATGTCATGGCGGGTAGAGACATTGGGAGGAACTGGAATGACCCCCCCCCCCCGATCAAGGTGTCGACATCTCTCTTCCTTGTAACTGAAGTTGTGTCTATCATGTGAGCCCATTATTGATGGATGATTGACAGTCTGCTCCTGCCTGCTGATTGTGATCACTAGAGAGGGATGCACTTCTATGGATCGGTACTTGTTGGTTCTGGTTCTTCATGGGGCGCCGTAGTGGACTGTTGGAGAGGCTTGTTGTTGACAGGCCCTTGTGTGTGTGTGTGTGTGTGTGTGTGTGTGTGTGTGTGTGTGTGTGTGTGTGTGTGTGTGTGTGTGTGTGCAGGTTCCAGTGTCAGTGGCTATGATGACACCACAGGTGATAACTCCACAGCAGATGCAGCAAATCCTCCAGCAGCAGGTCCTGAGCCCTCAGCAGCTCCAGGTTCTTCTCCAGCAGCAGCAGGCCCTCATGTTGCAACAGGTAACGTGTCGCTGATGTCGTCAATCACTGTGTTTCAGCTTCTACTGGCGGAGGGCTCACTGAGGGAAGAGTTAGAGAGGGAAGAAGGAAAATCGTATATTTAGAGTTTCCTTTGACCTGCTGTTCTCCTCTCAAGTGTTAGCAATGACCACTCTTCTCTTCAATGTTCTGAACATTCTCACCAACTTACAGCTAAGCTCTCACTTGGCCTCCCCATCTCCTTTGCAGCAGCAACTCCAAGAGTTCTACAAGAAGCAGCAGGAACAGCTCCACCTCCAGCTCCTGCAGCAGCAGCAGCAGCAGCAGCATGCAGGCAGCAAGCAGAGCAAAGAGGTAGGCTGGCATTGCAGTACCAAAGCATGCAGGGCATGTGTGCCCCCCCAGCTGCTTCTGCTTCCTGACTGGGGGGTCAAGTGCACTCTTGCTTCTGATTAGCATGTCAGACTTGCTGGATAAATGCTAACAACTGAACTGACTGGTGACTCTCTCTTTCTTCATTAGAATAATATATTTTTCCCCAAGTAAACAAGTGTGGTGTGCGAGGAGGTGACCGGTCCTGTAATGAGGGGCAGGAGGGAGACAGGCAGCGAGGAGGTGCATATAAATCTGAGAGGCTTTTCCTGGTAATTAACATGGAAATGGCAGAGCAGGAGAAGGCATGTAATTGTGAGATATCAGTGCAGAGAGCGCTCCCAGCTTTGTTGGCTGTGCGGAGGTTTTATTTTCCTCTCCTCTGCTCCCCCGGTGCAGCGGGACACGCTCGTCGGCAGCAGCTTAATGTGCATTAATGACTGGCGGATACAAGCATCACTGTGGACAAAGCATATTATTATTGTGCGGTCAGAAGAAGTTCAAAGGCAATCTGGGATTTTTTTTGCTCTTCTCCCCATTGAGTTGGCTGTTTGGAGAGGGAGGAAGCCGAGAAACTGATGTTAAAGGCAGATGCACAGATCCACACACCCTCACAACGCTGTCGAGGCTCCCGACTTCAAAGTGGTAGCTCCCTAATTAATGAACTGCGGCTTCAGTTTGGACAAGTTGTAGCGTGATGCGCCCATAAATCAAGATGACAGCAGAGCTCCGCGGCCTCAGATAGGGCTTGTCATCAAGTCGCATCTGATGTAAACACAAGAGGAGCAAGTGGGGGGGGGGGGGGGGGGGCAAGGAGGTGCAATTGATCAGTTGAATGGAGCACGAGAATAAAAGAAGTAGCAACTTTTGAAGCATATTATGTATGATCACAGGAAATGGATGCAGCCCCAAGAGGATCTCAGCTCTGCTGATGTTCTCTCTCTCCTCTTTTCCCGTCGCATTTCTAGCAGCCATCAAAAGACAGAATAAGAATTATGCTGCGACTCCCCTGTGGCTGCCAGACAATAACCCCCTGTTGTTGCTTTGTGCCTCTTTTATTTTAAAGACATCCAAATTTAGTTTCTCAAAGATCTTTAACTTTATATTTGAAGCTTGACAATAAAGGGCTGCCAGTGCCGCTCTTTTTCATTTGTCAGTGACTGTATTTTTCTCTCCCTCGTGCCACTTCTTGTTAACCTCTTATTTGGTCTGTTGGGTCTGGGGGGTTTTAATGTGTCTACATGCTGCGAGCGCGCAGGAGCTCCTGTCAGCTGATGGGACCAGAAGAAAAACATGTGAAGGGGGGAGAGTTAAATTCATTTGCAACACTTGATTTTCTTTCTTATTCTCTTTTTTTCTGCGAAGCCACCCTCTATTTATTTAGCGTTCTGATGAAAGACATTGTTCCGTGTGAACCCCCGCCCCCACAGCACCGTGATCTTTGTCTGAGGCTGTCAGGGAGGAGCTGGAGAACACAGAACCCTCAGAGAGAACGCCGCCTTCCAGCTACCGTACCACAACCTGTGTCACTCTCTCGCGTGTTGGGTCAATCGATCCTGAGCCTGGCAGAGAGAACACACCAGTGCAAGGTTGCAGGGATGGGGGTCAGGAGGAGGATGAGCAGGTGTACACACTCCCTAGCTGAGGAGGAGCAGGTGTACACACTCCCTAGCTGAGGAGGAGCAGGTGTACACACTCCCTAGCTGAGGAGGAGCAGGTGTACACACTCCCTAGCTGAGGAGGAGCAGGTGCACACACTCCCTAGCTGAGGAGGAGCAGGTGCACACACTCCCTAGCTGAGGAGGAGCAGGTGTACACACTCCTAAACTGAGGAGGAGCAGGTGTACACACTCCCTAGCTGAGGAGGAGCAGGTGTACACACTCCCTAGCTGAGGAGGAGCAGGTGCACACACTCCCTAGCTGAGGAGGAGCAGGTGTACACACTCCTAAACTGAGGAGGAGCAGGTGTACACACTCCCTAGCTGAGGAGGAGCAGGTGTACACACTCCCTAGCTGAGGAGGAGCAGGTGTACACACTCCTAAACTGAGGAGGAGCAGGTGTACACACTCCCTAGCTGAGGAGGAGCAGGTGTACACACTCCCTAGCTGAGGAGGAGCAGGTGCACACACTCCCTAGCTGAGGAGGAGCAGGTGTACACACTCCCTAGCTGAGGAGGAGCAGGTGTACACACTCCTAAACTGAGGAGGAGCAGGTGTACACACTCCCTAGCTGAGGAGGAGCAGGTGTACACACTCCCTAGCTGAGGAGGAGCAGGTGTACACACTCCTAAACTGAGGAGGAGCAGGTGTACACACTCCCTAGCTGAGGAGGAGCAGGTGTACACACTCCTAAACTGAGGAGGAGCAGGTGTACACACTCCCTAGCTGAGGAGGAGCAGGTGTACACACTCCCTAGCTGAGGAGGAGCAGGTGTACACACTCCCGAGCTGAGGAGGAGCAGGTGTACACACTCCTATACTGAGGAGGAGCAGGTGTACACACTCACTCTGTGAGCAAATTCCAAATGTTTTTTCTCTCTGTTTCGCACCAGTTACTCCTGAAATCCGGTTTGCTCAATATTTCTGTTACACCTTTAAATGTGTGTGTGTGTGTGTGTGTGTGTGTGTGTGTGTGCGCGCACCAGCAGCAGGTGTCTGCGCAGCAGTTGGCCTTCCAGCAGCAGCTCCTTCAGGTCCAGCAGCAGCATCTGCTCAACCTTCAGAGACAAGGACTGCTCAGCATCCAGCCTGGACAGACAGGTCTGCCGCTGCACTCCCTCACTCAGGGTCAGTACCCCCCCCCCCCCCCCCCCCCACACACACACACACACACGGTTGTATTGCTGGCCTGCAGCATTTGTCAGTCTCCAGTCTCTCTGCTGCTCAGTGAGGGCACTTTGGTGGCATCAGATGCTGCAGCACAGGGTTGCTCCCCTCTGGAGGGGATCCAACACCTCCATCACCTCAACAGTACTGAAGCTGAACCAAATTGCACATTTGGCTGCTTGTGAGTGTTTATTTAATTAAGCACTGTGAGACAGTTGCTGACACATTTGGGTGTAAATTTTGAAAGGAGTAAAAACTAAAGCGGGGATCCTTACTGACACATGGAGGATCCGGACCTTGCTTCTCGTCCCGTATCGACTCCTTCAGCTGTATTTGAGGATGCTCCTGAATCGAAGTTGCTGGGTTGGAAGGCCTTTTGAGAGCCCTGGTCCTAAGATGGAGGGGGGGCCTCAAAGTATGAAGTAATTACTGCTGAACAGCTGGAGGAGGGCTGGATGTATTGTTCTTAAACTTCCAGTGAACTCATGAAATATTTGACAGCAAGTCAATAATTGTTGTTTGGCCAGGAAGTTTATTTCTTTATTTGTTCTTTAATATTTGGTTAAGGAGTGGCCTGAGTCATGAGGGTTTAGAACATGACATTCACTATTCAGTCCAGCTAAAACAAACAGCTTTGAAATAACAAGATAAGGGCGAGATTAAAAGCAGCCGGGTTCGGGGTGCTGAGGTAAAAGGCAAACACAAACACGTTTGTACAGTGGTGTTATTGTTTGGACTGAGTATGGAATCACTCATCCGCTCTCAGACGGTCGCCATGGGCACAGGCGTGCAACCGAACGGCTGTGTGTCACGTCTTGCAAATACACACACACATACACACCCTCTGAGTAAAGTGTTACAGGAGTGACACGGTGAGGTGCTGTGCTCCTGAGAGCTTTCAGCAGTCCGGTACTTCTGTCACAGAGTAGTTGTACTCCCAAGTTTCCTTCTCATCCAGAGTGGTAAAAGCGTCCACATTCTTTTCTTTTGTGCAAGTACAGATAAAAGTGCTGCTACAACTGTTTTAGTTAAGTACAGGCATGGAAATGTACTCAAAGTATTAAACTTTAAAGGACAAAATTACAGATGTATTATTTCTCCTGGCTGTTTTGGTGCTAAACTACGATATGAAATAAAGATAATAAAGATAAAAGTCAAAAGTTGTCAGAAAAATAATTGAAGTACAGACGCATGTGAAATATCTAAATATCCTCTTATTTCCATTTTTGCAGTATTTGTATTATTAGAAAGAGATTAAAACCAAACCAGACAGCAATAATTGACGCAGCCCAAAGTTATCAACCCAAGGGGGAGCTCCCGCCTCCCCTGATGACAGGTTCTCCTCAGGTTCCAGCCTCACCTGGCCAGGATCAGCTGCACCCAGACCCGAGCTGCAGGCCCCACTTTGTCTTCCTCGTCGCACATTTTCTGCTCCACTGTTTGAAGTTATTGATGACCTTTCGGTTTTCCACATCACTAAACTCTTTCATGCATCAGCGGCCCAGGCCCGTGGTGCTCAGATCTAATCTGCAATATTCCGCTCACATTTAGTACTGCTTATGATGCGATGCCTTGATCTGCTCTCTTCAGGTTCCAGTCATTACGGATTTCAGTAAATGTGCATTTTTATTTCTCAGGTGTCAAATGCAGATATTGATACACTCACTTTAAAAGGCCCCAGTAAATCTCCCTCCTCACTTTCCTGACGAGACCAGGGACCCCCTTCAGCTCTCAGACCACAGATCAGTAGCTAAAGACAGGAACGAGGGGGAGGCGCCGCTTCGTTTCTCTCTGTTGCTCAATCACATCGCTTCATTGTGACCAGTTACTACCGTTAAATATTCCAGTCTAACAACAGATACTGTTGTTGGTAATAGCAGTGTGTTTAGGTGGCTATGACATACACACACACACACACACACACACACACACACACACACACACACACACACACACACACACACACACGCTTGTCCTGTTGAATTGATAAGGGAGTCACTGGTAGTTCAGGCTAATGATGCTGATGTGTCAAATGTGTGTGTTTCTATTGATGTGTGTGTGTGTGTGTGTGTGTGTGTGTATGTGTGTGTGAGAGAGAGAGAGAGAGAGAGAGAGAGAAAATGTGTGTTGGGGCCATACACCCTTTAAGGTTGAGGGCTCAGTGAGTTCTAGTAGCTGTACAACATCATTTAAGGCGTCCTGCAGAGGCCAGTGGGACAGTGACAAGACAAATTTGTGGGTAATATGGAAGCTAAGAATGTGGCGAGCCATGAAGCGCTGCCATCAGGGGGAGCAGCGGCTAGCACCGCTGACCTGGCAGTGATTGATTGGCCCGGCTGCAGCTCGCTGCTAATAGTTCCTGCAGCATCAGGACAGGACATATTTCAGGCCGAAGGGTGCATATCAGCAGGCCAGTGATTACTGCAACATAAACAGGGGTGCAGTAAAGGTCCCAGCCTGACGGAACAATAAACTAATAGCAATGTCACTGTCCCCCCATGACACCAGCACTGTGTGTGAGAAGTAACAGCTCGGTTTAAAGAGCACAGAGCACTGGGGGCCATTTGTTATTTGGGGGATGATGGCCTGCGACTGATGTCATTATGAACCTTAAATCAACTTTCTGCTTGCTTGAACATGGTCACCTGGGTACAGGGGGACAAGGACAGGAAGAGGTTGAAGAGCTCGGACTGTCTCCGTGCCAGAGCTACCTGCAGAGGTAAAATTGAGTTGGGAGGCTGGTGATCAATCAAGTGTCCCAACAACATACATTTTTTAAAGTGCTTGTCTGTGCTTCCCGGCCGTAATGAGCGGAATAGTAGTGTTGAGAAATGGAAAGAGGAAAGATAAACCAATCCTCCATTTAAAGGGTGGACAGACAGGGGCCCAAGAAAGAGGATTTACAGATCAATGTCATTATGTGTCCCTCAGTAATCAGATGGAGACCCCTGGAGCAGGAACATTCCTTCAAACACCAAATATAATACGCTCTGGGACATTTGGGTAATGCCATTTTCTTGTCATTGATGTGGAATCCTGAGCCGTAGCTGTTGCTGAGTTTGTAAAGGTTAGGGTTTGAGCGGGAGCAATAAAACCACTGACAGACACCGCCGTCCCCCTCCGTTACCTCTCCCATCAGCCCGCTCCATCCGTCCTGCTTTCATCTGAGTAAACAGTCGTGTCGGGGTCACCAGGACTGCTGGGTAATTGAGCCAGTGTGGGCCGCCCTGTCAAGCACATCGGCTAAAAATACATCGCCCACTGTCACTGGGCACCAAGTGGGGGGAAAATGATTGTTCCCGCTGTTGGAGTGCAGGACGCTCGCATCACCAGTGACCTTCCCTTTCCAAAACAACCATCCCAGATCAAGAAGTTTAGCTCCAAAGTCTCCTGAAGGCACCACAACAGCAGCAGATCCTCGCCATGCCAGTAGCAAGCATGTGTAGCCTGTCACGGACGTGCGCTTCCATTAGCACTCGTCAAGACATTGAGGAGAATCAGGGAGAGCACAGGCAGGCGGAATAAAGCGTGCATGTCGAAATATCCCAATGAGGAACGACGCTCCTTGGAACGTGGAAAGGTTATTGATTTGTCCTGCAATCATTTCCTGCTCTTTGATATGCAAACGATCTAGTGTGAATTTACAGCAATCCTATCAGACTCATTTCACAGTTCTTAGCCTCTGCGTCTCTCTGGAGTCCTCCGCCTCATTAGGCCAATGTTCTCCATTACCAGCATAATTAAAATCTTTAGTAGCTTATCAAATTAAGAATATTTTTGCTGATCATATTGAGATCTTCACCTCACAGTTATTTTCCACAACAGGAATAAATTAAGACTAAGCATTTTGCACACAATGTATTACAATCTGGTGCGTGAATGGAGCACTTCTGGTATCTGTGGAGCCGCTGATGAGAAACGAGCAGACGGATCCCGAGAATGTGGAAGATAAGCATGTGCAAATCATCTTTCTTCTGCCAGCGCTCATTCTGAGAGTGGATTTAATTAATTGTAATGTTAAACGAGTGGTCTTGCCCATTTGCTCTGTGGTTAAATTCCTCCCATACCCAAGGGCTTCTTTTGCCAAGCTTACAACATGTGGCTTGGTTACGCTCAGCCTGGGATTCCCACACAAGTGCACGCATCCATCCTCCATCCCTCAGTGCGTCGCTGAAATCTGGCCGTCGCTCTGACGGGACGCGCGGCGGGATTCTGCAGCCATGAGGCTTGATCCTCGTCCGTAGAGTTCTTCGGCGCAGAGACAGACGAGCCGTAGAGGGCCACATACTGAATCTATTGTGTGCCAACAAAGGGTCTTTCTCATGTACGCTGAAACACAGTATTATCCCGCTTCATCCCGACTCTGGCCCTGGCTGTCGGAATCCCTGTCACTCACAGGCAGAAAAACCACTCCATAGATGTGTTTCAGCACACAGAAAAATGTCCTCGGTCTTCAAGGGATTGTTTTCAAAGGGCTGTGTGAGCTGCGGCGTGCTTGACTTGTTAAATGAGGTTTAAGTCTTCTGTGTCAATTGGAGGCGGTGCAGAGCTTTAAGTATTTTGCACATTAATGCGCTTTTGAGAATATTACCCCAGGGTCCTGCTTCTCAAGGAGGCAGGGCTGGGATGTTCTCCGCTGTTGCTATTGTAAACTTTTGTTGTGTGTGTTCTGTTGTTGAGAGAGAATGATGTGATTATTCAGATTTCATGCCTTGTCTGGATGTTAATTATTTACTTTGGGCATGAAATGTGCGTGAAGACAAACACGCTTCAGATCACGGGGGGAGGGGGGGCAGGAGCTCTGGGTGCATTACCCTGTAGTGGAATATTTTCTAATTAATACACGGTTTTGTTTACAGACACATGATTTAATTAAGCGATGAAGACGAGAGTTGGATTAGCTGTTAATTGATTTAATTATCCAATTTGTTTGTCCCAGGCATGATTCCAGCCGAGCTGCAGCAACTGTGGAAGGAGGTGACGAACGCTCACGTGAAGGAGGAGCACAACAACAACAGCAGCAGCAGCAACAACGGCCACCGGGGGCTTGACCTGTCCTCCCCGGCACCGCCAAAGAACCCGACCCTCAACCAGCACGCCTTCACCAACGGGCAGTACATGAGTCACAAGAGAGACATGTGAGTCGGTCCGTGTGGCCTCAGTCGAGCTGCAACACGCTAGGATAGTGTCGAGAGAACACACACTCTTGAAGAGCAGGATGAGTCAGTTTGCCCTCTGAACTGCCACTGTGTGTGTCTGTGTGAGTGTGTGTGTGTGTGTGTGTGTGTGTGTGTGTGAGTGTGTCTGTGTGAGTGTGTCTGTGTGTGTGTGTGAGTGTGTCTGTGTGAGTGTGTGTGTGTGTGTGAGTGTGTGTCTGTGTAAGTGTTTGTATGTGTGAGTGTCTGTGTGTGTGTGAGTGTGTGAGTGTGTGTGAGTGTGTGTGTGTGTGAGTGTGTGTCTGTGTAAGTGTTTGTATGTGTGAGTGTCTGTGTGTGTGTGAGTGTGTCTGTGTGAGTGTGTGTGTGTGTGTGTCTGTGAATGTGTGTCTGAGTGTGTGTCTGTGTGAGTGTTTGTATGTGTGAGTGTGTCTGTTCCTGAGTGTGTGTGTGTCTGTGAGTGTGTGTGTGTGTGTGAATGTGGATGTGTGTGTCTGTGTGAGTGTGTCTGTGCCTGAGTGTGTGTGTGTCTGTGAGTGTGTGTGTGTGTGTGTGAGTGTGTGTGTGTCTGTGAGTGTGTGTGTGTGCTTGTGTGTGTCTGAGTGTGTGTCCGTGTGTGTGTGTCTGTGAGTGTGTGTCTGTGTGAGTCTGTCTGTGCCTGAGTGTGTGTGTGTGTCTGTGAGTGTGTCTGTGAGTGTGTGCCTGTGCCTGTGAGTGTGTGTGTGTGTGAGTGTGTGTGTGCTTGTGTGTGTCTGAGTGTGTGTGTGTGAGTGTGTGTCTGCGCCTGTGTGTGTGTGCGTGCACCTGTAAGGAGGGACATCATTTGGCCGCTACCCCGGCTCGCTGTGTGATCTCTGAGCTGCTTGTGAGGAGCCTCCAGGCACCGTGAGCTCACCACGTCTGACTGGTGTTTCACTGATCAAAACACGCGTGTCATTATAAAAGCCGTGTGGATGAAAACATGTTTAACACAGTAAACTGGGAGGTTTTTTTGGGGGGGGGGGTACAAAAGCAATGCAGCTATTTCTTTCAAGCTGTGGTTTAAAAGAGAAATGCCATTTTACCTGTGTGGAGGATTCCTTTTGATCCTCTCACTTACGAGTACTTCTACTACAACTACTACGACTACGACGGGGAAAATACAATTGAAATCGTGCATGTTGATAGTATTTTAAAGCTTGACTGGTGTCAAAAACAAGTCAGAGACGAGGATATTGACTCCATCCCTCACGCGCGGTCGCGAGTGAGCGAGAAAGGTGAGCAGCGATGGCAGAAGAAGGCGAGGAACGTCTCAGCTGAGGGCGGCTTGAAACATCGGAGCAGACAGGACGCCAGAGCTGGCAGCCGCTGACTGTCAGAGATTAAAGAAGATGTCAACAGCAGTTTAACACAAGCTTAAGTGAGGAAGGCAGTCTGGGTCTGAATATTCCTGCAGTATCTTGGATCTGTCAGCCAACCGAGCAGGTGATCCTGGTCCACCCGTCTGCCGCCGATCCAGAGCTTCAAATCGCACCACGCAGTGAACGCACAACTTTCCCTATTAGGTGCTGAATGATGCTAATTTGGATTCACTCAGCCAGTGATCTGTTCTTGTGTTCAATTAATTGCACAACTATCAGGAGCATTATTGCTCTTCATTTGATGGTGCAGACTCAATTCTAATCAGAAAACTGAAATATTGTGATTATTCTGAGCAAAGGCACTGAGAGAACGTCGGCGTAATAATCCAGGGATTTGAATAATCAGGTTGAAGATAATGGCCTGGGCGTAAATAGAGAGCATCCACTCATCCTCCCAGTGCTGAACTTAATGAACTTTTAATTGATGCGGTTGTGCGAGTCCCTTTGTCAGGCAACAGAAACAAGCCTCTCTGCTGATGGGCCTGTTTTCCCGACTGACTTCAGATTGGTTTACAGCAGGCCCTAAGTACCATGTAGTTAGTTTCATGTGTCATATAAAATCTGCCCAGGCACAACGACGCCTGCAACTAAAACCTTAAGTGCATCCACAGGAATCACTCACCGGCTTTGCGCTTCCGTCTTAAGGAAGGAGGAGAAATTCAATCACTGCCGGCTTGACACTCCGAGGACGAGGCACGTGCTGCTTTTAGCCGTGTGAGAGAAGACAGGCCGGGACCAGCGTCAGTCCGAACTCCATCCCTCCGCCTGTCAGAGCCACGACGCAGACAGAAATATACCCCTGTGAGCCAGGTCACCCTTACTCAATTATTTGCTTATTTAAATGAAATGTGCCTGATCTGTATCTGACACGAATTCCCAATACGGAGCTGCGTCAGCTGTGTACTCACAGAGCGCCTGGCCCACTTTACTTCCCAACAAGCACCAGTAAGCACAGCCTGGGGACTGGAACACAGCCACCAGTGAGCCAGACGCAGAATCAGAGCGGCCGCAGCTGCTTTCATCTGCGCTCGCCAGAGAAATGATAATGGAATCATCGAGTGTAAATCATGTTGTGAGCGAGGACGGATGAGGTGGAGGACATTCGCGACACCAGGTCTTCTACAGAGCAGCGCGTCCCATAAAGCGGCATGGGGGCGTTACTGGGGGGGCGCAGTGAGGAAAGCTCACATCAGTGCACACTGTGAGGGAGTTCTGTGACTGACTTCACTGGCCGTCAGGACTCATTTACGGCGTTCGGCATCTCATCAAAAGAAGTGAACCAGAAACGAACCAGCTCGCGGCTGTCAGACGTGTGTCCAGGTGTGCAGACGCCTTAGCGATGGCGCGGGCTTTCCTCCCCAGCCCAGACGTCACCAATGCAGGAAACTGGAGAAAAGGCAGTGAATTCAACCCTCCTCTGTGATTACACTAATGTGTCTCATTTGGTGTAAATTCTGTCATTCGTGACTGTTGAGCCATCCACCGTTAACCGAGCTCCTCTGCTGCCAGCCGCTCGCCGCTCCCTCTGCTCTCCACATTTCAATATCCTGTTAATAGAGAATTAAGCAACAGGCCTGCTCGCAAGAATTAAAAAGGATCTCTTCAAATTAAAAAACATCGTTACCTTCAGCAGTCCACACGTTTCTTTGTTAAAAACTCATTATAACCATCTATTTATTAGCTGTATCAAAACACAGGTCCTAATGTGAATGCATAATTCATAATTGAAAATTAAAGAAAAAAAACAATCTGACTTTTGAAACGGGGAGAAAAAAGCTGCTAACTACATTCATGAATGCTTGACTGCTTCCTAATTGCAATGCAATTATCACATGTTATGAACAATGTGAACTATTAAGCAAGTAATTATAACATAAGAAAACCTGTGACAACCTTTAGAATTTCCGTCTTCGGCGACAGTTTTACCAACATGGAAACAAATGAGATTTTAATCTGAGCATCAGTTTGTTTAATCCTGGGAAATTGGCACACCTCTGTGGGATTACTTTCTTCTTATTAATTCAAATTGAGGCCAAAGCAAGGAAGATGTATTGTTTGATATTTAGTTTTTGCTTTTCTCTCCATCAAGACACCCTTGAAGTATGAGTAGTATTTGTAGTAGTGGCAGTAATAGTAGTAGTAATGATCCGTGCTTGAGGCAGTGGTAGTGGTGGGATTATTCCTGAAGGGCAACACAGCACTTTGTGGTGTAATGAATCCCAGCCAAGGAGGCTCAGACTAGCACAGGTGGTAGCCATGTAGGCCAGCCCCCAGCCCCCCAGGTAGCTGCAAGTCCCAGGTCTTGTTTGGTGCCGGTGTCCATACGGCTGCCCGTCTCTCTCTCCCTCTCCTCTGTACGAAAGATGTTGTAGAGTCGGTTTTTCAGGGATGTTCCTGCTATTTACTGCCGCTGCTCCGCCCCTGGTCCCGTGGGAGGCTCAGCAGATAGAGCCAACATGTTGGTGAAGGTGTCAGGTGCGTTTGGGGTTTGAATGTAGCGGCCCAACATTCCTCCAGGTGGGCCTGGCGACAGAGGGCCCCCTGGCAGCCCTCATCGGAGCGGCTCGGTCACGCTCAATAATTACATATTGATTCAGTGGAGGGGCTGAGTGAGCAGAGATCCCACCGGCCAACATCATCTGAGTTTTTATTCTCTGCTGCTTGTGTCTTCCAGATCCACTCTAGACGAGCCCTCCCCCCACACTCACCCCCTCTATGGCCACGGCGTTTGCAAGTGGCCTGGATGTGAAGCCGTCTTTGATGATTTCCAGTCTTTCCTCAAGTAAGTCGGAGTCACAGTCGGAGCCGTGTGTCTTTGTTCTCGTGTCGGGCCGATTAGACGTTTTGTGACCCGACAACTGGCGCTGCAGCTAGTTGTTATTCCTGAGTGGGGGCCTGGGCTGGCCCTCTCCTGACAAGGGTACTGTGGCGGGGTCTCCTTTGGAGAACGGCATGGGCCTCTAATTCCTGTGATATGTGCAGTTCCCATGGTGATGGGGGCCGTTTTTCCCAAACAAACAAGGGTAGGATGTTTATCTGTGGCAGCCCACACTCAGGGCGCGCTGCGTGTTTGCCCTTGTCACCGGACATCGTCTCTCAGCTCATTCCGTCTTTCTCTCTGCGGTCTATTTGTCTTTCCTTCACCTTTCTCAAGTCTGGCCATTTTATCGCCCCACACCTCAGCAGCAGCACGTTTGCATCTAGCAGCAGTAGAGTCGGGGACGTGGCCGGGCCTTCGTCTGAGGCGGCGCGAGCGGGAGCAGGGCGCCGCAGGTAATCCAGCGCCATGGTTACGGAGAGGAGGAAAACATCTGTGTTGTGGCAGCAGATCAATGGCTCACTGTCACCCCGGATTAGTCGCACTTTAAACAAGATATGACACAATTCCATTATCCTAAAACAAGCACTCAGAGGTGGGGGCTGAAAGTTTGGACTCTGTCAACATTTTGAAGCCTCTTTTGATGGTTTACATAAACCCACTTGGGTGCAGCTTATCGCTCTAGACTGCATCGTAGGTGGAGAGGAAGCGCAGTACATTTTCTGTCCCAGATAAAAATCAAAGAGGCAGTTCTGTATCTTTATTTTGACTTAATAAACATCTCATGACATTCAGTTATGATTACCACATTTTACACACAAACACGCTGACACATCGACACACATATCTCGCTTCGGGAAAGTGCCTTGTATTCTGACGTTGCCTCACACTTTGTTTATAGAAGACAGGAATTGAATTCTGCTCAGCCGGTGCAGCTCTGCCTTGAAAGTCTCTGAGTGCTCTCTGCTGTGTTTTTACAAGTGTTTTTATCATGGCAACATCTTGTTTACCTTAGTTGCCTGCTCAAACTGCTTGGAACATGTTAAGAAAACATTTGGGGAGAGTCTCTACAAAGCCGCCTTTGTGTAAGAGCGGCCCGAGTGTGAGCAGCTCACCGAGGTGTTAACTCTCAAACCCTTAAGCACTTCCACATGAAACCCCGCAACCGATACTGCAGGCCTCCGAAAGAATCGAAAATAAAAACAAAGGGTACATTCAAATAGAAAAAAGGTTGGGGAAAACGCGTGTGTGTGTGCGCGCGCATGCGTGTGTGTGCGCGCGCATGCGTGTGTGTAGTCAGCAGGACAGAGTGTACTAGAGAGGAGGAAAGGTGAGGAGGACTCTAACGTCAACCAGATTTCAGGTCCACGCGCCAACAGTAACAAGTATCATGGGACTGAGTGGTTGTT
>NC_141322.1:395000-425000 GCF_037954235.1 Aulostomus chinensis | reverse complement strand
CATTCGAGCACAAAGACGCCCAGTTTACACGGGGAGCTGTGTGTCAGCCCTGCACCGCTCAGATTATGTGTTTACTGCCAGGTGGTTATTGATGTGGGGGGGCTGCATTTACCCCCCGCAGCCCGGACAGTCAACACAAAGTGGCAGGACAAAAGAGTGTCTGTTAGAGCCGTCCCAGTGTCACTCACCCTGATTGGTCAGATTAGAGTGTAGAACCGCCAGCTCTGACACAGGGACATTTGTGTATGAAAAGTGTTGGGGCGGCAGATAGCATCTTGAGTTCAGTACCTCTCGTCGGTCCCGGGGGCCCAGGAGAATGGCTGTGTCACCGCTCAGCGCGAGCACGCTCCAGGGGACGCGCCGGGCTTTTTATTCTAATAAATAGACTGCTGCTCTCCAGCTCTGATGAATATGTCTGGCTTTGGCTGCCTGAGTGCTGGACTTACTCAGGTCAGGGAATGTGACCCCATCCAGGCTCTAGTGAGATGCGGCATCAGTTGTGGAGGCCAAAAAATAAAATCAGAATCTGAGAAAGACGTCGAATGAATCACTTCCCCCAGGGGCTGCAGATGCACTCCCCTCCCAGGCAGCACTGGTGCAGGCTTTCCAGTGGAGGCTGAGCAGCCGAGTGTCACAGCTGAAGAGCTGCCGTGAGTTTCCTGCTTTACATGTCGCTGCGATTGAAGCCGAGTCGTCGGGCGAAGGCACTGCGTCGCTCTACGATCAGAGGGTGGATGAAGGGGTCGGAGCGAAATGGGCTACATTACCAATGCATTGTTCTGTGTGTGAGGGTGTGTGTGTGTGTGTGTGTGTGTGGGTGTGTGTGTGTGTGTGTGAGGGTGTGTGTGTGTGTGTGTGAGGGTGTGTGTGTGTGTGTGAGGGTGTGTGTGTGTGAGGGTGTGTGTGTGTGAGGGTGTGTGTGTGTGAGGGTGTGTGTGTGTGAGGGTGTGTGTGTTTGTGTGTGTGAGGGTGTGTGTGTGTGTGTGTGTGAGGGTGTGTGTGTGTGTGTGAGGGTGTGTGAGGGTGTGTGTGTGTGTGAGGGTGTGTGTGTGTGAGGGTGTGTGTGTGTGAGGGTGTGTGTGTGTGAGGGTGTGTGTGTGTGAGGGTGTGTGTGTTTGTGTGTGTGAGGGTGTGTGTGTGTGAGGGTGTGTGTGTGTGAGGGTTTGTGTGTTTGTGTGTGTGTGTGAGGGTGTGTGTGTGTGTTTGTGTGTGTGTGTGAGGGTGTGTGTGTGTGTGTGTGTTTGTGTGTGTGTGTGAGGGTGTGTGTGTGTGTGTGTGTGAGGGTGTGTGTGTGTGAGGGTGTGTGTGTGTGTGTGTGTGTGAGAGAGAGAGGGTGTGTGTGTGAGGGTGTGTGACTGTGTGTGAGGGGGTGTGAGTGTGAGGGGGTGTGTGTTTGTGAGGGTGTGTGTGTGTGTGAGAGAGAGAGAGAGAGAGGGTGTGTGTGTGAGAGGGTGTCTGCACTCAGTGTCACTAAGCATTCTTGTCAGAAATCTGACCTTTTCCGCCATACATAATTGAGGAGGGACTTTTTGTTTATTTTCTTTAGCAGCTTGCCGAGTCAAAGCCAGTATAATTAGATCACCAATTACCATTTAATTAATTTCAGTCTGAAGTCTCATTTTGTCTCTGCACTGGAGTGAGTCCAAATGGTGAGGCAAACAAAGGCGAGGCTATTACCAGCCTGTCTGGCCCATTGTTGAGGGCTGTGTGTGTGTTTATGGCCGGGAATATGGATGAAACATGAAACAAAGCCTGCTAATCCCCAGGAAGAGAAGTCACCACCGCAGCCGTCCTATTGATAGCATTGTGTCAGAAACACACAAACCCAAGTGTGATTTATTTGCTTCATGATTTACAATAACAGGTCTCCTGCTACCGTTGCTGAGGATGTACATTTCTGCATCGCAGCAGAAATCCAAATTTTTTTGGGCCGACTGCGCCAGAAGGCCGAGTTCAGCCAGCCAACAATAAATGGACGCGGTGAGGACGTGGACAGGAGTCGCTGAAAACACACCAGTGACCTTTGCTGGAACAGCCTGGAAACACATCTGGAAAATAATACCAGATTAAAATATTATACTCAGGTTGTGCTGCAGCGACCCCCTACTGAGCTGCTGTGACATCAGGCAGCGATAACTCAGCCTCTGGATCACTACCACGTTGCAATATCATGAATGCAAATATTCTGAGAGTGAAATAGTTCAGCCTGTAAGCTGTGTATTCACTTCTCCTAGGATATTTTCGTTATTGCAGTATTTGTGGTGAGATACTAGATGGTGATACTGCAGTCATGATAGAAACTGGCCTCCTCCTGCACATCAGCAATTACACCAATTACGTGCATTCGTGTCATTAATAACTAGAGCCCACATCAGGCCAGAGTTTTCCACGCGACTGCTGCGGGACAGCTTGGGCTGCCGGGGCTCGACGCTGCACCTCTCAGCCCCGGCCTTAATGAGTTTACCTCGTAGCCATGATGCCACAGAGCCCCGCCTCTCCTGTCCACTCTGCTGTCATGACATCACCGCCATGATCACAAACAACTAAAGCCGGTAATTAGCTTCGTCCTTTGTCCTTCGGCTGCCTGAACCTGGGCTCCGCCCCCTCTCCAGGGCTCCGCCCCCTCTCCTAGTCAGCTCTGCTAGTGAAGGTGCAGGTATGTTGTCTGACTAGAGCGGCATACCGCTTTAAGGGGGGCGGGAGTCCTGACGTGGTAGCGAGATGAGGAGCAGAGGAGGGGGGTTGACCAACTCTGTTTCCTCCTCAGCTCAACCTGGTGTCCAACGTTACCCTGTCCAAGTCAGCCCCTGAGGCCTCCCCTCCACTCAGCTTGCCCCAGACCCCCACCACACCCACTGCACCGCTCACACCCCTGTCGCAGACCCACTCCGTCATCACCGCCACCAACATTCACAGCGTGGGACCCATGCGACGGCGCTACTCTGAAAAGTACAACATGCCCATCTCTCCAGGTACGGGCCTGGTGCGCACGCACACGCACGCACGCACACGCACGCACGCACGCACACGCACACACACACACACACACACACACACACACACACACACACACACACACACACACACACTTAGGCACTGACACCTAACTCTTTGTCTCCTGTGTGCAGATATCAGCCAGAACAAAGAGTTTTACATGAATGCCGATGTTCGGCCTCCGTTCACGTACGCCTCACTAATACGACAGGTGAGGAAGCTTCAGCTGTGTAGGAGCCACTTTCTCCTTCCACGTTTTCTCATTAAATTTGAATACGATTCCAAGAGAGAAGCAGATTAACCAACTTCAAATGAGAGCAAGAATGCTTACGGGAATCAAGCAACAGCCACATATGACGGAGGCGTTTGATTAAGCGTTTCAGTGGCTGTGATTATTTCCAAGTTCATTTCACACAACAGTAGGGATGAACCTGTTTTAAGATGGCCAGTCAATTATCGGCCGGCCACAGTAATCTGGGATCTCAGGAATTAATCTGAGCCAGCCATAATTGCTGCCCTGTAATCTGCCTGAGAAATGTTTTCGCTTGCCCTTCATTTGCACTCACGAAAGAAAATATATTCAAATCTGCCGTTTTGGAATGAAAAGTGGTGGAGAGTTTCCTTTGCTGTTGTCTGTGTTTTTCTTGAGAGCACACAAACCTGCGTGCCTCTGGTGAATTATTCATCACTTTGTGAAGGGAGCAAAATTTGATATGTTTGTTTCTGTCACTGTTCCTCATCCAGGCAATCCTCGAATCTCCAGAAAAGCAGCTAACACTAAACGAAATCTACAACTGGTTCACACGAATGTTTGCATATTTTAGGCGCAACGCAGCAACATGGAAGGTAATTTTGCCGCTCACTCTGACTCCCGCGAGCACTTCCAGACACATTCCCAGAAATAAATAAAAGCTAGGCGGGCGACCTTACAAATGAACATTTACCCAAATACCTAACAATGCCCTACTTATTCTGTCCAAACGAACCACCCACTAAACAAACATGTGAAAGGGATATGTGTTCCTGTAAAAAATAAAAAGATAGAGAGGGAGAAGAAAACAGAAAAAAGAGAACGTCTGTGTAATATGTGGGTGGCATTAGTTGATCATAGCCGCGCGCTGCCAGTGACTTCTGGCTGAAACCCTCGCCGACTCCAGACGGGAACACTGTGTTTCCACCAGGCCGCAACTGCACACGCACACACACATCCTTGTACTTATGTCTTTGTGAGGACTTTCATTGACATAATGCATTCCCTTACCTTCAACCTAAACCTAACCATCTCAACTTACATCCTGACCCCTGACCCTGAACTGGACCAGAACCTGATTCTGACCTTAAAACCAAGTCTTGACCTTCAAACGGCCCTTTGAAGATGTGAGGACCGGCTTAAATGTGCTCAGTTTGTTGGTTAGATAAGGTTTTCTAGTCCTCACTATGTAGAAGGTACAAGAAAACACACACACACACACGCTTGGGTCTGTTAGTATCAAACTTTTACTGAACGATCAGCTTTTGAATGATAGAAAGCAGATATCAGTAACTCATGACTGTTGCCATGGAAACAGGAAACATTGACATGTTGTTTATGTCACTAGAAGCTCGAGGGCCACTAATGTTCCACTTGCTCTCATTTTGCTGTCAGTATTTCAGATTGTGTGATGAATGACGTGTCTTGTGTGCTGACAGAAACCTTCTTGTCTCTCTTTGTCTTCACACCAACTGCAGAATGCAGTCCGGCATAATCTTAGTCTTCACAAGTGTTTTGTGCGAGTAGAAAACGTAAAAGGGGCTGTGTGGACAGTCGACGAAATAGAGTTCCAAAAGAGACGGCCTCAAAAGATCAGTGGGTAGGTGTGGCCTTGTGAGTGGCGACCGTGTTGCCACTGCTCGTGGGAAGAGGCTCCATCTCCTTGTTTTTGTGTGCCATAACGTCCAAAGTCGCCGCTTGCTTTGCCCCCCCCCCCCCCCCCCCCGGTGATACTCATTACCCTCAACAGCTTGTTTTCATTGTGGTCTTCACGCTGTCCTCCTCCCTGTGTCTGTGTCCTCTGTCCGTCCCGCTGGCTTGCTCCCCAGGGTGCCATTCGCACCAACCTTTCCCTGCATAAGTGCTTTGTGAGAGTAGAGGATGAGTTTGGGTCCTATTGGACCGTTGACGAGGACGAGTTTAAGCACGGCCGCCACATACAGCGAGGCCGTCCTCGGAAATACGCCGCTGATGAGAACTTTGACGAGCTGCTCGTACAGTAAGCACTTCCTCCTGCAAGTCCCACCTGCATGCCCCCCGCCACACTTCATCCGCCATGCTTTTTGCCTCCATCAGCTTTCTTCATCGCCATGACAATGGAAGTGTTGAATATAGTTGTCTGGTTTTGTCAAATCAGCTGTAGCTGTAACCTCCCGTCCCTTCACCAGTTAATGTGTTAGTCCTTCTGCAAAGCGCTCTGATTTCCTCCCGTGAACACGAGACTGCAGCCGAGGCTCTAATGGAACTCCTCTGTTTGCAGAAGTCCAGCCTTAGTGAAGAACATTCAGACCAGCTTGGGCTACGGTCCGACCCTCTCTGCTGCCTTCCAGGTAAAAATATTAATGACTTCATCTTCAGACAAGAAAGTCTGCCTCCGTCTCGTTGGACCCGGTCTTGGTTCCCGGGTGGAAGAGTGACGGGCGACTCGGAAGGTGCTGACAACTCGCTTCCACTTCACATTTCATGCTTTGCTTTTCAGGCTTCAATGGCAGAAAACAGCATACCTCTATACACTACTGCTTCCATCGGGAGTCCCACCCTCCACTCGCTGGCCAACGCCATCCGCGAGGAGATGAATGGAGCGATGGACCATGGAAACAGCAACGGCAGTGACAGCAGCCCAGGACGCTCGCCCCTGCCAGCTATGTGAGTGGCACACGCCGCCCAGAGTTTCTAAGCTGCTTACTCCACTGAGGCAGATAGACAGAAAATAGTCCCCCTCACCGTCAGCTATGAGCTGAGAGGGAACGGTGCCAGCGAGGCCAGTGAATAAAGGGACGATGTGGGAGCCGTGCGAGGGGTCATGGTCAGAGCTGCAGCTCGCCTCCCAGCAGAAAAGGAAACTCCACCTTTGCGAAGCGCCTGTCACCAGACCAGAGCCCCTCCGTGTTATTCTAACACAAAGTTTATGAACTCTCCTCTCTGTGTCCTGCTGCTGCTGAGCCTAGCCATAATCAGCATTCCAACCTGTTCAAATATTTACGAAATGCCAGAACGCAAAGTGACATAGCTGTTGGCTCCAACACAGCGAAACATGAGCCACAACACATTCAGCAAACGCCTCAGAGCCGCTAAGAGAAAAAACCAACACTAAAGCCTAATTAGTCTGGAGGACATCACTCAGGATTCTCCTGTCGGGGAGCTGCGGTTTCCAGGCCGACCGCAGCTCCCCGCTCACTTGTTGTGTAGGAGTGTCTGCTAAGTTGTTTGAAGCCTAAAATAATACAGCGCACGCTGCATCGTTTCCAGATGTGGGGGCAGACCACTGGAGGGGGGTTCTGCCTGAAAACAGAAAAGGTGCAGCAATGTGCTCCTGGCCAACTAGAGGAAAGTGCCATCCCTAATCAGGGAGAACATAGCTGTGAGCATTGCTGTGGAACAGGAAAGGCAGAGACAGGATGGGTGTGCTGGCCCAGAGGCAGCCGGTGCCCCTCCGCTGCTATCTTTAGGCTCCTGCAACTCTTTAGAACTCCATAATCATGTGGATGCACTCCCCGCAACTACAAAAGCACTTAAATCTGTTTTCTTTTGCTTTTAAAGAACTCTCTGCTCTCATGAACCAAACATACTGAGTGGCCGATGCGTTCGTATTGAGCAGCAATGCTACACACAGCGAAGCACACGGGTCTGCGTGCTGGGCCTGGTCCTCACAGTACCAGTTCATCACCCTCGTCACCAGCACCTGTTCTCCATCTGGGCCGGTGCTGGGCTGCTCGACAGGTTTCAAGTTCTCCTCACTGAGCGAGAACCCGAGCCAGTGAGAGTCGGGTACCCGAGAACTAAGAAGACTAATTATCAGCAAAGTGTCGCATCAGCATGCAGCTCAACGGCATCATAATAACAATTTCATGTCTGCCCTGCAGCCATCCACTCAGACCCCAGGCAACGGCGCCACCGCACTGTCTTTGATGTGAAAATGATAGAAAAGCTGACTTTACTTTTTCCTCCTTTTTATAATTTACACCCAAATATGTCAGCTCATTAGCATACGAGTGTCTCCATCACAATAGCTGCAAATCGCACGAGGCGTCCTGGCGGGAATAAATCAAACCGGCTTTCGGTGAGGACGAGTGTGCCAGTCGTCTCTTGTTGTTGTAGTAAATGAGCCGGGCGCTTCATCCTGACACGGCGCTGCCTCCTCTTCAGCCGCCTGGCACCGCAGGTTACAGGCGCCCCCCCGCCCCCAAGCTGCTAACACACTCTCTCCTCCCCCCGCGCTGCTTTCCTGCTCTGTTTCTGTAATGAGAAATTTGGCAGATCTCATCTCTTTAGTGGCTCTTTTGCCCAGGCTGAGAGCTGGGGGGGGGCATCATGTTTTCCCTTGTTTACCAGTGACAGTGTTATTATTCTCGTAAGGGTTCTGTTTCTTATCACCGGCTTGTGCCGAGTGTGCTCCCGCCGCCGCGCTCCTCCTCCTGCCAGCGCTTCTCTTCCCCTATTGACACGCGCGTGAAAATATGCATTAATTGTGGAGTTAGGAGCTTGGACGGCGGTGTCTAGTCACTGCGTTTGCCTGAAGTTGATTAATGATAGAAGCCGGCTCAGGGTGGTCCTCTGGAGACCCGCCTCGCAGGTTGTGCATGTTAACGAGCAGGAAGGGGAACACACAGCGCGCGCTGATCCTCCGCCACCAGGAGTCCATTCTCTCCTGTCCTCGTCTCACGCTGTTAATCTGCCTCATTTATCAATTCTAAGTGAAAACTCTGCTCTCAGTTGCCACGAAAATAAAAGCCTGCAGCTCTGGGTTTGCGCCGGTTTGATCCCCAGCAGAAGGCAGCTCGGGTCGGTGTGACAGGTCATCACGAGAACGTCCGTGAGCGGTTACATGTCTGTACACGTCTGCTCTTCCAGGCATCACATCAGCGTCAAGGAGGAACCACTGGACCCCGAGGACCACGACGGGCCCCTCTCCCTGGTAACGACCGCCAATCACAGTCCAGATTTTGATCACCACAGAGATTACGACGACGACCAGGGCACCGATGACATGCTGTAAACTGGCGGCGCCCGGCGGCCTCCGAGGCAGTCTCGCCATGAAAAACACTGAACTGCAGTCTCCGCCACTGACCACAGCTCAAATGTCTCCAACCAACTTTTTAGTGCCATTACGATACATAGCAAGAACACACACACACACACACACACACACACACACAGAATAAACCCCTGTGAGGGTTCTTTTTTTCGATCACTTTATATTTCAGATTTAAGTCAAAACAAACTTCATTTGTACTTGTGTCAGATGGACGGTTTGGTACGTGGTGACGCACTGGTGGGCGGAGACCGTTGCTGCACAGCCAGGACAGTGAACTGCCCCCCCCCCCCTCCCCACACACACACACACACACACACACACACACACACATTTGACCACAAGAAGAGACAGAATGACTGACGTTTAATTTACTCTGTGTGTGCGTGCGTGTGTGTGTTTGAGGGAGCGTGAGTGTGTTCATTGCCACTGCCTTCAACACTTTGCATCAGTTTGATTCCTCCTTTTACAGTCAGAGGGATGGGGGGCTTTCATGGGGGGTCTTCAATATCAACGTGTCTTTCCCTCATTCAGTGCTGTTGTTTTTCTTCCTGTAAACTCATCAGACCTCATGTCCATGCTGCGGAGACCCTCCATGTTCAGAACTTGATGACGAATGTTTATGATTTCCTTTCATGTGCTTCTTTAAACACACACACACACACACACACACACACACACACACACACACACACACACACACACACAAAGCTGAATGTCTGATACCAAGTAGCATTTTCCTGTCATTTATTCTGCCGTCTTTTAGAACGTCACCACTCTGACATGTAGCCCCCCTGCACATGAAGTCCGTTGGCGATGCACTACTCATAATGAAGGCTCTCTCCACGCATCAATGAAGTTTAATTTAAGATGCGAATGAATGACAGAGAAATCATGCAGGTTATGATTTATCCTTATGAAATTACACTCTAAAACAGCCCCTCGCAGCAGAGCGTGTCGCACCGCAACACAATTTCTGATCACTTACAAGTGCAGGTTTTTTAAAGGAAAATGAAAATGTCAGGTGTGCACCAGCCAGATAATGATTTAGACCAACTAATTGTGATTCCTGAACACAACTGTCATTGTTAATCAGCGCTGGTGAGTTTTTCTACGCCGTAATTTCATCTGGTCCAAGCGGCGCCCCCAGATAAACGTGCATTCCCTCTAGTTCCATTCGTATCACGCGCATGACTAGTTTCACTTTTCGTGAGTGTTCATAATTGCACACCAGATGAAACGCTCCTCTTCATTCACTGAGGGGAAAAGTCCCACAACTCGCTGTGAGGCCGCAACATTGCACATTCCACGAGAAGGGCCCAGACATACAGCAGAGGACACGCCATTCAGGGAACCCGCGTCACCGCCAGCCAGGAGCCCGAAGCTGCCACACCCGCCTCCACATGCTCCACTGAAGAGACCATGAACTTCTGACTGCAATCAACCACTTTTAATGTGTTCTTATTTATTCTTAGTATAATTATTGGTAGATGTTCTATTTGTTTCCTCTCTTGTTCTGTGACTACCAAAGATAAACTACCAAGTCAGTGATGTGTGTTCCATGCAATAGCAGAGGCCAAAAATGTCCTCCGTTCCCTCCCGTCGGCCAACGAGCGGCGCTCAGCAATGAGCTCGGCGCCGAGCGATGAACGGCGCTGACGGCGTCGGCCGATGGCAGACAGAATCAAGGAAAAAGCTCCTCACACTGGTGTTTTCATCCATGTTTTTAAAAACCAAAGGGGCGGAGCTTCGGGGGGGGGGGGGCTGCAGTCATAGTCGCAGTGACCAAAAGTGAACGGGAGGCGCTGACAGCCTGACCACATCATGACCAAATTAGGGAAAGGCTTTGTCTTGGGGCCAGTAAGAGGAAAAGCAGCTTTTTGGTATTTGAATCAAGTTGATGAGGAAACTGTGGTGGTCGGTGGAAAAGAACAATGTGAAATGATTCTCTTCTTCAACTGGACCACGCCATGATTCAGTGTTTCTATTCTTTCATTCCTTTTCCATTCGTTTCCTTTCCCGATGATTGTATGCCAGTTTGTGGGCGTGTTCGCGTCTTGACTGGGATTCTGCTGTTCTGTGTTATTGAGACTGGCAAGATGTTCTGATTGTGTTTAAGTTTCTGTCAACATTTTACTTTTTATATTAAAAAACACTCCTGTCAACTACTAAGCTGGGTACAAGGTACTTCATGGAAGTTATTGTTATTGTTTTTTCATGATCGTGAACAACAAAAGGAGAAGCTGTGGTTTCCGACGTGGATGATGGGTGTTGTTCTGTCCAGGCGGCTGTGGGCGGGGCTGCCCCCCAGTCTGGCTGCCGTGGCGGGTGACGGAGGAGGCGACGCTGGTAGAGGAGGAGAGTGTCAGCATGTGTAGCTCACTAAGATGACGCATGAGAAAACATACCTCAGTGACTCCGACACATTTCACTCACTCGGTCCTGCATGTGTAGCGCCAGAATGTCCCAGCTCATCCCCGCGTCTCCTTCACCTGTTCAGTTGTACATACGTGTCGGTCTCCTCCCCGTTGACCTTTTTTTCTCCTTTTAAAGATCAAAAGATACATTTGTGTTCTGATGTTTGCTTTATGGCTTTGTATTAACTATGAAATAGCTAAGAGAAAACTGCTGTATGTACTGGAATAGCAAACTGTGCTGCAAATGTATTTTACTGAGTAATTCTTGCTTAAAAAACAAACAAAAAAGAAAAAAATCCTCATCAAGGCATCTGGGGGGTCATCACCAAGTTTGGGATTTGAAATTGTAAAATAGCAGACAGACTTTTCTCTGTTATCATTGACTGAAGCATTTTGTACAGATTCTTTTTGTGTTTAGCTGTTTTCTACGTCCAACCACTGCCTTGTGTGGCTGCTCAAGATTAGCGCTCGCAGCAACGGCCACAGGTATATTTCCTCCACCTGATGGAGATATCATGCATGACTAATGCCAGGGTCAGACGTGCGTGTGTGCGTGTGTGTGTGTGTGTGTGTGTGTGCGCGTGCTGGGGGAGGGTAAGTGGTCAGTAATAATTCAAGGGTGTATCAATCTAATGATATTTTATATGAAGTTAATAGGAAAAAGAAAAATATGCAGTGCCAAGATGTTAAGAATATTGTTGAATCACTCTCCCTCTCTCTTTTTCTTCTTCTCAAAGAAATCCCTCTCATGCCTCAAACCTTCTCATGTCATCATGATATTTTTAGTTTTGTTCTTTGGTTAACTGTAAAGGTTTCCAGCCAATCACAGGAGGCTGACACGGGTCAAAGTTTAGCTGAGAGTCGCAGATCTGAAGAAGCCACCGTGTCATCCAGCGCCGACCATTCGGTTGGCTGCCATCGCCACACCCTCTAACCCTCTCACCCTCTCACTCTGTCACATCAGATGTTTCTTACCCCTGAGGGGGGGGGGCAGCTGTCATGCTGCTCTCATCCTTGTTCTTTCTCATTTTTTGGTTAAAGATGTTGGTTGTAGTGTCTTTTGTCTTCAGAGGGAGGAATATTACTGCTCCTCTCTTCCACGGGTGTGTAACCTCCTCCTCGTCTGTCTGAGGCAGACCTCTGTTGTAGTCAGTGGCAATGACTGACATGAGCATTCTGAACATGCAATAAAAGCTGGTTGTTGAGACTCCAGGCTCCCGCTTCCTGCTTTCTACCCTGCAGCCACGGCTGTTTCAGCCACAGTCCCGCTGCCGCGCCGCCGTCATCCTCAGCCTCGGGATGCATCGGTTTCAGCATCAAACCATATCGTAATTAAAGAGACAGTTAAGCTGTCTTTCCTAACAGCAACTTAGGTAGCTGCCTTTGATAAAACCATAAATTCTCACAGCATTAAAATTCCAGAAATAATAGCGTTGTGGATTTGGTGACAAGAGCTAATGCTGATGACCAGGACTTGTGTTTTTACGAGGGGGGCCGGGGTCACGGCGGCCACTAAACACCAGACAGAGATCAAGTCTAAGCACTTTTAATCTTGTGAAACAAGCAATTACAAATAGTTGCATTGATTTGTTAAAAAGCTTTAGGTGACATAAATCGTTTCTTGCTTAGCTTATAGCAGGAAAACATAAATGTCAAGTGTGTTATTAATTAAGGCCTTTGAAAGACAAGATTTAATGAAACCATATAAAATCCCCAGCAATCTTTCCGGAGGCTCTATTTCACACACCACCAGGATCCAGCTTGTTTTCATGGCCACCATCAGACAACATTAAGTTGGAGTGAAGACACAGCAAATCAAAGTGTTTGGCTTTAAAGACCACGTGGAGAAGAAACATCCACATAAATCAGGGGCACAATAACTTCTAGAGCGGCATTAACATATGATATGATTATAGTCATAAAGGTGGGTGAAATATTGGGGAGCAGCCTCCAGTGGCCCCGCGCTCGTAGATCCTCAGCAGCGACACGGAGACAGGACGCTAATCACGCAGCTAATCGAGTGTCTTCGTGACGGAAAAGGAACTTTTACAGAAAACAGACCGGCAAGTTAAAGTGGTCTTCATATTTTCACTCTTGCTCGCAGTACCTCGACTTATGCAGCTGTGTATTTGTCTCCACTTTGCACGTGACTTCAACTTGAATCAGAAGAAACATTGCAGCAAGTCAGTTTAAAGTCCTTCACAGGGGTCGCTGGGCCCAACGAGGAAGGAAGCTGAATTCCTGTTTAGTCTTGAATAAGAAGTTGTTGTCTCTATTACAGAGCGATCCAGACGGGATGCTACCAGATCCGAGTCACATCGAGAAAACCCCTCACCACCACCACCACCACCACCACCAGCAGCAGCAGCAGCAGCAGCAGCAGCACAAAAAGAAATGTTTTAAACGACAAACAATAAAATAGTGCTTTAGTGGGTTAATAAAAGTCCCACATCAGCTCAAACACAGATCATAGGAGGCTCTGCCCTAAAGCTGGCCCTTCTGTCACCTTTGGTGTGTGCGCCTGCCAACAGACAGGCCCAGGAAGCAACCCCCCCATCCCTCCATTCATCATCCATCCACCCATCCCTCCATTCATCATCCATCCACCCATCCATCCATCCACCCATCCCTCCATTCATCATCCATCCACCCATTCATCATCCATCCATCCATCCACCCATCCATCCATCCATTCATCATCCATCCACCCATCCACCCATCCATCCATCCACCCATCCCTCCATTCATCATCCATCCACCCATCCACCCATCCATCCATCCCTCCATTCATCATCCATCCATCCATCCACCCATCCACCCATCCATCCATCCATCCATCCATTCCTCTATCCCTCCATCATCCATCCATCCATTCCTCTATCCCTCCATCATCCATCCCTCCATGTTCCCCCTCTCCTCCTGTTGAGAGTGGTGGGGGTGGAGCCTATCCCAGCAGCCTTCCCCCTGGACAGGTCACCAGTCCATGGCAGGGCCAACACATAGAGACAGACAACCATTGGCTCTCCCAGCCACGCCTACGGTCAATTTAGAGTCTGGATTAACCTGGTCCCTCTTGATGTCTTTGGACTGTGGAGGAAGCTGGAGTACCAGAGAGAACCCAGCAGGAACAGGGAGAACATGGAGACTCACCCAGAAAGACCCCGTGCTGCAGCCGGGGCTCCACCCTCAACCCTCTTGCTGGGGGCCACAAGGAGGACCATTGCTCCACCACACCGCCCCCCGCACAATTCATGGAATTTTCCGCTGAAACTTTGTTACTGTGGCAGCTTCAGGACGCTTGCCAGGGTTTCAGTGCCGCGCCTCTCCTCTGCAGTCCAGCTCCAGGATGTAGCAACGCGCTCAGATCCTCTCTCTTGGTTAGACAACAACTTCTTGGCCCAGAATGTCTCAAAATCGAATTACCAATTGAATCATTCCCAGTGACGAAGTGGAAATTGTCACCTCATAAGTTTGAAGGCATCATTTTAGGTGACAAGCTCAAATTTGATTTTGAAGAAAGAGCAAATTCTTTCTCTGTTGATTTTACCAAACTTTTGCCAAAAGTCTCATTCGGTTTTCCTTCATCTCCTGGTTTTACTGCCTCAGAGAGACGGAAACAGCGCGAGCGAGCTTGTCAGCACGTGCTGGAGCATCAGTGCATGGAAACAGACATCTTAATCTTTTTTGTAATCAACAAATCCTGCGAAAAAGAGCGTTGTGTCCTTCAAAGTCATCAGGCTCTGGTTTCCTTGCTTTTAAGACGAACCGTTACTTTAATTAGCCCGTCTGCAATTTTTCATGCAGATTCAAATGTATTTAAATGATGATCATTTGTTTACACGATCTCCATCGTGTGCAACCTGTCGCTCTGTCTGGCTGCACAGTGAACAAGTTGGCTGGGGCGCTGCTCTCAACTTCTTGCCCCTTGAGGGGTTGTTAAAGTTGTTGAACTGAACCTGCCTGATGTAGAGTCGGAGGCAGAATTCAGGGTTATCTGATCAGGAGAACCCTGACCCCTACGTCCTACGTCTCCTCTCACTTACCTGTGTTGGATTATAACCCAAATGCTGCTCAGTTGATGGTAAATATAAATCAAGCCGGGTGCTGGTGCATCCATTCATGCCAGAGCCTCAGTCAGAGCTGGCAAACTCCCAACGCTGCAGCGAGGCAATTAGCAGTCCTGCAGTGTTTGTTATTCATGGTTTGATGTAAAAATGTGTTTATTAAGACGGGCTGCAGGCGCTGGTGTGCAATCGAGCTGCTTGTAATTAGATTCCAATTATTTGTCTGTTTCTGATATTGTAAACTGGCACTTACATCAGTTAAATTGACACACTGCACTGCTTGGTTTACTCGGTAATTAAAATGTGTTCTGTTAATTAGATGATGACCACTTTATTCCAGGGCTCTTGTGTTTGGGCTCCTCGGCGGCTCGCTGTTTGGATCATGAGTTGCCAGACGCTTCCCTAATCAGCCCTTGTTTTGTTTCAATTACCACCTGCTGTTCAGAAGGCATGCCTTGCTGCCCTGCACACACACACACACACACACACACACACACACACACACACACACACACACACACAACAATAGCTCAAGTACAACAATCAGTAATTCACAGCCGGCCAGCTTTCTTCTTTATTAGAGGCACCGTCAGGTTTCAAAGAGTCCAGGCAATTAAAGAGGGAACTAAAGGAAGATGAAAGTATAAAGGTACTTATCACATCAGTTAACAGGCCTCGTGTGAGTAGCCAGTGGTAATTATACTCTCTCAGTAAATAGCTGAGATGCTCAGACGCGTCTTCTCTTGGTGACGGAGCGGTGAGGCTTGGCAAGCTGCTGCAGACCAACATTCACTTGCTGCGTTGCGGCAGAATCATGACACACCTGCGAACTCGAGTCTCGCTGTGTCTTATGGTCCAGTTGGACACGCCTCCAATACGTCTGTGGAGGATCAGCCATCGCAGGATGTTCTGGTGTCACTTTCAGAATTCTTGCGACTGAATCAACATGGACATTTCTGTGTAAATGTGCTTATTTTTCTGGATGTTTTCATTTTCTCTTAAAGTGTAAGAACTTGTCGTGAAGCCGGTGGGGCGTACGACGCCATCTTCTGGCAAGGCATTATTTCAAGGGATGCACCAAAACCGCTATTTTCCAGGTCCAGAGCAAGTACCTAAATTTGTGTACTATGGAGCATCGTGAAGTAGCAAGTCCTCCATCTTAACAAATCTGCAGTGAACCTGCTAAAGTGACATCTTACAGTCACGCTGAGTGAGTACAAGTACACATGCGTGCATGTATCAGTATCAGACCCAGTACCTGATACCGCTGCATCCTTGGTTCTTACAAACAACGTTTGAGTCACAGGCTGTGAAACAGAAGGTGAATGTTCTTGTTCTGTTCTACTCAAGTTGACATCTGATGATGAATTCAGGCCAAATTACTTTTCTTGAATTATTATTATTATTATGAGTGTTATTCTAATTAAAATAGCTAATGTATGTTGTTGTGCTGGCAGCCCGGTGGAGCAGTGGTCCTCCCTGTGGCCCCCAGCAAGAAGGTTGTGGGTGGAGCCCCGGCTGCAGCACGGGGTCTTTCTGGGTGAGTCTCCATGTTCTCCCTGTTCCTGCTGGGTTCTCTCTGGTACTCCAGCTTCCTCCACAGTCCAAAGACATCAAGAGGGACCAGGTTAATCCAGACTCTAAATTGACCGTAGGCGTGGCTGGGAGAGCCAATGGTTGTCTGTCTCTATGTGTTGGCCCTGCCATGGACTGGTGACCTGTCCAGGGGGAAGGCTGCTGGGATAGGCTCCACCCTTAACAGGATAAAGGTGTGTTCACACCAAACGCGACACAAATTTTTCACGTGATAAGTTTATATGTAAAGTCTATGTAGAGAGGCGATTAGATGCAAATTCGTGTGTATACTCTTGCGAATATGCAAATAACACAACTCAAATTTTGCAGCGAGAATTTTGTGTATTCGCATCTTCACGCAAGTTGAAAATATTCAACTTGTGCGTCAAATTTGCGTGATGTTGTGTGGAGAGAGCCCATCAGCGTTGAGATTCCCCCGGCGTCAATGAAGTCACGCCAACGGTCCTGGCTGTGGTTGGTGTCCGTCTGTGATATCCTGGCACCGAGCCTCGCAAACAGGTCATGAACTCGGCCCTCGTCAGCCTGAAGTACAGCTGGAAACGGCTGTCGTCCAGGAGCAGTTCCCTGAAAAAGGGGTGAAATTCACCCAGCTGTGCTCCTCTGGATTGTGTCATGGATCCAGACAAAGCGGCGTTTGGTTTTTCGCCGCATCTGAGACTTCCACAACAGATGCAAGCCAGACACAATTGTTATGTCAGCCATGATTGGTGATGGAAAGAAACGGCGGAAATAAATTCTCCTCGCAAGGGAAAGAAGTATGTGCAAATGACACGGATATAAACATATGATCCAGCGGTCGAATTCGCTGAATAAAGCCACGTGAATTTTCGCACCTTAAGAGGTAGAAAATGGATTGATGATTGATGGAGGGATGGATGGATGATTGATGGAGGGATGGATGGATGATTGATGGAGGGATGGATGGATGATTGATAGAGGGATGGATGGATGATGGATGGATGATTGATAGAGGGATGGATGGATGATTGATAGAGGGATGGATGGATGATGGATGGATGATTGATAGAGGGATGGATGGATGATGGATGGATGATTGATAGAGGGATGATGGATGGAGGGATGGATGGATGATGGATGGATGATTGATAGAGGGATGGATGGATGATGGATGGATGATTGATAGAGGGATGATGGATGGATGATTGATAGAGGGATGGATGGATGATGGATGGATGATTGATGGAGGGATGGATGGATGATGGATGGATGGATGGATGTTGTTGTGTAACCAACTCTACCGCTCTCTGCTCCCTTTATTGCCCCCCAAGGAGATAAAGTTTCCTGAATCTGAATGTGATAATACTATTAAGATGAATAATACTATTAAGATGAATAATACTATTAAGATGACTAATACTATTAAGATGAATAATACTATTAAGATGAATACGACTACTAATAACAACAGTTGTGTGTTTCAAGAATCAGAAACATGAGGCTTAACAAGTCAAGTAAGGAACTAGTATCATGGCTGCCAACAGTAGGGCGAAGGTAGTGTTGACCTTTGACCTTAAAGAATTACTGGTAGTATGAAGTAGCTCTATCATAAAGGTTGTGTCTGTCCTGGACTACTGGAATCCGGAGGGCTCTGAATGAGCAGATCCCAGTGAGGTGGAAACTCCTCCCAGAGGGGAGAGAATTCATCGAGTGTGGGTCTCGATCTCCCCCAGAACTCAACAAGCATACTGGGACTAATGGTATAGAACCAGCAGGATATGAATGCAGCTTTCCGTGTGAGATAAGTTGTTTACCTGAGACCTTTGGATGGACCTGGGAGGACAAGTACCTGGTCCAGACTCTCCACAGAGACAGAAGGACAGCTATTAGCAGGAAGTGGACAGTTAAAAGACTCATCTCCCCTCAGGGAAAGTCCACGTTTAGTTGTTTCTTTTGTATCAAATCTTTATTTCTTCTTCTTTTTGCCTCCTGCAAATGATAATAGACAACAAAAAATTATTTAAAATTACAAAACAAACAAACAAAACCCAGAGAATTGGAGATGGAGATGATCCAAGAAATGTCCTTCACATGTGAAATGCAGCGGTTCCCTTGACGGAGGTTCTGGTGGATTCTGAGGTGTACACCAGACCCGGGTCTGGCTCTGGTCTGAGCCGTTAATGTCCCGGCTGTGTCTCATTACCTGTGTAGCCAGCAGCAACATGGGCTGCTAGGGTTGCTCAGCTATCGCAGCAGGCGTCCCCATGTAACCGTTAGCTGGCCAGCGTCGGGTGTTGTCCCTTGAAGCAAACCATGAACTCTGAATTCAAATGATATCCAACTACGTAACATCAACCGTGAATTTTGATGAGTAAAAGTCTGTCGTGAGCGTTCAAATTGTTTTCTTGTTTTGGTTCACTGACAGACTTGACGCTTCGCCGGCTGGAGGTCTGTCTTCCCCCAGCGTGTCATGGCGGCTGTTTACCTGCCGGGAACCTGATGGAGGAGGCCGTGACTTCACAGCGATGCCTCCTAATCTCCCTGGCTGGCATGTTAATTCCTCTGACGCTGCCATTCAAAACACAAACATGAAATGTTGGTTTTAGAACTGGGAGACCTGGTAGAGTGACTTTCAAGTGCTTATTCAAATATTTCATTAAAATGTAAATTTTGTAGGAGGCCGTACGTCTGGCTGTGCACAGGGCATGACTTAAGAAGTTATGAAGTTACAACAGCATTTCCCTCTCTGATGCCAATTAAACACTGGGGACGACAATGTCCTCACCTTGTTTTATCGCCACACAACAGCCCACCAACAAATGCGTCACCGCGGCAGCAACTTCAGGTATTGACAGCTGAGACTGGGGGGGGCAAACATGAGGCTCTCCGAGAGTCCAAGCCAATCAATCCTCTTATCTTCAGAGCGCTAATGAAGGCATGAAAACTACCTTCACCTCCGGAAAGCCATCAAAGCAAAAACAGCAGCTGGCAAGCAGGACCTGCAAGTAGCACTGTGGTCTGGAGACCAGGGGACGCCCCGCTGTGCATGTTGGCGCTGTACTGTGAAGTACAGATCAGCTTGTATAGTACCGTAATACTACGGCAATACGTTACGGCAGTACTAAAAAGCTGGATTGAACAAATAAGGAAGAAAGGCCGTTGCCTGGTTCATCAGAGCAGAGATCACAGAGAGGTCTCCGATGCAGTACTAGTAAAAACTAGGTACTCATACTCTGATGCAGTACTAGTAAAAACAAGGTACAGTCCCTGATGCAGTACTAGTAAAAACTAGGTACTCATACTCTGATGCAGTACTAGTAAAAACAAGGTACAGTCCCTGATGCAGTACTAGTAAAAACAAGGTACTCATTCTCTGATGCAGTACTAGTAAAAATAAGGTACTCAACCTCTGATGTAGTACTAGTAAAAACAAGGTACTCCTTCTCTGATGCAGTACTAGTAAAAACAACGTACAGTCCCTGATGTAGTGATAGTAAAAACAACGTACGCATTCTCTGATGCAGTACGAGTAAAAACAAGGTACTCTTTCTCTGATGCAGTACTGGTAAAAATAAGATACTCCTTCTCTAATGTAGTACTAGTAAAAACAAGGTACTCAACCTCTGATGTAGTACTAGTAAAAACAAGATACTCCTTCTCTGATGTAGTGCTAGTAAAAACAAGGTACTCCTTCTCTGATGCAGTACTAGTAAAAACAAGGTACAGTCCCTGATGTAGCGATAGTAAAAACAAGGTACGCATTCTCTGATGCAGTCCTAGTAAAAACAAGGTACGCATTCTCTGATGCAGTACTAGTAAAAACAAGGTACTCATACTTCGATGTAGTACTAGTAAAAACAATGTACAGTCACAGATGCAGTAAGGATAAAAAGAAGGCACTCCACTGATGCATTACTAGTAAGGTGAAGTCTCTGATGTAGTACTCATAAAAACAAGGTACTCAACCTCTGATGTAGTGCTAGTAAAAACAAGGTACTCCTTCTCTGATGCAGTACTAGTAAAAACAAGATACACATTCTCTGATTTATCACTAGTAAAACAAAGTATTCATTCTCTGTTGTAGTACTAGTAAAAACAAGGTACTCATTCTCTGTTGTAGTACTAGTAAAAACAAGGTACAGTCTCAGATGTAGTACTAGTAAAAACAAAGTACTCAGTCTCTGCTGTAGTACAAGTAAAACAAAGTACTCAGTCTCCGCTGTAGTACAAGTAAAACAAAGTACTCAGTCTCTGCTGTAGTACTAGTAAAAACAAAGTACTCAGTCTCTCATGTATTAGGTTACAGTACAAACTTTCAAGGTAATCAACTCAAGGTTAAAGTCCGAGCGTGTGATTGGGTGCTTGAGTCCATCTACGGCGTGGAGGGGTGGAGCTCCGGGGCCCCAGGATGCCGGCAGGCTCCCCTCCACTGCTCAGTGCCCTGAGTCCAGCTGGAGATGGACAGGTGACTACAGCGGCGTGCATGTGGCTGCTGCCATCTCACGCCGACACTCCCAGAAGCTCCTCCGCCTTTTATTTCTTTATTTTTTCTCTCATTGTTAACTTGCAGGGGAAGAAGACAAAATGGTTGCAGGTGGTGATGAAAATAAGGGCCATCCATCATTATTTATTAGGCATGAAAAAGATACACAATAATGTAATTTAATCTCTCAGCAGACAATTATTTCCACATATTGATAACGCGACGCCAAAGTGCCATGAATCCTAATGTGATGTTTGCTGTTATTGGTGTACGACACCAGCAGAACAAATCATGGCACTGGATCAGGGAAATGTGATTACTTGCGCATGCTAGCATTGTAATACCAATCTGCTGCAGACAATGGCATCACGTCATTTGCTGTGCTTAACTAGTTATAATTTGCATTAACTGATTATATCTGGATGGCAATAAAGAGCCCCCCCCCCCCCCCCCCCCGGTCTGGGCATTTCTTTCATTCTCATTACAGCAACGAGACTTTTGGAGGTCCGGCCGCCCGCTTGATTTCTGATGTGACGACAGGAACTTTCACATAAGAGCTAATATGATTTTCTGTCCTCTGCGCATTGCGCGGCTGCGTTGGCTCAAGTTTTCCAGCCGCTCCGATGGTAAAGAAACACAACACAATATGTATGCAAATGAGGGCGCTGAAACAAAACACCTTTTCCATTAAAAGAAGAAAAGCTTTAAATATTTGCATCTACGTTTGCTTATTCAAACTTCAAGATGATTAACATTAATGAAGAAGCGGCAACTGTCAGGCCACATCAGCCACCTCTGGAAGCTGCGGCGTGTTTAGCACGGCGAGGTGTTCACACCGTCCTGAACTAATGACCGAGTCACCCTGTGCAAAATTAGACGGCACAAGTGTCTTTCTGACATTATGAGAATGTTTTATTGATGACTCATTATTAGTCCAGCAGTGAGGTGAGTTTGATCCACCGAGAAGATGCAAAGTGTAATAATAATAATGCTCCTTAATTATTCATATCAACCCTAATCCATCTCTGCTCAGAATATGTACATATTTTAGCGTCTCATTTGAATTTTTGCAACAAACACACGTAGAAAACCATTAGATGTATGTGGTAATGACAGGTTCAAATGGGCTGATTTTTAAGAATTAATGTGTTGGCGCTGCCGTTCAGCTGGGCTCTTCCTGTTTATTGTGTTTGACTGGGAAAGCGGCAGCGTCCCTGCAGAGAGGCGAGCAGCAACTCTGGGTGAAACCGTCATTTTGCACCGGAGGCAAGAGGAGTGTTTGCAAGTCATTAGTGGTTTGTAAATGATATTTGTTCCCATGTGACATGTCATTTGAGACGCGTCTCTAATAATGGAATCGGAGGGCCATGGCGTGGTGGTGATGCGGCGTGTGTAAACACGCTGTCAGTACGTTGATAGGGATGTTACAGCTTTACGGTGACCAGAGCCTGAACCTGCTCTGCTCTTTTCATCTGTCAAAGAAAAAGCATCTTTCAACAGCTTCAGCTACCACTTGTTTCTTATAGACTCCTGACAAATGTCTTCCTGTTCACGACAGCGCCGAGCCCAGCCCAGCCCAGACAACTTGGCACCGGAGGCGGCGTGCCTGGTGAATAGGGAGCCACACTGCTGCTCTAACACCCTTTTCCTTGTATTTTATGAGATGAACCAGCGGCTCGGAGATCAATAGGCCCCCGTGGTGAATGCAAACAACGCTACTGGGTCCTTATCAGGAGCGCGCTGCCAATCTGTGGCAAGCGAAGCCTGCACCTTCCCTGGATACACCATTGGTCTTTGAAATTAAAGTTGACGCCTGTAATCCAGGGAAATGGTCCCTCTACTCTCGCTTAACACCGGTTTAGTTTCACCCCAGCTGATGATAAAGCATGACAGAAATAAAGAGCGCTATCTGCTCGCCGGGGTTGATAGGTTGTGCCAGCTTATCAGGAAACAGGCAGCTAACCTTCTTGTGCCTGGCCCGTGGACAAAACTGAGGAGTCAATTTACAAAAGAAGCCACGCCGGGTGGCTTGTAAATAAAACCATTCTGTCTCTACGGAGGACAAGAAAAGTAAAAAGAAAGTAATTTTATAAGCCAGCCAAAGTGAGTAAATGTATAATACAGGAGGCTAAGCGCTAGTGATAGAGTGTATTCATGTAAATCCGCCCAAGCACAGCTGCAGGAAATTGACAGGGATCTACTGGAGCGCTTTGCCTGTAAAGGGTGGGATTTACATGCCTAACTAGGGCTTAACCACCCTCCCCCAGGTTTACCTGTTACTCTCTGGCCTCTGAGCTCACGTCAGGCTGGGCCAAGGTTGCTCTGCTTATTCCTAATGCCTTTTCATCCCTCCTCATATCTGTCAGTCTCAGAAATGAACTCATAAACTCCACCAAGGCGTCTCAGTATCGCAGCATCGGCTCGCTGTGACAGCAGACGAGGAGCCCTGTTGGTTTTTTTGGCCTCAAAGCCTCGCCACTCCCACCACATGAAGTTAGAGTGGAAGCAAGCTTTGTGGGTAATTGAGATCAGACGAATGCATCTTCCTGAGGAGAAAGTGCAAGGCTTTTCCTTTTGGACAGGATGTGGCTTTGGGCAGTTGGGGATGGTGGGCATGGCTCCCGGGTGCAACAGCCCTCAGCTGAATCGCAGCCCCTGCAGGCGGACTCTGTAGACCGCTCAGGGCAGTTCAGACTGAGCAGAAAAACTGTTTTTGGCTCATGCTTTTTTTTCTTTTCATGAAACTCACAACGGTGAGCAGCGGGTGAAGCAGTCTCAACAAAAACAACACAAAAGCTTCCTGGTTTGTTTCTTTTCCCCTGAAACTAAGATCCCTGTAAATGATTAAAACAACACAAATAGCGAGCACCAGTTCTATTAATGCCAGCGGATTATCACACAGGAACCAAGCCCAGATGCCAAATGTTCCTTTCTGCCCTGTGTGTTTTGTATTTTCTCTCCTCTAAACAATGATTTTTCTGAACTGGAGCCGCCGCCAATAAAATTAATGGGAGACTTGCTGAGTACATACAGGAAGTGGGCTTTTTAAATAAACACATTGTTTCCAAACTAATCCACACCCCTATTGTTTACAGACGGGGAACTGGGCTGGGCAGCCATCACCCCTCTGTCAAGGCCGCTCCGTTTCTAAACAGAGCAGGAAAAAAAAGAGCCAGAGTCACTTGGATCTTAATATCCGTTCCTCTTGTTTTGATGGGCGGCCACCCTCCACTCAGCCACCATCACAGTCTTTATTGTCAAATGTCATTTTCCTCAAACAGGTAGAACAGTGTTCGTGTGGAAATCACGCAACAGAGCAGTGCCGCAGGACAAGGTGCCAGATTTCACACACACACATCTCAAACAGTAACCACACACACTTCCCACAGCTTTGTCATCCTGGGGGCGGAGCCTGTCGTCTGACGGCACTGTCGGAGAGGAGGATGTCATCCAACCACTGGACCACACTGGACAACGTTCCCCACTGCCATGACATGCTGGACAATCTCAGGAGTGCGTCTGTCCCAATACATCCAAAGACTCCTCCCACCTAAATGCTCCAGAGCGCCTCCCTGTGGCCATCAACTCATCTCCTCGACCAATGGCTGGACCCTGACAACTACCTTCTTAGTGCAAAAACTCAAAGACTCAGTCTTTATTCTTTATTAGATCGACAATTAACTATTGAATGTGTACTTTTTTATTTCTTCTTTACTATTGAAAGAGATCAATGACGTATTTCAAACTTATGTATCTATCTATATATATCTATACATATATAATATATATATATATATACATATATAATATCTATATCTATATATATATACATATATATATATCTATACACATATATATCTATATATCTATACACATAGATATATAGATATATATATATAGTATGTGAGTGTCCCTTTCACTCTTGTAGGGTGGTTCTGTGTCATCCTCTAGTACTCAGTATCTTAGCTGTTCCAAGGTCTGAGCTCTTCCTGACTGAGGTTTCAGGTGGTGGTCCTGGATTCTTCTGGATCCACTCTCCCAGTTTCAGAGTCAATGCCCCAAGTGCTCCGACTACCACTGGGACCACGTCAGCCTTGACCTTCCACATCCGTTCTAGCTGTTCTTTTATCCCCTGGTGCTTCTCAACCTTCTTGTGTTCCTTCTTCCTGATGTTGGTGTCAGCTGGTGTCACCACATCTATCACCACTGCCCTCTTCTGCTGTTTGTCCACCGTTACTATGTCCGGTTGGTTCACCAGTAGTTGTTTATCCGTCCGGAAGCTGAAGTCCCGTAGCGTCTTAGCCCTGTTGTTCTTGACCACTTTTGCTGGTATGTCCCATTGGGATCTGGGTACTTTTAGTCCATACTGGGTACAGATGTTTCTGTACACTCTCACCACCACTTGGTTGTGCCTCTCCATGTATGTTTTTGCAGCCAGCATCTTCCACCCCTCTACTATATTTTGGACTGTCTCAGGAGCATCCTAGCACAGCCTGCACCTTGGGTCTGACCTGATATGGTAGACCTTGGCCTCCATGGCTCCTGTGCTGCCATGGTGAGTGCCTCTGTGCTGTCTCTCAGTCCAGTGTGTTCCAGCCATCAGGAGGTCTTCTTGATATCAGTCACGTCCTCAATCTGGTGGTTGTGCCTGCCGTATAGATGGTTATCCATCCATCTTGCCCCCCCTCCTCACTCTCATCAGGTTCCAGCTGTCTGAGGCATTCACTGAGCAGCTCGTCCTGAGGGGCCATCTTCTAGATGCACTCTTGGATTTTCGATGTTTCATCCTGGACAGTGACTCTGATGCTCACGAGTCCTCGTCCTCCCTCTTTCTGCTTAGTGTTCAGCCTCAGGATGCTGGACTCAGAGTGTCACCCTCCGTGCATGGTGAGGACCTGTCTGGTCTTGACGTCTGGGGCTTCTATCTCCTCCTTTGGCCAGCTTATGGTCCCAGCAGGTATCTGGTGACCAGCAGTACAGACATGTTGATGGCTCGGACCTTGTTCTTACTGTTTGGCTGACTTCTCAGTACTTGTCTTACTCTCTGGAGGTATTTGGTAGTGGTTGACTTCCTTGCTGCCTGCTCGTGGTTTCCATCAGCCTGTGGGATCCCAAGGTAATTGTAGCTGCTCTGGATGTCACCTTTATTCCCTTCTGGTAGGTCGACCCCTTCAGTTCTGATCATCTTGCCTCTCCTTGATAATTCCAGCCACATTTTCCCAATCTGAATGACCTTCCTGTGTCGTTGCTGTAGATCCTGGCGGTGTGGATCAGTGAGTCAGTTTCTCACTCATTCCTGGCGTACACCTGATGTCATCCCTGTAGAGCAGGTGGCTGATCGTTGCCCCGCTTCAGAATCGGTATCCATAACCACTCTTTGTGATGTTCTGACTGAGGGGTTCAGGCCTTGGCAGAACAGCAGTGGTGACTGTGCATCTCCTTGTTTTATGCTGTACTTGATGTTAACTTGGGCTGCTGGCTTTGACTTGGCCTCTAGGGTCATCTTCCACATCCCCATCGAGTTTCTGACGAAGGCTCTCAGTTCACCATTGATGTTGGACAGTTCCAGACGTTCTAGTATCCGTGTGTGTGGCATCGAGTTGTAGGCTTTCTCTTAATCAATCCAGGCGCTGCATCGGTTGGTCTGTCTGCTCTTACAGTCTCAGGCGACTGCTCTGTCACCCAGTAGTTGGTGCTTGGCTCCTTGGGTGTCAGTGCCAAGTCCTTTCTGAGACCTGTTCATGTATTGACCCATGTGCTTACTTATCTTAGCTGCGATGATACCTGACAGGAGCTTCTGTTTTGTGGAGAGTAGTTGGATGTGATGGGTCCCTGCTGGGGGTCCTTCATGATCAGGACTGTCCTGGGTTAGCCACTCTGGGTGCGTCCCATCCCTTAGCAGCTGGTTCATTTCTCTTGGATGTCTGCCATTGAGATGGTCACTGCTTCTGGCTCTGGGAGGTTTCTGCGGTCAGTTCTCAGGTGCACTGGCGTTGTGCATGGATGTTGTGTGAAGCTTCTCTTTCCCATATGCCCTTCCAGTACCTTCCATCTCAGCTCTTGGTGGGCCTGGTTGGTTGTTATTCCCCTGCCACTGAGAGTACACCTCGGCTGGGTCGGTGGAGAACATCTTGTTTATTCCCCTTCTTCTACTTATTTGTTGTGTCCACTGTATGAAAAGTGTGATTTTGTCCTCATAAATGCCTGTGGATCCCACAAATTTCCGGCAGTATACGGCAATTTACAGCCTGCAAATGCCACATTTGTTGTACCAGAAATGAACCACGAGAGCTTGCGGAGGGCTCTTATTTGCATATGAATAGCAGTGAATCCATGAGGCAAGGAACAATGAACATGAAGTTTATGCAAAGAAAAAGGTTTATTGTCTCAAACGCACACAACCACTTACAAAAACACAACTATGTACAACTATTTACAAACACACAGCTATTTACATAGAAACCCACACAACCCCATACAAGCCTACAGCACCATAAACCTTTAGCTTGCAGCCTTGAATGCCTCCATTGTGTCTGCACCAAGTCGTCTATGGTGCGTTGCTTTATATTTTGGGTTCGCTTCTGGACTGCAGTTGAGGTAATATATATATATATATATATATATATATATATATATATATAGAGAGAGAGAGAGAGAGAGAGAGAGAGAGAGAGAGAGAGAGAGAGAGAGAGAGAGGGGGGATAGATAGATAGATGATAGATAGGTAGATTAATAGGTAGATTGATAGATAGATAGATTGATAGATAGATGGATAGATAGATGATAGATGGATGGATGATAGATAGATGATAGATGGATAGATAGACAGATGGATAGATAGATGATAGATAGATGATAGATAGATGATAGATAGAATGATAGATAGATAGATAGATATATGATAGATAGATAGATAGAAAGACAGATAGATAGATGATAGATGGATAGATAGATAGATAGATAGATAGATAGATAGATAGATACATAGATGGATGGATTGAAAGATGGATAGATGGATGATAGATTGATAGATGATTGATAGAATGATAGATGGATAGATGGATAGATAGATAGAATGATAGATAGATGGATAGATGATAGACAGACAGATGGATGACAGATATATGATTGATAGATAGATAGATAGATGAAAGACAGACAGATAGATAGATAGACAGAGAGAAAGATCGATAGATAGATACATAGATGGATATATTTAAAGATGGATAGATAGAAAGATGGATAGATAGATAGATAGATAGATAGATAGATGATAGATAGATAGATAGATGATGGATGGATGGAGGATTGATAGATAGATAGATGATAGATAGAATGATAGATGGATAGATGATAGATAGATGATAGATAGGTAGATGATAGATAGGTAGACAGACAAAAAGATAGATTGATAGACAGATAGATAGATTGATGATAGATAGATAGATGATATATGGATAGAGGATAGATAGATGATAGATTGACTGACAGAAAGATAGATAGAAAGATAGATAGATAGAATGATAGATAGATGGACAGATGATAGATAGATGAAAGATTGACAGATAGATGATAGATAGATAGACAGACAGATAGATACATAGACGGATAGATAGATAGATGATAGATAGATGATAGATAGATGATAGATAGATAGATAGACAGAAAGATAGATAGATTGATGATAGATAGATAGAATGATAGATAGATAGATGATAGATAGAATGATAGATAGATAGATGATAGATAGATAGAATGATAGATAGATAGATAAATGGTAGATAGATGGACAGATGGATAGATGGATAGATATATGATAGATATATGATAAATGATAGATAGATAGAAAGACAGATAGATAGATGATAGATAGATAGATAGATAGATAGATGGATAGATTGAAAGATGGATAGATGGATGATAGATAGATAGATGATTGATAGATAGAATGATAGATAGATAGATGATAGATGGAAAGATAGAATGATAGATAGATGATAGATAGATAGAATGATAGATAGATGATAGATAGATGATAGATAGATAGATGGATAGATTCATAGATAGAGTGATAGATAGATAGATAGAGAGATAGATGATAGATACATGATAGACTGATAGATAGATTGATAGATAGAGAGAAAGATCGAAAGATAGATACATAGATGGATAGATTGAAAGATGGATGGATAAATAGATAGATGATAGATAGATAGATGATAGATAGATAGATGATACATAGATAGATGATTGATGATTGAATGATAGATAGATGGATAGATAGAATGATAGATGGATAGATGATAGATAGATAGATGATAGAAGGATAGATGATTGATAGATAGAATGATAGATAGATGGATAGATGATCGATAGATGATAGATAGATGATAGATAGATAGAGGATAGATTGAAAGATGGATAGATAGATGGATAGCTCGATAGATAGATAGATATATGATAGATATATGATAAATGATAGATAGAAAGACAGATAGATAGATGGTAGATAGATAGATGGATAGATTGAAAGATGGATAGATGGATAATAGATAGATAGATGGACAGATAGAATGATAGATGGATAGATGATAGATAGATGATAGATAGGTAGATGATAGATAGGTAGACAGACAAAAAGATAGATTGATAGACAGATAGATAGATTGATGATAGATAGATAGATGATATATGGATAGAGGATAGATGATAGATAGATTGACTGACAGAAAGATAGATAGAAAGATAGATAGATAGAATGATAGATAGATGGACAGATGATAGATAGATGAAAGATTGATAGATAGATGATAGATAGATAGACAGACAGATAGATACATAGACGGATAGATAGATGATAGATAGATGATAGACAGATGATAGATAGATAGATAGACAGAAAGATAGATAGATTGATGATAGATAGATAGAATGATAGATAGATAGATGATAGATAGAATGATAGATAGATAGATGATAGATAGATGATAGATAGATGATAGATAGACAGAAAGATAGATAGATTGATAGATTGATGATAGATGGATAGAATGATAGATAGATAGATGTTAGATAGAATGATAGATAGATAGATGATAGATAGATAGAATGATAGATAGATAGATAAATGGTAGATAGATGGATAGATCGATAGATGGATAGATATATGATAGATATATGATAAATGATAGATAGATAGAAAGACA
>NC_141322.1:360000-387500 GCF_037954235.1 Aulostomus chinensis | reverse complement strand
GCAGGACCCTCAAGTTCCCAGGCCTCTGGTAGAGGACCCGAGCTAGAGGAGGACACAGAACCACCCTACAAGGGGGACAGAGAGTTTTTTTTACACACACACACACACACACACACACACACACACACACACACACACACACACACACACACACACATTGCAACACCAGCTTTAAATGCCCAACTACTGTCAATATGAACTTGCCATATTAGCATGCGGCGGCCCTTATGTAATGAATACACTTTGCATGATCAAATTATCACCCTGAGTCTGAAACATCCACAACCACTCTGTCAACCACTCTCACTTATCGCCTCCTGCATCGATTTTTGCTTCAGACTCTACCAGTCACTTATACCTCCATTTACATAATGTCCGATGAGAAAAATTTGTTGGACGGATTGTAATTCATATGTGAGTGCTCGCCAGCGCTAATACTTCAGTTAGCTTCCTCACATTTACATTTCAATCAGTGATTATAGCCTCTCCTCCTCTCACCCTGCTGAAAGTAAATACAGAACTCCAGCATGTTGGACTAAAATGCATTTGGTGGGACCTGGAGAGAGCCGCATGAATATTCTGTCTGGAACATATTTACCATGGAAGTGTCACATGCTGCAAGTGCATCCCCTAATAGCTGCTGCTGCTCTGCATACAGCCCAGCGTGGCACTGGCACTGCCAGGAGCCTCAGACAAAAAAACTCTCATTTTAGGTTAAAGTTTCCAACAAGAGCGCGCGACCTGTCCTCTGAGGCAGACAGCTGGTTTCCTGATTATTATGTTTTTCACACAGACAAATTCAAGGCTTTCACTGTGTTTCGTGGTGTACGTGAATATTAGTGGGCAGAAAATGAAACTCCAACACACTTCCTGGACATTTTCATACAGAGATTAAACTCATCATGGAAAAGGTCAAACAAGTGGAAAATGTGTCGAGTGGAGTGCAGCACGCAGCTGTGAAATGTTTGTTCCTTATGATGTGTTTGCATAGATGATGTAGGCTTGTTTTGTGAAGCTGACACCCACGGAGGCAGCTGCTGATGACAAATGTTGGCCTCCATCTTGTCAGAGTGAAGCCTCATGCAGGTTAGAATGTCTGTGTGCTGGACGCCACTGTCGGAAAGTTTGCTGCGTTTGGAAAAGCTTGCTTGCATGTCGTCCACCACCGGACGCCTGCCGTCTGTCGACTTCTCTGTCAGTGGTAACCCAATATGGCTGTCAGCTGAAGAGCCGTGGTTTTGATCGCCGATCGAGTGAGGAGGGGACGCAGGGCAACTGTTTGCATGTTTTCCTGTTTGCTTGTGTTGGACCAGCACTGCAGCTCCATATATCATGCAAGCAGAAAATAGGACAAATCATAATGATCGCACTTTGCCACAAACTGCCTGCTGTTTTCCAAGTCTGGTTACACACATGTTGGCTGCTGCAGCATATTCAATGGACATTTATAGGAAATAAATTAGGAGATGAATGTAAACCATATGGCATTCAGAGGTTTATTTGTAAAGCCCCTGCATCAAAGCTTTTTCCAGATCACACCATATTAGCTATGTTTTTCCAGTCCAGTAAAATCAGGAAGGGAACCACAGACTTCCCTGATGGGAAACACATGAGCGTGGCGAGCCTCATGCATGGGCCGCGCATTGTCAGGGAGCATCACTGGAGACAATTGTTCCCTACATGTCTGGATGTCGTATGTCACAGTGGGTTGACTGTGATTGGGGGAGCATGACCGACGGTAAGCCGCCACCCCAACTACATTCACGCTTCCTTGCATGTGAGGCAGCCTGGATGCCTATGTGGGGTGTAGGCAGACCGGGAAGCCTGCCAAGAGGAAATGGCAGTGCCCAGGGTATTCACTTTCACCCCTGCAGAACCCCCTCCCCTCCTTTTTTTTTTTACCTGTCCTGTTCAGTAGCTGAGGCAAGCAGCATCCATGTTCCTGCTGCCTTGTTGTACTGAAGCAGTTTTATTCTGCATAGGAGGAATCTGATAAACTCCTCCTATCGCCATTTGTGTTTAATTTTATTAGGAATGGTGTTGGTTCATTGATGAAGCGACCGGACTGAGGACAGGAGAGAGAACAGGGACAGGACAGGGAAGACAAGGGGGAGTGGGGAGACAAAAAAACAACAACAGCAATAGCAGAAAACAACAACAACAACAACAACAACAACAACAAACAAACAAAAACAAAATAAAAAAACAAAGAAAAGTAACAACAAAAGAAAAAGAAAGAAAAAACAATGGTTGCAGAATTTCCAGTGCAGGGTTACCATTTGGTTTAATATAATTTTAAGATAAATGTCTGAGTGTGTGTTTATGGGTCAGTTGTGCGCTCCATGCGTGTACGTGTGTATACGCGTGTGTGTGCTACGGTTTGTCTTGGACCCCCTCCCCTCCTTGCCTCCATTCATACAGGTCAGACAAGTTTACGGTTTTGTGCATTTGAGTGTGACAGCAGCAGCCCTCCTGCATGCAGTGGTCTGCTGACACCCAGGGTGGTTTCTCCTTCACTCTTGATCTTGGGCTGACGCTGCACACAAGCACAGAGGCCTTGCCAATCTCAGGCTCTGAGCGCCACACCGCAGAGAGTCCACAGCGTTCATCAGGAGGGTTTTATTTTTGCTGTGGACACACACATTTTCAGCAAGATGTTGAGAGCAAGCCCAGGCTGCGGTTGCTCCTCCAGAGCTTCAAAGTCTAGAATCAGCCACCATTGGGCTGTGGAAGTGTTAGCATTCACAATCCCTTTCTCAGCACATAAACACAAACAGATATGGGCTGAGAGTGATCAGGACACGCTGGGCGCCATTAGAAAATTTACCTCAGGACTGACACAGAAGCACTTCCAGGAGGAGAAAAGCCAGGGAATCCTGCTGAGGGAAAATGCATCAAAGAGCCTGCATTAAGGCTATAATTAGCCTCTGCCACTCTCGTGATACCTGTGATGAGCGAGGTGCTGTGTTCCTCCTCAGCCTAGTCCCTGATTCAAGTGGAGCAGCCCGACTCCCTCTGAACCACCGGGGCCCCACTATCCCCACCCTCGTTACTGCAACACGTTCACACGCGGTTGCAGCTGCATCAGTTGATCGTCAGTAACACGATTTGTAGCTGTTTAAATGTACTGATGTTTCTTTGCGTGTGTGTGTGTGTCTGAGGCATGTTTGACAGACAAAAAAGTCTTCTCTGTAAAACAAGCTATGGATTCCATAGAAAGAAAAATATGAGTTGGAGCCTCATTGTTTTCTCTGTATGAGTCCTCAAGGGTTTCTCAGCTCTACTTATACGTTGAAATGAGTCTTAAACAAACACGGCTGTCAGACTGCGCTGGGACCCCCGAGCTCGCCGTTCACTCTGGCCTCTCTCGCCTCTCTACGTCACACCTTTCTGGTGTCTCATCATCACAGCAGTGTTGTTTTCATCACGATGAACGCAAACGAAAATGACGACGTCAGACCCCTTTTTTCCATGACGAAAATGAGACTAAGACGAACGTCACCATCGCCCTGTGAAGACTAAAATGTGACCAAATCGTATTCATTTTCGTCTGACGAGAACGAGACCAGACTAAATTTTTAGTGGGTGGACCATCAAAGTTTCAAAACATCCGTTTTCTCCACCAAGTAGAACAAGCGTGCAATGTCAATCAAGAGCTCAAACATCAGAATGGAGCCAGCTGGAGCTGTTGGTCCTACTGGCCACGCCCCCATCATCAGTACACACCCACCAAAAGCCTCTCACACACACACACACACACACACACACACACACACACACACACACACAGTCTGGGCCTGTCTGCAGAGGACGAGACTCTCACCACGGCAGCAGCAGCGGCGTCGGGTGGTCGTGAACAGAGGGATGATTAAAGCATAGCTTTAGTCTGTGAGGCTCGCCCTGAGATGCAGTTTCTGTTTGAATGAAGCCTAAAGTTTGTGGTGGTGGTGGTGGTGGTGGTGGTGGTGGTTCCACCTCCCCGTGGAGCAGAGAGCGCTTCCTAGTGCTACATGCTAAAGCTAGAATGAACGGGGCTGCCAGGGCCGCTAATGTTGGCTGGTTTAAAGCAGCCTTCTATTAATCTAGCATGTTATGAATAAAACCCTGTCCATTTGTGGACGGGGGGCAGGTGGAGTGCTTTGACCCGTGTTTGTGGGACTGGGAAACACGGGAGTCCTCAGACCTGCTGCTGTTCCCTGTCTAAGCAACACACCTGGATGCTTTAACCAATAACAGCAGCTGAAGCCAACATGGAGGACATGAGGTCGTTCACATGGAAGTCAAGTGTGCTTTTATTTAGTTTAATCCTATCTTATTGTGATGCAATACTCCTCTTGTGGGCCAGTGTGTTGTCTGCTTCTGCAACAAAATAATAAAAGTAAAAGGTAGAGAGAGAAAAAGAGGGGAAACTCCCCTTTGAAGGTGGATCAGTTCAGTGCTTCATTCTAACACTGGAGTGGCCTCTTCAGTACACACACATCTTTATTGAGAGGATCTTTGATATTTGACTGAAACCTTTGAGTTTTGGTCGACTAAAACTATCAAGGGTAGAAATGACGAACATGGGACCAGAACTAAGAAGCATTTAGTCCAAAGACTGAGACTAAAACTAAATCTAAAATGCCTGCTAAAAATAACCCTGCATCGCAGTGAGTCACACGGCTGTCAGTCCAGGCGCTATCTGTGGTTTCATCACGTCGTCTCAGCACCGAATCATATGACCATCAGCTTCCATTTGTTTCCAAAACATGAAGTCAGCGTGGAGTCTGTGTAAAGTTGAAGAAAAAGAGCCACATCTGAAGAGCTCAAGATAACTGTGGCTCTTACTGACTTAATTTGAAACAGATAGCAGTGGATGTTTGGCCCAAGACCGGCCCACATCAGTACCATAATGGTGCCAAAAGTGTCCCAGATTAGACCCGGATTTTCTCTCTGTGAGGTATGTCCATACTGTCCAGCAGAAAGACATGTTTATTGTCTCATTCACTGGTTCCAAGAGAAAGGGTCTATAAGCGGCGCTAACTAGTTTCTGTTTCTTCACCATCAAAGCAGAAGCCAGAAGCAACCGGCTGTCTGGAGAGGCCTGCCAAGGCAAATGATATTCTTTGGTTAGACCAACTTTCCCTGAATATGGAAACAACGCTTTCACATTGTGTCATGGATATGTAAAATATAGTAACAACACAAATTCTCAAAAACACTTCTATTGACATGAAATGTCAGGTGTTAAACCCAGAGGGCTACATTTTGAGAAAAATCCAGAAGAGTTTAGTTTAACAAAGAACTTCTATCCTTAAACACTCGTGTCACATCAGCTACATGAGCAATTCATGATGAGCGATTCAGTTCTCCTGTCAGTGTCTATCAGCTGCTCCAGGGAAGTTCAGAGGATACGAGAGGCTCATGGAGGGCAGCAAGGCCTCTGGTGGTGTGGGTCCCTATAAGAGGAGCTGTGTTTGCACTGACGTCCTCCTGGATCGATTACGATAAGTGCAACGGTGTTAGAAGACAGGCTGCCACATCTCTTCTTATGAACTGTATGAAGTCACAAAATAAAAAGCTTTCTCTTTTACTTCAGCAGGAGGCGCTGATAAAATGACCTGTATCTGTATTTACGGCCAAGCACAGAAGAAGCAGCAGCAGCAGCAGCGCCTGAGTCCGGTTATTATTCACAACCTGCTACTCACACACAGCTAGAAATACCACATCACTGCCACGGTGACCACTCACCTGGGACTTCCAGGGGATCTGTGAGCTAAGTGTTTGGGGGCTATCCCAGTAACAAGGACAACCAATAATTAAGATAAACTACACTCAGGGATGGTGGCGCTGTAAGGAAAAGAGGCAACAGTGCCGCACACCAGAGGAGGTGCTGGTGCCGCACACCAGAGGAGGCCCCTGTGCAGCAACTGTAGGAGTTATGATGCAGTACAGGTGAAGCACCTGGATAAGGTGCCAGTGCATCACATCAGAGGGAGCGCCTGTGCAGCAACCAGAGGAGGGGACCAGGAAACAGACACGGCCGGTTGTGTCTGGACGGAATGAGACAGAGGCAACACGGGGAGCTAAAGCCTAGTATGATACGATAGGCGGTGGGGCTTATTGTGACGTTAGTGAACAATTAAGTCCTGAAGAGTTAAGCGTAGAGACACAACCAGTTTTTCTTCTTTGACCAGAGAACAGAGAACACCACTGATGACTTGTCTCCATGGAAACCATGTTCTCACCCGTCTACCGACTGACTCCAGCTTCCACATCCGTTCACTGATCTGATTGGTTCACATAGCCTGTGACTGACGCTGAGAGACTGACGGCTCCAAAATATCTGCCTTTTTCCAACAGTTTCTCTGGGTTGTGCCTGAAACGGTGATCTGGTCCGTTGCTGGAATGTCATCTATCATCTCATCACCCGGCGATAGCTTCTACAACGCCAGCGTCTCCTCTGAATGTGGACATTCATGTCCACCACTCGATTCCCTGTTTCTTTATCTCAAGTCAACAGCTGACAGTCTTTCAAAGTCAAACGGAGTGTCAGCGTCAATAATTTAAGCTGTTTGTGTTTCAAAAAGAATATTTCATATAGCAGAAGTCATATGTGGAGCGACTCCATTAGACGGGCAACTTTGCCTCAGTGCCCCACCACCACCTGTGAAAATGATTACATTTCATGATTAAAAGGAAAAATAATTGAATATCCCTGAAGAACTCCGCTTAATATTGACATTCTTGCCACAGCGGCTCTTTGTAGCAAACAACACAGACGATTCTGTTATTGTGGTAGTCGTCAGATCAAAGGGGCTTTAATAAGACCATTATAAATACATCTGACAATTCACTCTGATATTCAGCAAACAAATCAATAGAGGATGTGCTCTGTTCATTGGTCTTTTACTGCGGCACTGTTGGCCATCACTGAAGAACCTCAGCATAATGAAGAAAAAGCATGCAGTGCTTTGGCACCCCTGCTGTCAGTCAGATTTAATTGAAATAAAGGTAGTTTCTCCTCCGTGGAGGACTGCAGTGAGGAAGCAGGTGGAGGGAGGCATCTTTCCTCACCAGGCGCTGATCCTCCAAGCTCTCCAATACTAACCCGACACATGCCTGACACATCATCTAATCCATTGGTGAAATTCTTTAGGATGCCAATAAGCCATGTATTTCTTCATCAGTAGTGAGAGCACGGCGGTGAAGTGTATCTGGACATCTCCCGTCTTGTTAGTCCCTTCTTGCTGAGCCAGGCGCTCCAGCAGCACCCCTGTCCAGCCTACTTTAGTCCTTTGCAATATTGATGACAAGCAGCTCTGTCAGGACACCCTAAAAGCCCCCTCCTGGACCTCAGGCCTCCCAAGTGGGCCACTGGGGGGTCCGCTGGGCTTTCTGAGATGAAGAAACAACAAAGAGGAAGTAACATATACAAGACTACTATAAATATTGGTTAAAAAATATATAATTCATGGCTGATCTTAGCAAGCGAGACCTTCATGTTTGATGCTCCACATCAGAAGGAGGCTGGATATGACAGAAGAGCCATGAGAAACAAGCACATGCCAACCAGCACAAGCTGCTCGTGCGGTGGAGCGGTGGAGCAGTGGTCCTCAGTGTGGCCCCCCAACAAGAAGGTTGTGGGTGGAGCCCCGGCTGCAGCACGGGGTCTTTGTGGGTGAGTCTCCATGTTCTCCCTGTTCCTGCTGGGTTCTCTCTGGTACTCCAGCTTCCTCCACAGTCCAAAGACATCAAGAGGGGACCAGGTTAATCCAGACTCTAAATTGACCGTAGGCGTGGCTGGGAGAGCCAATGGTTGTCTGTCTCTATGTGTTGGCCCTGCCATGGACTGGTGACCTGTCCAGGGGGAAGGCTGCTGGGAAAGGCTCCACCCCACCACCCTCAACAGGGGAAGAGGGAGAACATGGAGGGATGGATGGATGATGGATGGATGGATGGATGGATGGATGGATGGGTGGATGGATGATGGATGGATGATGGATGGATGGAGGGATGGATGGATGATGGATGGATGGAGGGATGGATGGATGGGTGGATGGATGATGGATGGATGATGGATGTATGGATGATGGAGGGATGGATGGATGGAGGGATGGATGATGGATGGATGGATGGATGGAGGGATGGATGGATGGGTGGATGGATGAATAGAACAGAATATACTGTTGATATCGTAAAACATAAAGATAAATGTATATGTATATACAGTGTATATAAGAATATAATGTAATGTATATATGATAAAGTCTAATATAATATACAAGTCAAGTCAATATTATTTCTATAGCACCAAATCCCAACCAAAGTTCTGTCCTGACTCTGTCCAAGTAGAGCAGGTCCAGCACCTCCCTCCTTCAATGAACCTCCACCCAACAATTCTCCATCAGCAGCACATCCTGCAACAGCAGCCACCAGAACCTTCCTTTACCAGCAGGAAGGTGGAGCAAATCCAGGATCAGTGGGGACGGAGAGAGAGCAGGAGAGCAGGACAGAGACAAAGACAGAGAATGGAGGAGGACAGAGAGACAGAAGGAAAGAGAGGGACAGAGATAAGGAGGGAGAGACAGGAGGAGAGACTGATGGACAGACAAAGACAGAGAATGGAGGAAGACAGAGAGACAGAAGGAAAGAGAGGGACAGAGAGAAAGAGAGAGACAGGAGGAGAGACTGATGGACAGAGACAAAGACAGAGAATGGAGGAAGACAGAGAGACAGAAGGAAAGAGAGGGACAGAGAGAAAGAGAGAGACAGGAGGAGAGACTGATGGACAGAGACAAAGACAGAGAATGGAGGAAGACAGAGAGACAGAAGGAAAGAGAGGGACAGAGATAGAGAGAGAAAGGAGGAGAGACTGATGGACAGAGACAAAGACAGAGAATGGAGGAGGACAGAGAGACAGAGGGAAAGAGAGGGACAGAAGGAAAGAGAGGGACAGAGATAAAGAGAGAGACAAAGGAGGAGAGACTGATGGACAGACGGGGACGTGAGCAGGTGGAGCTACGGGTGGCAGCTGGAGCCTCTTCAGGTCTGGAGCCTCCTCCAGCTAGTAACACGTATAAGGACAGGGGGAGGAGAGAGAAGCCCAGTGCATCATGGGAGATCCCAGCAGTCTGAGCCTATAGCAGCAGATCTAAGGGCCAGCCTAAGCAGTCCTGACTATAAGCCTGATCAACAAGGAAGGTCTTAAGTCTGCTCTTAAACATAGAGAGGGGGTCTGGGTCCTGGACTGAAACTGGGAGACGGTTCCACGGGAGGGGAGCCTGATAGCTGAAGGCTCTTCCTCCTCTTATCCGGTTGGTCCGGGTTGCGGGGCAGCAGCCTCAGCAAGGAAGCCCAGACTGTCCTCTCCCAGCTACGTCCACCAGCTCTTCCAAGGGAATCCTGAGATATTCCCAGTACATCCGAAAGATATAATCCCTCCAGCGTGTCCTGGGTCGGCCTTGAGGCCTCCTCCCGGTCGGACATGTATGGAAAACCGCCTGAGGGAGGCATCCAGGAGGCGTCCTCATCAGATGCCTGAACCACCACCTCAACTGACTCCTCTCACATGGAGGAGTAGCAGCTCTACTCTGAGTCTCTCACTCCATCCTACCCTTACTCGTGAACAAGATACTTAAACTATTCCACCTGAGGCAGGACCTCCCCCCCGTCCTGAAGTGGGCAGGCCACCCTTTTCTGGCTGAGGATCCTTGGTCTCAGACCTTGAGGTGCTGATTCTTCACATTCATCTGCAAACTGTCCCAGCAAGAGTTGAAGGTCGTGACTTGATGGAGCTAAGAGGACCACGTCATCTGCAAAAAGCAGAGACGACATCCTCCCACCACCAAACTCGACCCCCTCCACCACCCAGCTGCACCTAGAAATTCTGTCCATAAAGGTTATGAACAGAACTGGTGACAAAGGGCAGCCTTGGCGGAGTCCAACCCTCACTGGGAACAAGTCCGACTTACGGCCAGCAACACGAACCAGACTCACTCCTCTGGTCGAAAGACTGAACAGCCCTTTGTAAGGGGCCATCCACCCCATACTCCCACAGTACCCCTCACTAGGAACACGGTCTTCTCCAGATCCACAAAACACATGTGTACTGGTTGGGCAAACTCCCATGCCCCTTCCAGCACCCTAGCAAGGGTGAAGAGCTGATCCACGGCTCCACGGCCAGCACGAAAACCACACTGCTCCTCCTCAATCTGAGGTTCAACTATTGCCCTGACCCTCCTCTCCGGTACCCTGGTGTAGACCTTACCAGGGAGGCTGAAGAGTGTGATCCCCCAATAGTTGGAACACACCCTGTGGTCCCCTTTCTTAAAGATGGGGACACCACCCCGGTCTGCCGCTCCAAAGGCACCGCCCCCGATGTCCACGCAATGTTGCAGAGACGTGTCAACCAGGACAGCCCCACAACATCCAGAGCCTTGAGATACCCAGGGTGGATCTCATCCAGAGCTCTGCCACCGTCGAAATACTCATGCTTATTTTATGTATTTTGTTTTAGTGGAACCAAATGTTAAAATATACTCTCCTTGTGTGAATTGCTGACTTTACTTTTTCCTTTTCACCATATTTAACCAAAAGCTCTCTGACTTTGAGACAAGGGAAGTGGATGTTCAACAGCACGAACTGGCGCCAATGTTTAAGACTCACTCTGGACATTGTGCTCAGCTCAAAATGTTTAATGGACCAAAAGTGCCAAGAATGTAAGCTCATGCTATAACAAGGGTAGGCCTAACACAAATGTAAACACTGCCCCCATTAGTGAAGTTTTATGTTAAGTTTCAAGGTTACCTGAGTTGGGTGGTCAAAGGTCAAGGTCAGAGTGACCTCACACACAGGATTTGGCCATAACGTCAGAGTTGATATCATGGGAACCTTCCCTGCACGCTGGGATGCAGAAACAGGACGCATCAGATGTAGACGAGGAACAGGCTCTCTTGCTTGTTCCTTCAGCTTTAATAAGATCTTGTTCTGTTGCTGTGTAGCACAGCTGAGTCATTCAAGCTTTGCCAGGCCACAGGCAGCACAGGTCACTATTGTGTACTGCAGTATATAATAAACCTTGTTCAAAGTACATTAACCTGGCTCACAACAATGGTAACGTGCACCCTGGGGGGGACACTGCCACTATTGACTTCCTGGTGCAGGGATGCTTTGCTCCAGACTGTTGACTGAGAAATAACCTACCTACTCTGAAATGAGTAAATAGGAATTCATGGGAGCACTTGTGAGCCCTGGAGTTTCTGTCAATATTTGAGATAAAAAAGTGAGTAACTAAAGCTTTGACGTGTTTGACATGTTGCAGCAATGCTAATGTGCAGCCTGCAGGCCAAACCTGCTGACTGCTTGTGTCTGTTAGCTGTTTCACAACTGCATGAGCGACTGCTGAAAGATGCAAATATGAGCTTCATCCTGGCTGAGCCTGGATGCACCTCAGCCGCAGTCTTTGTCTTCCCCTTCTTCATCACTGGTTTGGTTTCCTCCATCAAGACAACTATTATTAAACCTCTAAATCTCTTAGTTACAGTCACAGTTGCGGTATCAGTATGTTTCACTGATACAATGATGTACAATGTCAGCAACTTTGTTATTTAGAAAGGTACTTTTTTACATTGTGTTTGTCTGAATTGGCTTTCAGAGGCTCTAGAACTGCCCCTGTGCCCTTAACCCCCCCCCCCCCACACACACACACACACACACACAGGTGATGTGCCCCCCTCTGAGGACCATGTGTTCCTTATTATTATTATGGCTTCATGGCTGTGGATGTCGTCACATCTCCTCATTGCTTTTGGCTCATAAATGTCGCATCTTCACATTGAAGCTCCACAGCATCAGCTTGAACATCCAACAAGCAGAAATTAAAATACAGGTATTTGACTTTGGGATAACTTCCCATCTGCTCAGGTTGGGTGGCGTCACTTCATGGACCAATAAGAATGATGCATGTGTAAGGTAGCAAGGTCAGAGTTCAGAGGTCAAACCAGCAAACAGTGAAAACTCTCATGTATGTATGAATATGTGGACCCAAACTATTCCAAATTCCATCCATCCAGGCAAGGCAGTTTTCTTTGTGGCCTGTTTTCCCCACCAGTTTGTCTCCAGGCTTCATGGCATCATAAGAACATCCTCTGCCCTCAGAGCCTCACATCGACTGAGGAGAAACTCCATAGAAAACCTTTAACAGGGAAAAATGGGAGAAACCTCAGGGTGAGGAGGGGAGGAGGATCCCTCACCAGGAGGGACAGACGTGCAGGAGATGTTGGTACAGAGAAGAAAACAGTTTATAACACAGAATGGAGGAAACATGGAAATGTTAATAACAGTTGAAGAAGGAAGCTTCTGGAAGGGGAGGCAGGGAGAGCAAGCCAGCTTGATGGGGGACTGGATGGTAGACTGGTTCATGGAAGGGGAGGCAGGGAGAGCAAGCCAGCTTGATGGGGGACTGGATGGTGGACTGGTTCATGGGAGGGGAGGCAGGGAGAGCGAGCCAGCTTGATGGGGGACTGGATGGTAGACTGGTTCATGGAAGGGGAGGCAGGGAGAGCAAGCCAGCTTGATGGGGGACTGGATGGTAGACTGGTTCATGGAAGGGGAGGCAGGGAGAGCGAGCCAGCTTGATGGGGGACTGGATGGTAGACTGGTTCATGGGAGTGGAGCGCAGGCCGATGTAACAGTAGGGGATAAAAGGGGGGGGGCGATGCAGGTGGCGGTTGGAGCTCTGGTGGATCTGTGGAAAAACAGAGAGACACCAAGGAGGAGAGGAGAGGAGAGGAGAAGAGGGGAGAGGAGGGGAGAGGAGAGGAGAGCAGAGGAGAAGAGGGGAGAGGAGGGGAGAGGAGAGGAGAGGAGAGGAGAGGAGGGAAGGGCTCCATGTAACCTGATGTGTCCCCCAGCAGTCTCAGCCTGTAGCAGCATAGCTATCAATGGTTCAGAGCTACCTGAACCAGTCCTAACTGAAGGCTCTGTCATAGAGGAAGGTCTTAAGCCTGGACTTAAAAGTAGTCAGAGGGTCTGCCTCTCTGACCCATGGAGAGATGCTGGTTCCACAGTAAAGGAACCGGTACCTGAAGGCTCTACCTTCCAGTCTGTTTTAGAGATACTTGGAGTCACTAACAGACCTGCATTCTGGGAGCGGAGTGCTCTGGTGGGACAGTAGGGACTAATGAGCTCTTTCAGAGAGGATGGAGTTTCATCATTGAGAGCCTGATGAGTCAGCAGAGGGATTCTGAAGTTGATTCTAGATCCTACAGGAAGGAGAGAAGCTAAAGTGGAGAGATGTGTTCTCTCTTCTAACTCCTGTCAGAACCCTGGCTGCAGCGTTCTGGACCAGCTGGAGACTCTTTAGGGAGTATTTAGGACATCCTGACAGGAGAGAGTTGCAGTGGTCCAGCCTAGAAGTGATGAATGCATGCACCAGTTTCTCAGCATCACTCTGGGAAAGGATGTTCCTAATCTTAGTGATACTGCAGGTGGAAGAAGGCGGTCCTAGTCACATGCTTTATGTGGGAGCTGAAGGAAAGGTCCTGGTCAAAAATGACCCCAAGGTTCCTTGCAGTTGTCCTCAGGGTCAGGGTGATGCCATCTAGAGTAGAGATCTGGTTAGAGAGGTGTCCCTGAGGGGTTTAGGTCCAAACATGATGACCTCAGTTTGATCTGAATTTTGCAGTAAGAAGTTAGAGGACATCCAGGATTTCTTGTCTTTCAGGCAGTCTAGCAGATTAGTAAACTGGCTTGTGTCGTCTGGCTCCATCGACCAGTAAAGTTGTGTGTCATCCTCATAACAGTTGAAGTTGATCGAGTGCTTCCGGATTATGTCACCTAATGGGAGCATGTAAAGAGGGAAGAGAATCGGTCCTAAAACTGAACCCTGTGGTACACCATATGTAACTCTGCTGTACTCTGAATGGTCATTATTAACATTAACAAACTGAAACCTGTCAGATAAGTAGGACTTGAACCATTTTAGGGCAGTTCCTTTAATCCCAATGTCATGGTCTAGTCTCTGTAGCAGGATGCTGTGGTCGATGGTGTCAAATGCAGCACTGAGGTCCAAAAGGACAAGCACAGAGACAAGACCTCTGTCTGAAGCTATAAGAAGATCAGTAGAGACTCTGACCAGTGCTGGTTCAGTGCTGTGGTGTTCCCTGAATCCAGACTGGAAGGCTTCAAAGAGCTCGTTGCTGTGCAGATGTTCATGTAGCTGCTCCAGGACAACCTTCTCAAGGATCTTGGAGATGTAGGGAGGTTGGATATCAGCCTATAGTTGGCTAACACATCTGGGTCAAGAGAAGGTTTTTAAGTAAAGGGTTGATGACAGCCACCTTAAAGGCCTGTGGCTCATAACCTGTGACGAAGGAAAGATTAATTTGATTTAATATAGAAGTGTTGACTAGAGGGAAGGCATCCTTAAGGAGGCTTGTTGGGATGGGATCCAGCAGACAAGTGGCTGACTTGGAGGAACCGACTGCAGAAGTTAAATCTGACAGGTCGATGGGGAGAAGCTGTCCACGTGAGCACCAAGTCTGGGAGGTGCTTCTATGGGGACTGTAGTCTGTCCTCCATTACTGGCAATCTTTGTTCTGATGTTCACAATCTTTTCAGTAAAGAAAGATAGGAGGTCGTTACTGCTGAGAGTTGGGGGATGCATGGCTCAACAGCACTATGGTTCTTGGTGAGCCTGCCCACGGTGTTGAAGAGGAACCTGGGGTGGTTCTTATTCTTTTCTATCAGGGACGAGTAGAAAGCGCTTCTAGCATTATGGAGTTCTTTTTATATATTAATAAACTCTCCTTCCAGGCTTGGTGGACTTAAAGCTTAAAACAATTAAATTAGCAGTACACCTGAGGGAAGACTGAGAGAGTCAAACACAACTCAGCGCCAGGATTACAGGCAGGAAATGACGCAACACGCGCACCGTAAGTCTCGAGGAGGACAGCAGTGACTTCATTCATCCCTCCTCCATCCCTCCATGTTCCCCCTCTCCTCCTTTTGAGGGTGGTGGGGGTGGAGCCTATCCCAGCAGCCTTCCCCCTGGACAGGTCACCAGTCCATGGCAGGGCCAACACATAGAGACAGACAACCATTGGCTCTCCCAGCCACACCTACGGTCAATTTAGAGTCTGGATTAACCTGGTCCCCTCTTGATGTCTTTGGACTGTGGAGGAAGCTGGAGTACCAGAGAGAACCAAAGAGAATAAATGAATTTTGAAAAGAAGTATAACTATAAATATATTTCAGAAAAAAACAAATGACAATGGAAAAATCCTTAATATTCTGAAATGTTTTTTTTTTAAATGCACATCAGCATTTCCCAGCATTTTCTTAGTACAGTCTTCTTCTGTCAGTCAAGACACACATGACCAAATCAACACGTCCTGTTATGTTTCTTTTTCCCTCAAGTTCATCATGTGGTCTGTGACTAATGATCAGCTGATAGAGTCGAGATCATTGACATTGCTTAAGCTGCTTCCTTCACTTGCAACAAACCAAGCAGCTGTTTTACAGCTTTCCAGGAAAACAAGGAGTTCGTTCATTCATTCACTTATTCAAGAGTAACCTAACCTTGACCTCTAAGTAGTAGTAGAAGTAGTAGTCGTAGTTGCAGTAGAAGTAATAATAATAATAATAATTGAGCAGTCCATTTGACAGCTTTAAAACTACTCTATCCCTGTGGGACCCTTTGGGAGGAACTGGAGCCAGACTCATTTTCTTCACCCACCCTTCTCTCTGATACGAGTCTTCAGCTGAGACGCTTTTCCTTCCTGCATCTCTTATTAGTGACTTCAGGATGCAGAAAGAACCAGCCACATGTATTTAGCTTGATGCTAATGGAGACTGACGGCTGACAACAGCTAAACTGTCCAAAACCATCCATTTACAATCTCTCCAGGTTGTCTTGTGTAATCCAGGTCTCCTTAATCCAGTCGGATGATCAGAGATCCAGTAACACGTGGATTTAGATGAGAAGGAAGGGATGCAGCAGTGAAAACCGTCTAGAGCAGCTTGGAATGCACTTTTGTGTAAAGTAAGACAACGTTTGGCTTCCAAACAATCAGAGTTTCTCATTGCTCTGCTTTCAAGATCCAGCTAGCAGCTAATGTCAAATTAACATGAGTTCAGTTGTCTGTCAACACGAGGATCTGATTATAATTTATGACCTATCAAAATATGAAAATACTGAATAAATATTTCTAATTGTTGTTTGTGCCCAAAAATGACTGTAATCCTGCCGCGTGGCCGATCATGTTTCCAGCCTGTCCAGATGAACTTTTCCCTGCAACTGTCACTTTGTTGTGTGTGTTAGGACTTGAGTGACCTCAGAGCTGGCGGCCTCCTGCTGTGCGCACACAAACAGGAACACAGCACAACAGTTACTGTCATCATCTGTTTATCATCACTGTTTTCCTCTTCAGCTGCGGGAAAACTTAAAATCTGATTTTCCACTTGTTTGCAAATTACTTCCACAATTTCTTCATGATAGGATGTTATTCATGACAGTGTGTCAGACTTTCCCTTAAAGTGAGGCAGCCAGCTGCATGATAGCACTCGGCTAGTATGGCAGAATGCAGATTACTCCTCATAAAAGTTACTTTATTAAAACCGGATTTCTTATTGACAATTTCTAAATATTCATGAACCCCACAGGAACAAATGCTGGATAAGTGTAAGACTGTGAGGTTGAACCGGTCCGTTCTGCTGTGGTGGAAACTAAACTTTAGCGTGAATTTACGATCCAAAGTAATCAAATGAGGAGACAAGCTTCTGGGCAGGTTACATCCACAGAGCTGTTTATCAAAATAAGCAGCCTGTGCACAGTGGTCAGCCTATTGATTCTACTGCCAAATATAATCTGTTTCACCATCATAAATCTGTGTCTGACATCTGCACAAAGCCCCATTTTAGCCAAACACTGCCAAGTAAGGCTGTTTATTCACCGATGGTCCGATAGTCGCCATGACAACACTCACTACAATTAGGCAACTGTAATGCTGCCTTCAAACATGCAAGCCATTAATTATTTCTGCACAAACTGAGAGACAAACCACATAGAGTGGGATGGTGGTCTTGTGCTGTCAGAGCGCCTCATGCAGCGGCGTGTTTGTGTGGACTCTTGAACGCAGCACAGCAAGACTTTGATGAGCACGGCTGCAGACTGCAACAATACCGTGAAGGATGAGATTAAAAGGAGGAGCATGCACCAGTAAATCAGCCAACAGAGAGAACGGAAGACTTGCTTCAACAAATTCACCTATGAAACAAAATGTGTGCCTCACTTGGCTTTGAGGAACTTTGGTTTCTATTGGCCCTGGTGCTTAATTTGAGGAGTTCAGAAAAAAATGAAAAATCGTTAAGTCAACAGAAATCAAATGTCACCGGATAATCTGGAGCCACACTGTCAACAGCAAGGAAGCAGAATTCTCCTTGAAACTTTGTGGAAGCACCGCCATTGTCCATTGTCCCACAGCTAGACCAGAAGACACAGATGTGTCTCCAGGCAGCTGAAACCCAGGCTAGTTAGCTTAGCACAATGACTGGTGGTGGGTGGGAAGTGTTAGCGTAGCTCCGTCTCTGCCTGCATTAATATCAGGAGGGTTGTGTGTAACCTTGGGGATGAATACCAGTTTAACATGAGGAGACGTTGTAGTGGTAGAATCAGACACGTAGCCGGAACTACTTTCCTGACTGGGCGCAGTGATTTGACGCAGCACCTCCAAGGCTCCACTGGAACTTGGCCTGATGGAGCAGTGGTCCTCAGTGTGGCCCCCCAGCAAGAAGGTAGTGGGTGGAGCAGTGGTCCTCCCTGTGGCCCCCCATCAAGAAGGTTGTGGGTGGAGCCCCGGCTGCAGCACGGGGTCTTTCTGGGTGAGTCTCCATGTTCTCCCTGTTCCTGCTGGGTTCTCTCTGGTACTCCAGCTTCCTCCACAGTCCAAAGACATCAAGAGGGACCAGGTTAATCCAGACTCTAGATTGACCGTAGGCGTGGCTGGGAGAGCCAATGGTTGTCTGTCTCTATGTGTTGGCCCTGCCATGGACTGGTGACCTGTCCAGGGGGAAGGCTGCTGGGATAGGCTCCACCCCCACCACCCTGAACAGGAGAAGAGGGAGAACATGGAAATGGATAGGAGAACGACTGCTGACACACCAGCATCCTGGACCTGAGCTACCCGACGCTAACACTTCCCACCCACTACCAGCCATTAGGCTAAGCTAACTAGCCTGGACCTGAGCTAGATTCCAACCCACTACCAGCCACTGTGCTAAGCAAACTAGCGTGGGCCCCCCATGGGGCTCCCTGAAACTCGTCATCTTGTTTGGCTCTGGAGACGATGGACGGTGTGTTCCTTCAGTGGACATGGGCCCATCTCCCTCTGCTGTATCAGGTTCACGCGCTCTCTTGGTACTTCAGTAAACCTGAGTCAGAGCCAGGAGGCAACTGGATGGGGTCCTGGCTTCTGTCTCGACCGTGTTGATCATTGTTTGAAAAGGTTCGTTGAGCAGGAAGCCCGTTTTTCTGTATGTAAATTCCTGGTTTGTTCATCTGCTGTTGAGTCACTAATATTTTTGTTATACAAATAATCACCACTGGAGTCATCACTGTGTCACATGACACCAGCTGCCATGTGTTTTGTAAATGACAACCTGCTAAACCACACCATCGCTGCTGTGAATCACAGCTACACACCGCCGGCGACCACACGGATGAGGACAAACACACTTGCTCAGTTCTGGATTGACAGTGGCTTCAGACATGGCTGCCTGCCTGGTCTGGCCCCGTCCAGACGCAGAGGTTCTACACAGGACAAGATGTGATGCGGTGCTTGCCGCCCAACTGGGGCTGATTCAGTGAGAGAAAGCAGCATTCAGTGGGAAACTCTTCGCGCCACACTCAGCCATTCGGTGAACAGCCTGTGTCTGCGACATATCTGCGCTCCAGTCCAGCCCAAACTGTAAGGACTATACGCACCCTCACAGCGGCCACGTCCACCATCACTGGCCTTTGGATTTTGATTTGCCGGTCACGTGAATGTCATTCCTGAGATTCTTCCTGCTCAGTGAAACTCTAAATCAACGGGAGTAAATTTACTGAAAAATCTGAAACAGCTGTTTTTGTCTGGATTCACTTAATCTGAATCTACAAGCCTCTGCACTGTTACTGCAGATTGACGACAAGTATGTGGAGGAATTATTTGGTACTAGTGTGGTCTTCCTGTCAGTCCGGCTGTGTTGTCCTCCTGATCGCTGCCAGCGCTCACGCCTCCTCAAGCAGCTCTTCAAACATTGACTCAGACTGCACCCTTATTCCCAGGAAGCCCTCCACCGGAACATTTATCGCTGCTCCTGCCGTGTTAACAGAAAAAACTCATTTGCCATGTATTGTTAAAATTTTTATTAATAGCAATTTATGTCAGTCACAAAGGGCCTCTGAAGAAAAAGAAAACATTTGGGCCTTGTACAAATCTATCACTCAAGCTGTCAAAAAAATTTGTTCTCATGCAATATAAATAGGCCGTGAGTCTGCGGCAGAGATCTGGGATCTGTTTCTGCCAGGGCGACGGCATGGCTGTTTGGAGACTCCCAGTAAAACAGGTCATGCTGTTCACATCATGAAGCCTCAATCACAAACAAATGTTTTATTTAAGGAGCCAAAGTGTTGTTTACTGCAGTCTGCTTACTCTCTTTCCCTTCTCTTCCTGTCCCGCCTGGCTGCGCTCTGTGTGTTCAGCACATTTGAATGCTGCAAGCGTACTGAGAGGAAACAAAACGACTCCTGACAGGAAGCTCTACCCTGTCATGTAAAGGAACAAATAGGTAGGCATGTAGCTAAGTGAACAAATTGCGTCGACAGAGTTTAATAAATGAAGCATTCAGGGAGTACAAATGTGTTAAGTGTTGCAGAACTGCTGTAAATAAACTCAGCAGTGCCTGCTAGCAGGCTGGACGCGGACGGGGCCCAGGAAGCCCGTCCTCCACTGTGTTTGTTACGGATGATTGTGGGATGTAACACATGAGCTGGAAGGTGGACGGTCCTTTGCAAGGACCTTGGCCAGGTCGCAGTCCACTTTATTGTCCCATCGATTGTGCCTGAAAACTGATTCCACCCACAGTAGATGTTTTTCAGTGCGCTTCTCTGCAGAGTCAACAACGTCGCTGCTGTTTTCTGTGTCATAGGACCTGTCCTGTAGTTCAGTAGAGGTGCACGGAGGTCCGCCACCCTCCATAGCAGCAGGTGGCGGTATGCTCCCTCTCACCTGGGGTACAACCTGATGTGTCTCACACATCACCAACAGTGGGCATGCAACAAATGGCGCCCACCATGTGACGCTGCCTAGACAGCGACCCGTTCAGTTTCCAGGTGTCGTACTGCAGTGGGACCAACCCCAGCCGATTATCAAGGTGAGCGATCTTCAACAGGTAATGACTCGTTCTTGGCTAAATATTGTGGATGGTGATCAGTGACCCCTCCAAAACGACAACCCCCCCAGCCCCCATTTGTGTCTCTGCCTGCAGCCAAGTCCAACCCAGCCAAGGAGACTCATGCAGGTCAAAGTGTCGAAATGAAAGGGGGTATTTTCATGACCAATTCATGAGACGCTGAATTATGGCTGACAAATAAAAGAAGTTTAAATATGGCGAATAAAATCAGGAATACATGCTTGCAGCCAGCAACCGAGATGATTGAGGGACGTGAGGGGCAGTTTTTGTTAAACTGGACAATACTGACTGACCCGGTCAAATCCAACCGCACACTCCATCCTTGGGCTTTTGATGTGTTTGGATCCCCTCTGCTCTGACCCCCTCTGCTCTGACCCCCCCTTAACAGGGAAAATGTGTGTTTTTAGCTGCAGGCCAGGAAGATGAAGTGAACGAAGGGGAGGTTGTAAAAACCCAGGCAGGGGTGCCATTCTGCTGGCTAGAGTCTGGCTCTTCACATGTCCTCCTGCAGCACTCGCAACAGCCCCACACAGGGAGACAAAAGGTGAAGGGTAGACAGGTCACAAACACACATCTCCTCCCTGCAACCCCATGTAGGCCCCCCCCATCAACCAACCAACCTGCATTCACACTCCAGCGAGCCATGTGAAGGTTAACTGGCCTCTTATCCACCTTAAACAACAGCAGAAGTAATGTGAAGTGATGGCGGCGCTTTTGATGCCGGTGTGCACAAAGCCCTGTCTGTCTCACTCACAAAGGAGGGAGACAGGAGGGAAAATAGCACTTCAGATGATGCAACAAGACAGTGGCGACAATTTGCGGGCGGTTTCTGGTAACTGTGATCACACGTGTAAAACAAAGACCCTGTGACATTCAAAATGGATGAAATGGATGATTTGTTCTGGTTCCTGCTGCAGGCCAGAAAAAAAGAAGAAAGACAGAATCAAGGAAACAACACACCAAAGGCTCCTTTTTCCTCGCCTGATATTTACCTGCTAAGCAAACGTGTCATACCTGAACTTCGCCTGGGCACTTCTCATTCTGACAGCTATTGCTCTGGAGGCTGGGTGGAGATCTTCCCGCAGGGCGTAAAACATCATTAACATTATTATTGTTTGACTTCTTTCCCCCACCTTTTCTGTTAATTCAAAGGAGTTGTATTTACATGATGGATCTACAGTATTGACTGAATAATTTCTATAGAGTGTGAATATGCAAATAGCTGCTCAGACGTTAGAAATGCATATCCTACGTGCAATTATGTAAATTGTCTTTGGTTATTCCTTCAGTCACTCAGCCTTGTATTCGCTCATGCATTCATTTGCCATATTAGGGGCTGCTGGTGATGCTCTGAGAGTGGCAGTCTCTCAGGGCATCACACACAATGGGCTGGGGGTGGGGTGAGGGTCCTCCTCTCCAGAGCTGTGCTGCTAGTTGACCCCCTCATAGCCCACAACACCATATGGGCCTCACACAGGCAGACAGACAGACAGACAGACAGACAGACAGACAGACAGACACACACACACACACACACACACACACATATGCCGCGTGAGCTCTTTCTTGTTTCCTGCTGTAAGTCTCACTCGCTCTGAGCTGCTGCCACAAATACAGTTTTGGTTTTATGTTTCAGGTCTGTTCAGGAAGTCAGAACGAAATGACACCCTAAATCACAAAAGTCATCAAATCCCAGCTGCTTAATATGAACAAATGCGGTTGAGACAAGCAATATGAAATAATAACCCTTCCAGTGAGCATGAAGGTGGAAAGAAATGCACCTTGACAGAGCAGAACAAAAACAAAGTTTGATATTTAGCACCTCAATTGTATTTCATCCTTTGTGAACAAAATATGAATAAATGCTGCTTTGTTGTTTTTGCTGGTGCAGAGTTAAGAACTGAGCCCCAAGTTTTTAAGAGTACATGTGTGGGTCATTGCAAAGATTGATTTCTAGGAGACACACACACACACACACACACACACACACACACACACACACACACACACACACACATCTCATTAACACTGATGTGGTAGCCGACATGGTGGTGTGTAGTGGATCATATTCAGTAAGGTGTTGACTACATGAAGCATAAAACAAACCACAAATTGATGTTGTAAAGTCGCGTTAGACAACAGAGGCGATGTGCAGCGATGCTGGAGGGTGAGAGCGCGTCCCGTGGAGACACCCAGGGTGGCTTGAACACACGTTAGCTGAGGAACAAAGAGCAGGAAGGAAATGCAGGAGACAACCCGAGCAAAGAAAAACATTTTCAAACACCGCAGCAAAACACAAACTCCACCAAATCTTCAGCGTTGAGCTCAGCTGCTCTTTGGCTGCACTGCTGCCGCTCGTCATTGTGCTTCGAACCTCAACGTCTGGGATGATTCAGCTGCTTCATCAACGATCGCCAGGGCTTCACAGTGTTTCTATCTGGGTTGTGTGTTCTGGAGCACTGCAGTCACGTTGAAATGAAAAAAGTATCTTTGCTACCCTTTTGAGTTCAGATTCTTGGTTGGTGAGCTATTCAATAACCAGAAACAATTCCTGCTGTATTTGCATCTCAATCCAATTGTTTTTGTATCATGAAACATGATGCATGTAGGACCAATCGGGTCACGACAGCAGGCGCAGGTGAGCCAGGACACGCCCGTTCCAGACGCAAGCTGAACTTAAGAATTCTAATTAACTCCATTTAAGAGAGGAACCTTGTTGTCTTTCCCACTTTATTCCAGAGTGATTCCAAATAAATACAGTACATGCAAAATATAAGTAGATGAGGCTTGTAAATGATGGAGGCTCTGATGTCGTAAACCTCCTCTGGTATCGGCTCGTGATTCTGCTTCAGCAGAAGGACGTCTGGAAGAATTTGTCCCCCTGTGTCCTTCATTCTGTCGGCTTGATAGCTGTGATTCAGCAACCTGCAGCTCCTCACCCACTTTTCAGCTAAAACATCCAAAAGATAGTCTGTAAGATTCAGTTCTAACCGTTTAACAGCACCGGCTTGGATTTAAGAAAAACACATTGTCACAGTCTGGAGTGCATCTGCTGATAAAACAACAGTGAAAGCAAAGAGTGGAGACACAAAAACAGGGAAAGTCGTCATTCGCACAACTTTTCCTCACACATTAAGTGTGAGTGGTCCTGGTGCACTGGTGCATGACCGCATGCAGCGCCTGAATGCTGCACGCTTCATGTTTGGGTAAACTGCGTAACAAATTGGAGAAAAAGGGCTGCAGCCAAAGACAGAGTAAACTCCCTCCTGGACAATACCATGCTGTATTATTAATACAACAGCACAGGTCTCAGCGGTGCAACCTGCTAAGATGGGAGAACATGCTCATGGATGATATCAAGGTGACTGAACACACACCGAGCAGCGGGCCAGATGCTGCTCCGGCTGCGTGGTGGGGCTCACGCTGTGGACGAGGTGCCTGCCCGCCTGCATAATTGGGAATTATTAAACATGGCTCTGGCAGCGAGGTGATCATGAAATTGTGTTTTCAGTCTTGAGGGATGAACGCAAGAATTAAAATGTTACCATTTGTTAGGGAGGCAGGGTGAAAGAAAAAAAAACCTTGTCCTAAACCTCCCATGATTCAATTTCATTTAAGAAACAAAGAAAATGCATTTGGACACACGGGGAGATGGATGATCCAGAAGGCTGTCGTAAATTGTAGAATGCTGTAAATTGCAATCTGGATAAATATTTCAGGAGCAACAGCACCAACATGATGAAATGCATGTTGAGATGTTGCTGCACAAAGCAAAGACGACGGCGAACTGAACAACTTAACACAGTACTCATTGAGCTCCTGAAATATTTGATCCCTCAGCAGGGTGAGATGAAATCCACACACTCGTCTACTTTCAGTGACACATCCTCCTGCTTCATTAAAGCAATGTTATGCAAATGTCTAGCTGAAGCTAACAGAAGGCCTCTTCCTGCTCTACTCGCCTGGACCGAGTCCTGCTCTCAGGAAATCGAAGCTAGCTAGCTCAGAGTAGAACATTACGTTGAGGACTGCTTTTCAGTTTCGGCCTGCTGAGATCTGAATGCACCAGCAACCTGCGTTTCACCACTTGCACCAGCAGAGGCTGCTGCTGCTTAGCAACGCGGCTTTAATTTATCTTAGGTAACCCTGTTGTCACCCCCCTCGGTCGGGGGCTCAGGAACGGCTAGGCGCTCCACTCAGCCTTGCCACCCTGACACGAGTGTCCTGCAGCATCTCAGAAACCTGCACCCATGTTGTGCAAGACTTATGCAACATGTGATGATATTGTTATGACAAAAAAACATGACTCTTCTATTTCTGTTGAACAAATGTATCCAAAGAGCACAGAATGACTCTGCAGGTTCAAATAAAACTGGCTCACTCTCACTTAAAGACAAAGCCTAAACTTTAAAAAGGGAGTGAATGAGAAAAGTGAGGCAGGCGAGAGGCATCTTTACAATGAGTTCATCTCACTGGAATCATTTGTTTGGAGCAGAACATTTTCCTCTGCAGCAGCAGCAGCAGTTTCAAATCAATGCAATAACATTTTCCAGCATAATCTAAAATGATGTTGGAGAAAAAACTGCAAGAGGCTTGATGTGGCGAGGCAGCGGAGGATGATAGTGATTGTCCTATATTGCTCATGCTCTCACGGATTACTTAATTATCAGCCCGTGCCGACGTTCTGCTCTGTTAATGGCAGGCAATATGGCCTTTACCTCACTTAAGGAATAAATTGTATTGCTTCCTCTCTCTCCATCTTGTAAGGAACACACCCTCCTGCACACATATAAACATCTCTTCTCTCTTCACTGCTCACAGAGATCATTTCAGCTGAGATGGAAGACTTACGGAAGCACAATCCCAATTAGAGCCGATGCTATTTCACAAGAAGGACTTCTTTAATTGTGCATCTCTGCCCAAATCTGGGCCAGGATCCACCTCTGCTCATGCTGGGTTTATGATTTTATATCCAGAGCAACGGCAACTTCTCTGAGAAACTGCGGTTGCCTCAGTGGGAAGCTGTGTTGTAAACAGAGCTTTGAAAGATTTACAAAGAGATGGAGTTCATCGTGAAGTCAGTCAGGTAGAGTCACGAGCTGTCGCGGGTGGCCAAGGAAACGGCACACTGGGGGGTAAGAAGGCATCCGTGTGTGTGGTTCTGGACGTGGCCGCCCGGCCGGGACGCCAGTGCTACAAACAGCGATACCTGTGTGACAGCTGGAATACGAGTACTACTACAACCACTGCTTCTACTACTGTGATTATTTCATTCAGAATTTCAAGCTTTTCAGATGTTAAATCACAAAAACCCACAAAACCCAGTCTCAGTTTGGCCCCCACCTGTAACCCTGATTCTGGAGGAGATCTGAGTATGAACAAGCAGGTGGAATATTTCAATCATTTCACTTTCTATAAACATCGTATCCATTCGGTCACGACCTGAAACCTGGTGATACTAGTAACATAATTCACTTAAAATTATCTCTTCTAAATCTACATTAATTTAAAAAAAATATTTTATCATTCAAAATGTCTGAAAACGAATTTGAAACAATTTTGAGAAATTCAGCGTAAATTATTGCAATTAATAAACAACCCTCTCAGGATGTGATACTTTTCCTCAATGCTGACGTCATCTTAGTTATTTTTGTCTTTCTTTGTTGTGTAGTGTTAATGTTGATGTATAATAGGGGATCAATTTTGACATCAATCTTTATTTTTGAAATTCTTGTGGTCATTTATATACTGATAATACATGCACAATTAAAATAACCCAAATAAATGTAAACATGAAACAGTGGTGATGATCCTGTGAATATCATTCTAAATAACGTATATTTTTTTTTATCTCATTTTACTCTACAATAGTACAGCAGTACAATAACAGTTGGGAGCTGAAATAATCGTAGAAACCACAAATACGAGACACAATTCAATAAAACCTGAATGAGCCGGACGTTTTGTCAGGTTATTGATGGGTGCAGCAGCAGGAATGTGACCGGAGCGTCTCCGGCCCAGCCGACTCTGGCTGACCAGCACCGATACTCACCCCACACACACTCACACACACACACACACACACACACACACACACACACACACACTTGCAGTGACTCATTCTGAGCTACTCTCTGGTCACCCTAATAATCCTCCAGAGCTCTGGTCCGTGTTGGGCCGGCCGGTGTGTGTTTCTCCTCACGGTCCTGTTTGGAGTAAATATCCGGCGTTAATATCCACACACAGATCTTTGGCCAGAGGGTTATTGAACATTAATTACATTAGCATTTTCTCTGTGACAGTGTGGTGGCTCTTTATCTGGGATCTTCAAACTGAGACTGGGAACTATTGATCTGGGCCATGTTGTCATTCAGATGATAATTAGGAGCGGGTGAGAGGTCGGCCTCCAATCCGTTTGAACATCTGGATGAGAGTTCCTCAAGGACAATGGGAACTGCAGGATGCCGCCACTCTGTCGAGCCCCACATGTCTTTATGTGCCTAAGTCCATTACACAAATGTCTAATTAATTCCCACATTCCAGCAGAGCGGCCCAACAATCAATGGAGACAAAACACAGGCTCAAAGAAGCGCCGTCACATCGGTAAAGGCTGCATAAAGGTACAGATTTCATTTTGTGACATTCATATGTAGAAATACAACCCTGACTGGGAGGTTGCTGTGTTAATCTGCACGAGTTGCTATCAGAGTTTTGGGCTTATCTATAATTAAAACTGTATTTTAAGGACATGCAAATGGAGATATTAGCAGACCTAACATATATTCTCGGAACAGAGTTCAAAAGAATCGTTTTACGAAGACCCTGCTTCACAAAATGTAGTTGTATTCTTTTTCATGAGTAAATAAAGTAATCTCCACGGGTGCATTAATTTCTGTCACCGCTGCATTTATGTTATCTTTAATGTGATGAATAATTCCGTTTGCACACTGCAAAAGTGCTTACAGCAGAACTTTGGCAGAATCAACTGAGCAAATTGTGTAAGAAATTCCTAAATGGTCTTGTTCAGAGTGTTTAGTGTGGAAAAGATTTCCTGCCTCTCAGCGTTT